>NW_018406643.1:681996-689464 GCF_002113885.1 Mizuhopecten yessoensis
GTGGCGGCCATATTGGATTTCTGATCGACCCGAAAAATAACAACACTTTGTCAGGACCATGAGGCGATCATTCCTACCAACTTTCAGTTCAATCGGCCCAGCAGAACTTGACTTTAAGATTGAAATGTAAAATGACGACGGACGACGACGGACGAAAACGGATAGCAATAGGTCACTTGAGCTAAAGCTCAGGTGACCTAAAAAAGCAACACTTCCCAAAGTACTGCAAAAAATTGAATGATTAGTAAACCATAAAGAATAGAGTTACTTCCCTTGTTTATAGAGTTATGACCTTTTAATGTGCACATATTTAATGATACTTGATACTAAACTATCTTACATTGAGAGGATATGATTTGTATGTTAAGATGGAGTCAAATAGGGAATTGGAGGTAAATCCTGTAGCTTGTGTACGGTTAGAAGAATTTTGTGTAGAACAAAACATTTCTTGGGCAAAAGGGAGTCAATTTTGTATGAAAAGAATTCAAAAGAATGATTTTATGAAATTTGACATGGTGATACACTGAAGTATAGATGTGCAATAGGGATTGAAAGAAATCTTAGGTCAAGGTCAGTTATTAAACAAGAGGCCCATGGGCCTGAACGGTCACCTGAGTCCTTCAGTATTTATTTTTGTTGTTGAAATATGTACCAATTTGAGTACAAAATAGTTAAGTATAATGTTAACTTAAGTTTGTCAGGGCCATGAGCTGATCATTCCTAGACCGAGTTTCAGTTAAATCGGCCTATTAGAACTTGTTTTTCAGTTTGAAATAGTTTTTTCAAAATGGCAGCCGTGGCGGCCATATTGGATTTCTGATCGACCCGAAAAATAACAACACTTTGTCAGAACCATGAGTCATTCATTCCTACCAGGTTTCAGTTCAATCGACCCAGCAGAACTTGACTTTAAGTTTGAAATAGTTTTTCAAAATGGCGGCCATATTGGATTTCTGATCGACCCGAAAAATAAAAACACTTGGTCAGGGAGATGTCAGTAACCTTCCCATGAAATATTAATGAAATCCCTTTGCCAGTATTTCAGCTTAAGTTGAAAATGTAAAATGTTAACGGACGACGGACAGGTCACCTGAGCTTTAGCTAAAAATAGCTAAACTGAAATTTTGGAACTTTTGAAAGACTTGCTTTGTTTTTATTACAAAATCTCCAAAAATGATAAACTTTACATATATCACAAATGCGATGTCTCCTGGAGAAAAAAAGAAGTCTAAGGGTATGCTTATAATATTTCAATAATATTATAATAGTAATCAGAAATATTTTATTTGTTTTATTTTGCAGTACCTAAACCTTGTAAAAAATAACAGAAACTGGAAAAAAAAGTGATGTTGATACATTTGACTTTGAGGAAGCCTTGCTAGCCTGGAAAAATGTGAAGGAGAGGAGAATCTATGAACTGAATCAAAGTACTGAAAGTAGCCAAACTGAAGACTGTGAAAGGGAATTTTCTGTGCATTATCGCACCCGACTACCTTTAGGAACAATTGACAAAACAGAAAAAAAGTGATGGTGATAAAAACTGAAGGATATGATAGGGCTTCATTTGACTTTGAGGAAACCCTGCTAGCCTTGAAAAATGTGAAGGAGAGGAGAATCTATGAACTGAATCAAAGTACTGAAAGTAGCCAAACTGAAGACTGTGAAAGGGAATTTTCTGTGCAGTATCGCACCTGACTACCTTTAGGAACAATTGACAAAACAGAAAAAAAGTGATGTTGATAAAAACTGAAGGATATGATAGGGCTTCATTTGACTTTGAGGAAGCCCTGCTATCTATGAACTGAATCAAAGTACTGAAAGTAGCCAAACTGAAGACTGAGAAAGGGAATTTTCTGTGCAGTGTCGCACCTGACTACCTGTAGGAACAATTGACAAAACAGAAAAAAAAGTGACGTTGATAAAAACTGAAGGATATGATAGGGCTTCATTTGACTTTGAGGAAGCCCTGCTAGCCTTGAAAAATGTGAAGGAGAGGAGAATCTATGAACTGAATCAAAGTACTAAAAGTAGTACATGTTTATGTTCCTACATGTTTATGTTATGTTTTTTTCTCTCTTATATATGTAGCTTGTTCTAGTACTTAGATTAGGATAAGGCCACTAAGTGAGATAACACTGGCCAGCTGGTCGGAGCAATAAACCCATGTGGTAAGGTTGGGATAGCCGGCTTGCAGCATCTTTTCATTTGTGTTCATTGTAACTTGTATACTGAAAGTAGTACATGTTTATGTTATGTTTTTTTCTCTCTTATATATGTAGCTTGTTCTAGTACTTAGGTTAGGATAAGGCCACTATGTGAGATAACACTGGCCAGCTGGTCGGAGCAATAAACCCATGTGGTAAGGTTGGGATTGCCGGCTTGCAGCATCTTTTTATTTGTGTTCATTGTAACTTGTATATATATAATTTTCTTTTCTTGAATTTCTGTCTCTGTTTAACATTTTTGGTTGTTCACTTTACCAGGTAAGTAAGTTGTAATATTAAAGTCTTGTTTTTATCTTAACATTGTCTCTAAGCTCCATCAGGTTCACCAATATTGTGCCTGGCAGGGACACCCCATAAGTCGGGCGTGTAATTCTGGGGAATTATACCCCCAATTAATTATGTTGTTTTTTGCCTACCTTATAACATTGTATGTTGTACATAATCACATGCTTTATATATGTTGTTGTTAATGCATACATACATATAGCAGCATACATACATATAACAGCATACATACATACATACATATAGCAGCATACATGAACACATAACAGCATACATACATACATACATATAATAACATATATACATACATACATATAATAGCATNTAATAGCATACATACATACATATAGCAGCATACATACATATAACAGCATACATACATACATACATATAGCAGCATACATGAACACATAACAGCATACATGCATACATACATATAATAACATATATACATACATACATATAATAGCATACATACATACATGCATATAATAGCATACATACAAACACACACACACATAGCAATTAGGACTAGGGGGCCCTCAATTAATTGTCAGTATGGCGGTTAAAATTTTGTTGCACCCACCACGCCCCTCTCTGTCTTCATTTTATATATATATATATTGTCCAATGCTTAAAAGGTTTCATGTTTTTTTTTGTTTGTCCCTTATTATACTTTTTCTGATGTTTTGTACGACTATTATTGATGGATGTTTTAGGTATGGTTATGTATTTCAGCTTTGTGTTTATTTTTTGACTAAACGACCATTTCTTATTTACCTTTTTTTTCCGTGTGTGTGACTTGTTTCAGATATTTTCTTGGCTTTTGATGAGTGAGACAACACTCGCCTGCTGATCTTGAGCAAAGGATAAACCTACCTCCCTGATTCAGGTTGGGGTAGCCGGCTCGCAGCTCCCAAAAATGCCAAAAATAATAAATCTAAAAATTTGTATAACAGAACAAGTCACTAGTTTCGAACCTTTAATAAATTTTCTTGAACTATAATTACTGTTGTTTTGTTGTATATAAAACATGCATATATATAACAGCATACATGCATATATATAACATAACTACATACATATAGCAACATACCTACAGACATATAACACACCTACATACATATATCAATATACATGCATAAACATTATAGCATACACATATACCTACATACATACATTAGCATATAACGGCATACATATAACATAATAGCATACATGCGTACATATACCTTATAATAGCATACATACATATAAGAGCACACATACCTACATACATATATTAGCATGCATACATATAACAGCATACATGCAAACATATAATAATAGCTCACACCCCTACATACATAAATTAGCATACATACATATAACAACATACATTCATATACATTATAGCATACATACATAAAATAGCACGCATACATATAACGGCATACATGCATACATATAACAGCATACATATTGCAGCATACATGTATATACATTATAGCATACTTATAGTAGCATGCATACATTATTAGCATACAAACATATGAGCATATATACATATAAATGCATAAATATATATATATAACAGGACACATGTATACATATAACATAATAGCACACATACCTTCATATGCATATACAACAGCATACAAGCATACATTTAACAGCATACCTTCATACATATAACAGCATACATGCATAAACATTAAAGCATACATACATATGATAGCATACATACATGTAATAGCATACATAGATAATAGCATACCTACATACATGTAACGGCTTCCTTTTAAACGCTTCTCGTCCTGAATGACCAAGTAGATTTTGACTAAATTTGGTCTGGAGCATGCTTAGGCCAAGGGGACTTAATTTTGTATAAATGGTGGGTGTGGGTTTGTATAAACCAAGGGTCTGGCCCCCCAGGGGCCTGAGGGGCACGGCCCAATAGGGGAAACATAGCAAATTCTTTAAAATCCTTCTTCTGTAGGAATGTAAAGGGTAACCAATTTTGTATAAACTGTGGGTCTAGCCCCCCAGGGGCCAAGTAGGGGAAACATAGCAAATTATTCTTTAAAATCCTTCTTTTTCTGTAGGAATGAAAGGATTTGGTCCATATTTGGTGTGGAGCATCCTTGGGTAAATGGAAAATAATTTTGTATAAACGGTGGGTCTGGCCCCCCTGGGGGCTGAGGGGCAGGGCCCCAATAAGGGAAACATAGCAAATTATTCTTTAAAATCCTTCTTCTGTAGGAATGAAAGGATTTGGTCCATATTTGGTGTGGAGCATCCTTGCATGGGTAAAGGGGAACTAATTTTGTATAAATGTCGGGTGTGGCCCCCTGGGACCTGAGGGGCAGGGCCCAATAGAGGAAATAATCCTTCTTCTACAATAGGGATTAAGGTATTTTATCCTAATTTAGTCTGGAGCATCCTTGGGCAAAAGGGACTCGATTTTGTATAAACAGTGAGTGTGGCTGCCCTGGAGGCAGAAGGGCGGGGCCCAATATGAGAAACAGCAAATTCTTTTTCTATTGTAGTATAAAAGAGTGTTTTTTTTTTATCTTGTTTCCATTTTACAGATTTCTTATGTGCAAGAGATGTATATATCTGTACTAGATTTAGATTTATAATTATTTGAACAGTGAAGAACAAACTTTATTCTACAGTGCATATCAGAAAATAATGGATTGAAGTTGACTACTTCATAATTCAGTGACAACATTAAAGAGATATGACGATAAGATATATATTGTAAGTTGTACATGTGCATGCTTCATTTTGAGGCTGATCAGAAAAGCAATAAAGGTTGACAGGCAGCCATCTTGGAATTCGACAGTTCCAGATTGTAATCTGTGTTTCCCAATAAGTACATTTTACTAGACAAATCTTTCTCAATATAACATTTTTGTTCCTTGTGTTTACCACAAAGAGCCAAGTGAGTGCTTATGCCGTGTTGCGACATCTGTCGTCACTTTTCCTTTAAACAACTACATCTAATGAACCAAAAGGGCTGGTGTCATGATATAAGGTTGGTAGCTTCCTTCGATGGAGTTAGCAAGGGGTCAAATATGTCAAAAGCAGCTGAAGAATTGGAGAAACATGCATGGAAAAGCCAGGGTCCATGTTCATGAAACCGTTTTCATGCTCAAGCATGGATGTTGTGTTAAAAACAACTTTTTTGTAACTCGCTTATATCATGTCAAATGATCAAAATGTCAAATGTAAACATTGAAAACCGTTTTCTCTCCAAAATGTTTCTAAATCATTGACAAAATAAAATTTGTTTATCAATTTAAAAACAGAACAAGAAATTAGGCTTGAGCATAAAATCCATTCTTAAAGCATGAGAGCAGTTTCATATATACAGGCCCTGGAGTCTTATATTTAGCTGCTACTCACTCACAGAAAAAGCTACCTAACACATAAGTTCTAAAAAAATAATAAGTAAGCTAGACACTAAGATGTTGCAGTGAAGGTTTGAAATGGAAAACAGCTAGACTCCGAAAGCAAGAGAAGTCACTAGACTCTGAAATTTCCTGGAGAAGCTATAAGAGTTAAATATTACTTAATATTAATCTAATCTAATTGTAAATCCCTGATGAGGCAGAAAATGACCTTTAATGCTCCTATTCCTTTCACATGTAGGTTTCCAATGGTCAATCATGATACCCGATTCATTTTGAGACTGAAACAGGAAGGCCACCAAGAAATATTTGACATATCTTCATCAAATTTTATATGTTGATTTTTAGCTCACCTGGTCTGAAGAGCCAAGTGAGCTTTTGCCGTGGTGCGGCGTCCATTCGTCCGGTGTCAATATTTTACTTCTGCAGAGAGCAGCTCTATTATATCAATTTAGTATGGAAATATAAATTGTTACAGAAGATAATTCTGAACTAACCAGATGGCACAGTGTGTAGTCTGTACTGTCCATGGTTACACTCTTGGACCCACTCGCAATAACACTTATATGAAATAACACCAATTTAAAGGGATAACTGTCTTATTCTATTGTCACAGGAAAAAATAAGCCTAGACATTAGAACACATACAAACACATATAAACAAGTTGATACCATCAAATTAATAATCAAATTAGGGGAAACAACTACTAAATCCTATTTTTATTATAATTGAATCTGTGAAGTTGAAACTTGTTCCATAATTGTTGTAAAAAAATAAAAGTTATATTATATCATGTATATACAAGCATGCATGTCCCCAGTACCGGCCCCCGCTAGCTATTACACTGTAATGATTTATAAAAATGGTGCCCTTTGGTGTTCATTTGGGAAAATTGTAATGTTAGGATTATGACAGAGGAATTATATAAAATAAAATGATTGACAACCCTGAAACTAGAACTTGTCCGAGATATTATTGTCCTTTGTAAATGTGTGAAGTTTGATCAAAATCCCTCTGGAATAAAGCCGCTAGTGTGCTGACAAGGATTTTCTAAAAATAGTAACGGTGACCTTGACCTAAACCCGACAACCCTTGAACTTGAACAAGATATTATGGTCCTTTGTATTTGTGTGAAGTATCGCTGCAGAAGAGAGCTACACAAAATGACCAGCTTTAATAGTTTCCTTAGGACATCAGAGAGAATTCGGAAAATCAAAGGTCAAGGTCACTTGATGCAGAGTTGAAACATCTGTTTATCAGTAAATTTACAAAAGTTTGAGTTATGAAGACTGACTGCAAATTTAAACAAGAGGCCCAATGGGCCTGCATCGCTCACCTTGTATAAATCTCACCCTTGTAACCTTAAAAGTGATCTAAAATAAAGCTACAGGCAAAATAAAATATCAGTATTTATGATTAAAATTCATTCAAAAGAACCTGTTATTTTTTTTTTAAACATTTCACCCCTGTGATTGAAAGTCGAACAAAGTCATTATGTTGAACAAATTTTATAGCCTTTCATCTCAGGATGCAACTTGCAAAGTATCAACATCCTGGGACCC
>NW_018406643.1:689986-694229 GCF_002113885.1 Mizuhopecten yessoensis
AGCATGCTACTGGCCAAATATCATCACCCTGTGCATTTTGGTTATTCAGAAGAAGTTGTTTAAAGGTTTTTTAAGACAATTGACCCCTGTGACCTTGAATATAATTGAAGGTCATTCATTTGAACAAACTTGGTAGCCCTTCACCCAAGCATGCTACTGGCCAAATATCATCACCGTGGGCATTTTGGTTATTGAGAAGAAGATATTTAAAGTTTTTAACATATTTGACCCACTTCTTTGACAATGCATTTAATTCCAAATACAGACATGAATCGGACACAAGTATGCAGGCTTTACAATATCATGATTGGGACGTTAGGCATGTGCGGTTGGTCTGATGGACCAATGGACCGCCAATGTGTGTTGTACTGCTCTGTAAATCTTGTGCTAGAGAATTGTTTGTGTCTGGACTAGAATACTTTGTGAAAAAATGGACAAAACTAGTTGGGACATGGCTAAATCTTCTTGAGGCTTCATTTATCTTCTTTGCTGGGAAGTCTGTCGATGGGAAGGAGATTCCATTGTGTTATTGTGTGTTGAAAGAAAGAGTATTTGTAGGTGTCCTTTAAATTTGTAGCAGATATGTGTTTGGATGCGTAAGGGTGTGCATGTCTGGTTCCAGGGTCTACGGGTGTAAGTATATATGTTGGGTTTATAGCTACGATTTGGTGTACAATTTTGTGAAAAAGGATCATTCTTGTGTGATAGCGCTGTGTTTGTAGTGTTGGCCATTGTAGTTTGTGGATCATATTGTTACTGAGCTAGTGTTGTGGTATCTGTTGTTTACATAAGCGTGCTAGCGGCTCTTCGTTGTGTTTATTCTATTTGTTTAATTTGGTTTATGTTGTGTGATTCCCAAATGGAAAAGCAGTATTCAAGTTTTGGTCTGACCTGTGCTTTGTATGCGTGTTCTTTTATATATATGTGGTGATCATCAGTTTATATTTAAGTTGTGTTTTAGAAAACCAAGGGACCTATTTGGCATTGGCTGTTATGTTGTTAATATGTTTGTCCCATCGTAGGTTATTTTGTAATGTTAAGCCTAATTATTTGCTGGATTCTACTTGGTGTAGTGTGTGGTTGTGGAGTTTGTAGTCATGGTGTATTTTGTTGCGTTTCACTGTGATGTTGAGTATGTTGCATTTGTCAGGGTGAAATTTCATTAGCCAGTCCGTCCCCCATTGTCCTGCTGCGTCAAGGTGATGTTGTTGTTTATCGTCTTGTGTATGATAATAGTCTAAGTGTACTGTATTTCATGTATTCGTGGAAGTCATTGATGTAGATAAGGAAGAGGATGGGGCCCAAACAGGTTCCTTGAGGGACACCGGAGGTAACTTGTATTTTGTCTGATTGTTTGCCCTCGAGTACTACGTACTGTTTGGGTGCGGAATGAGAGAAAGTCTGTAATCCATGCCTGTGTGTTCCCTGTTATACTGTAATGTTTGAGTTTGTATTGTAGTCGTTTGTGTGGGACTTTGTCGAAAGCTTTGGCAAAGTCCATAATGATGATGTCTGTTTGTTGATGTTATTGTTTGATGCGAGATCATGTATGAATGTGGTGAGCTGTGTTTCACAGGATCTGGAGGATCTAAAGCCGTGTTGTAGCTATATAGGTCATATAATATGTTGTTGTTCTCCAGATGTGTCATTGTGGTGCTTGTTATGATGTGTTCCATGAGTTTACAAATTACTTATATATGTTTATAGAGTTAACAATATAAAATAAAATAATAACCAGAAATGTAGGCCAAAGGCTAACTAATACCCCTGCTCCTTTATAAACCAGAACTGTAAGCTAGTTAGCTAACTAATTAGGCAAAGCATTGCAAAGCAATCCGTTGTCTCCCACAAGTATTCTTTTAAGTATATTTAAATTTGTCACTGACATACTTCTTGTACTCCCTCCCCATGTCAAAACAAACTTGCATACCAAATCTTGCTAGCGCAGATGAACCAATTTTGCTGAAATTGTCCTAGTAGTTAAAGGTGACAGGGCAAGTTAAAAAGCTTTCAATTGAGATAAAATAATCTGATATATCGTCTAGACACCAGTTTCCGCGCATTATGTATTTCCGCGCAGACATTTTATCAAGCTATATCTCGTAACTACGTGACCTGCTAGACACAACACAAGGATATTTTAGACGGTTAGCCATCATCTGTAAACTGACAAAAAATTTACAGGAAGTTCGTCCGGAAACATAAGATTCAATCACCGATTAAAAAACACGCATAAATATGCAGTTTTGCTTAACGCTCTTTTTATCTTGCTCAAAATGAACCCATACCTGAAAAAACGGTGATATATTTCATTCATGAACCAGTCTTTTTTGTAGTCTGACAAACGTACGAAAATGTCGTATGCAACTGAGGCCACATCTCCTCGCCGATTTTTTTCCACTTCCGAAGAGCCAAGGAGACATTCTTATATCGATAAACAGTGTTTGCAATGAAATGTAAACCTTGTAATGCATTGAACCTTCAATTTTCACCAATTTTAAACAGAACAAAATGAGAAATAACTTACCATCAGAGACGTATAATACATTATACGTCTCTGTTACCATCAACCAAAACCGATATAAGACTGCAGAAAAAAAATAATAACAGATTCTATATCATAACTAAATAAATATAATAAATAATTTTAAAAAAATACATGAATTCGTTCAATTTGACATCTTGAAAAATAAATTAAAAAGGTGAAATTTAAAAAAAGTTGTTTTGATATTTAATTTTGACGATCAAAGATATATTTTTTATTCCAAACGAAGCTTTTGTTCTTGCAGGTCACTGTAGAGAATTTCTTTTTAGTGTATTCGAGTTATCTTTCTTTGAACACTAAATCAAAATAGACACACGGAAACATATGACGGCTACTTCCGACGGGAGAAATTTGCTAAAAATTGTTTGTTCTGATTGTTTTAAAATAGTTTTATATAGCTAGTTTTTTGTTTCCTTTAGTAGATTGTATACATGTTTATTTCAACCGTGTTCTGCCGATATGAGTACGAAATCGCGGATGCTTCTTAGGTGCGCGGAAACCGGTAACCCGAGGATATATATTTTTTTCAAAATACTTTTTTCTTGTTTTGAGATCTTCCGACTATAGTTTCTAAGGAAGTGGCAACATTTTAGTTTGTCCTTGGTTGGTTAATATATAACGAGTAACGGTCTCGCTGGGTATAAAAAAAGCACATTTATATCTGTCAAAATCATTTTACAACTGACCGTCTTGCGAATCAATGCACCGCGCGTACCCTAATCGGCAACCGTTTAATATCAAACAATGAAACATAAAACGCACTCACCTGATGACTTTGAAACACGGCCAAGCTGTTTATTACTTTTGACAGATTCTCCAAATTGTGTTTCCAAAATAAAAGGAATATAACTGAACAAGCTTCTATAAATCCCATATTAGTATCGGTCTTTCACGTGCATAGAACTGCACCCGTAGTCTTTGTCGTATAGACGCTTTACTAGAAAACACGTGCGAAATGCGACAGTCCCAGGGGCGAAGTCAACGATGTGAAATTTGATAATTCAACCGGGAACCGTTCCCATGGAAATGATTGGAATAACGATTGTTTTCAAGTCGAGTCGTCAGATATCTTCCCATAAATAGCTTGGAGGGCGTCTCATTGGTCGTAGCATGAGGCGAGTTTCGATATGCGAGAAGAAACTTTGCGAGATTCTTCTGTGTTGAGCCGCTGTCTTTCCTGCTAGACTTCATAGCTACCTTGAAGGTTTGTACAAAACGTTCCGCGAGCCCATTGCTACTCGGATGGTAGGGCGCTGATGTAATGTGTTTGACCCCGTTCAATTTCATGAAGTTTTTGAAGTGCTCGGACACAAACTGTGGGCCATTATCACTAACAACTTGGCGCGGTACTCCGTTCCTAGCGAATATGTTCCTTAGAACATCTACTGTTTTCTCTGCTGTCGTAGTTCGCATGGGAACTACTTCTGGCCATTTCGAATTAGCATCAACAACGATCAAGAACATAGAGTCCATAAACGGTCCAGCAAAGTCTATATGGATCCTTTCCCAAGGTGTTGATGGCCACTCCCATGGATGGAGTGGTGCTCTAGGTGGTGCAGATTTCACCTCCTGGCAACCTGCACAACTTTTGCCAATGTTTTCAATAGCCTCATCTATACCGGGCCACCACACGTAGCTTCGAGCTAGTGCTTTCATGCGTACCACCCCAATATGTCCCTCATGAAGTTCTCGTAGAAC
>NW_018406643.1:696746-704772 GCF_002113885.1 Mizuhopecten yessoensis
TATTTTATTCGTTTCTAATATCCTTTATACTTTGTGAAATAAATATAATATAATATAGTATGAATATCAATGTTAATATGTTTACATAATTTTGAATAATTGTGTATCTGATCTGGCTGGTATGGAGGAAGGGCTTTGAGAACACGGAACGGTTACGAGTGGATCTACAGAATACAGCTTTATGGAATGTGATGGACACAGTTTATGAAAGTGTTGATTGATGTTTTTCCAGCCAGTCAGATTACTGTTGACCAAATATTGTTTTAAACATTTACATAGGTTTGTATATTATATATATATATTTAGGGGATGATCCTACCTATCTTTTACCCTTCTTCTTCTTGCTTTCCTTCCCTCACTGTTTCTACTATATGATCGGATAAAGTTAATTCACTGCTGTCCATTATGTATTATACAACATGATGTATTAAGGAGAGGGCGTTACTAAGTTGGCAAAAATTGTGCTCAATCCTAATTGTCCTTATTTACGACAATAAAAATATGTTTAAACAATAAATGCGACTTTGACAAACAATTAGGAAAAAGTTAGGATTCAAGTGATTTTGGGTATTTTTAGTAACAAATCCATACCCCTATTGGCGTATAATAGGCGAGTTTGCGTACTATACGCAAGATAGTGGTTTTCCCCGACCTGATGATTGTTGACGGGTTTTTTCGCCTACATGATTCCACCCATGCAGGTTTTGTTTCACCAACAGAAGTCGGTGTTCTGTCGGCGTAACAAGTTATAATAGAGGCGACGTGTTCTCCGAGTAAAAACCACAGTAAGCACCATAACATTGGAACGATGTCCCTACCCTGAATAGGGTAAAAGCGTAATAGAAACAATATATAATATTTTAAGTTTTATTTGCGTAAATGTAAACTTCTTGATCCACACGATCTATAACATTATTTCGAAAGTTTTTTTTTCGTTTTTCGTGATGTAGTGTCATGGTGCTTGTTGGTCTATATAGCCGTGGCGCTTAGATAACAAAGGGTCCACTCATAAACACCACTGTAAAATATGCACCACAGCTTTATTCACCAACTAGCACCTCGACCCTTAACACCACTGAAGGTACTGTTAAATAAGCACCACAGCTTTATTCAACAACTAGCACCATGACCCTTAACACCACTGAAGGAACTGTTAAATATGCACCACAGCTTTATTCATCAACTAGCACCACGACCCTTAACACAACTGAAGGTACTGTTAAATATGCACCACAGCTTTATTCACCAACTATCACCTCGACCCTTAACACCACTTAAGGTACTGTTAAATAAGCACCACAGCTTTATTCAACAACTAGCACCATGACCCTTAACACCACTGAAGGAACTGTTAAATATGCACCACAGCTTTATTCGCCAACTAGCACCACGACCCTTAACACCACTGAAGGCACTGTTAAATATGCACCACAGCTTTATTCATCAACTAGCACCTCGACCCTTAACACCACTTAAGGTACTGTTAAATAAGCACCACAGCTTTATTCAACAACTAGCACCATGACCCTTAACACCACTGAAGGTACTGTTAAATATGCACCACAGCTTTATTCGCCAACTAGCACCACGACCCTTAACACCACTGAAGGGACTGTTAAATATGCACCACAGCTTTATTCGCCAACTAGCACCACGACCCTTAACACCACCGAAGGTACTGTTAAATATGCACCACAGCTTTATTCGCCAACTAGCACCACGACCCTTAACACCACCGAAGGTACTGTTAAATATGCACCACAGCTTTATTCATCAACTAGCACCACGACCCTTAACACCACTGAAGGGACTGTTAAATATGCACCACAGCTTTATTCGCCAACTAGCACCACGACCCTTAACACCACTGAAGGGACTGTTAAATATGCACCACAGCTTTATTCATCAACTAGCACCACGACCCTTAACACAACTGAAGGTACTGTTAAATAAGCACCACAGCTTTATTCAACAACTAGCACCATGACCCTTAACACCACTGAAGGAACTGTTAAATATGCACCACAGCTTTATTCACCAGCAAGTATCCCATTTCACCACTGAAGATAACTTATTAAATAAGTACCACGGCTTTATTCACCAACTAGCACCTGAAACCTTAACACCACTGAAGGTACTGTTAAATATGGACCACAGCTTTATTCACCAACTAGCACCACAACCCTTAACACAACTGAAGGTACTGTTAAATATGCACCACAGCTTTATTCGCCAACTAGCACCACGACCCTTAACACCACCGAAGGTACTGTTAAATATGCACCACAGCTTTATTCGCCAACTAGCACCACGACCCTTAACACCACTGAAGGTACTGTTAAATATGCACCACAGCTTTATTCACCAGCAAGTACCCCATTTCACCACTGAAGATAACTTATTAAATAAGTACCACGGCTTTATTCACCAACTAGCACCTCAACCCTTAACACAGTTGACATAATAGTATCATACAGTTTATATTTCACTGATACATAGTACATAGTATATAAAGTAAGTCAATACTATTGAAAAGCTAACTTTCTGAACTGTTTTTATTCTAGAGCTTTAGATTATGTTGTAATCTTATCTTTTGTACAAGGATGAAGAAAAGAGTGCAAATCGGAAGTCAGAAATATGACTTTGGACAGATACCAAAGAAGAGAAGGCATGCTGGTCCCAGGGCTTCAAAGGGTTCCAGAGATCGGCCTACATCTGATGAAGCACTTCCAGAAGGAAGAATTGAACAACTAGAGTCTCCATCTTTGAGTGAAGAAGAAGGACCAGAGGTTAGTTATTTTCTTTGATAAATGAGATGTATAGTCAACAATGTACAGAAAATATTGTTTATTTTTATATTACCATGATTTGTATAGGTTGTAAGTATTCATGGTTTTTATTTTACTATTTTTTGTTATAGGTTATTGTGTAATAGGCATATTACCAGATAAGTAAAACATTGTACCTGCATGTACCTTTGTAACTGTTAAAAAACCCCACCTGGAAATAAGATATAGTTATGTGACTCTGTGCCTGTATGAAAAGCTGTAACATCATGTGCAATAATTTGTAGGGATCTGGAATTTCCTCTGGTGATGTGCTGGCAGAGAGGGACAAAGTATATCATAGAATTACGTCAGAACTCTGGGTTTCAAGTTCAAGACTTCAGCCACAGTAACAAGACACTGCAGGTTTTTTCCATAACATTCAGTTTGATTTGTATGTTTTGATGACAAAATATGGTTGCCAACAGAAGGTTGCCATGTCATATATGATACATTTTGAGAGGTTTAGTAACTTCTGTGTATATAAACTACATGTACGCATACTCTTATAATTTCTCCTTAGCTGAAGACATTGATGTATATGTTATACAGTATTAGAACATGTTGAAAAGGTCATAAATTTACACATATCTTGATTTTATTGGATAAAGCAAGGCCAAGATTCATAGTTACAAATGTATGCTAGTCACTGTTACCTTTCACCTACCAATGGTCTTTAATATGCAGACCTGCTAAATGACCCGCATCTTGCGGGTCACACCCGCAAAATTAATGTATCACCCGCAACCAACTCATGACCCGCGCGGGTCATACAAATCTCCCACATTCCGACTACATGACCCGGAATCACCCGCCTCCTCACTCGTATTAGTATATCTTCCTATTTCCTGAAGTGCTCCATTCGTGTGTCTCTGAGGTTTAGCATTCAGGTATACGTAAAGTCCATACACAATTCGAAATGTTTTCACAATGTAACATGAATATTTCATTTTCTCTTCATTTGAATATGGAGGGCCACTTTACATTTCTCATTTGTGAGAAATTTCATGTAGCAGTTTACAAATCAAGAATAATCTTTTTACCACATCCTCAACATTTCTTAAAGTAAGATTCTATAAAAATAATAATGGGACATTTCCCTTGCTTGCATAATAGGTAAGTATCAGCAGAATATGATTTTCTACACATAATGACATTGTTTCATTTTTCTCCTACAGACAAACCACTATTGTGTAGTAAAAAGGAAGTGGTACGTAAAATCCACAGACCAGGATGCTTGCATTTGGTGCTGTTCGTGCAACTCATCAGGAGTCCAGGATTTTGACAGTATCCCACCAACAGTTACAGACAACTATGAAGGTGATCATTAAATAAATGTTTTGGGTAATGACCCTACATACATATATATATATTTTGATGCAGAGAAAGTGCTAAAGACAAGTTGTCGAGGTTTTTCTTTTTCTTTATGTATTACTTTGTCATACTTAACACTTTTATTATATATATATATGGAGCTGTTTCACATTGAAACATTTTCAGAAAGCAGGTATATAAGACACCTCCGGAATCGACTCACCAGTTAGGTGATAGATTTCAGCCTTTACTTTGTATAACCATAAAACCTAGATACTTTTTAGCTTACTGTGAATTTTTTAGTTCTCTTGAGTCGCAAAGGTGACCTATTGATATACATTTTTGTCTTGTCATCAAATGGTGCATGTCGGGTGAAAAGAATAACTGTTCCAAATCAAAATCGCTACGGACGCTCAAGTGGTGTGTAAGTAATTCTTTCCCAGTTCATGAACACTGGAAAAATCCAGATTCAATCCCTATTTTGTGACGTCATAATGTTTGCTGTCGAATGCTTTGCATTCCCCTTTACAATGTTCATATGTTCCATCTTATTTAGTATTAATAGTTTTTCGTTCGGTTTGACAATGCTTTAATTTATGAAGCATATAATTTAACAATTAAAGACTTTCATTTCGGTAAATATGTGGTTATACGGACCTGAGAAAGAGATAATGACCGAGACAAAATTAAGGTTAATACATCTTTTTTGCATGTTCATATAAACACGTGTTTACCTCAACTAAAGTCCATAATTGATATATATGATTATACACAGTATATATAGCAATCTGTTAATATATGTTGCCAATACCTGTGATCTGTGCACCCACAACAATTAAGTATTATTATAGAACAGGCTATGTTTACATACAGTCAAGGCAACATAGCTGACATATATCTGCAAATCGTGTCGTTGCATCTAGACAGAGGTCTGGTATGATGTGTGAAATATGATAAAAACGTCTCCAGCGCACTTCAAGGTCGTGTTTCTCACAAACTGATAAGATTCAGGTAGTCTAACTAGCTACTATCAAACAGTTAATACTGGTTAAAAACATCGGTGTACATGAACTAGTTCTTGTTCCGACTCCATGCAGGGCCAGTATTCATGAGGCCGTTCTCATGACTTATCTCAGATTATGTGCTCAACCCCAATTTCTTCTTTCGGTGACAAATTAATAAATATTCTCGTTTTGTTAATGATTGTATCAAGTTACAAGAAGTTGGGTTGAGCACAAAATCCAGGGTTGAGAATGGGAATGGTATAATGACTACGGGCCCCGGCGTTGGGAGAATATTGAGCTTGACCTGTGATCAACAGCTATGTATTCATTTAGATTGAGTAGAATAATATCCATAAGCCGTAGGCTTGGTTTCTAATGATGTCATTTGTAAGTATCGAGTCATAATTTTATACGAAACAAATGCTGTCAATACTAACGTATATTGGTCCTACTGAGGTTGCCTCATTCGGTCATACAATTATAGGAGAGTTTGCCAATATTTTATGTCTCTGAACTAACAAGTAATTTGACTAAGATCATGTGGTCTTCGATAGTTTTATTATCTTATATGTCTGACTTTAGATTACAGTACTTGTACATGTATATACACTCGACCTAGTTAATATNTGTATAATACAATTACTCTGTGTTCGTCTCTACCTCGTTAATACAACACTGTCAGTTAAACGTTTGACCTGGTTAATATTACAATTACTGGATAAATGCTGACATAGTTTAGTATACAATACATTATAATGGTGTGTCTAGTAAAATTTACAATACCTTTATATAGTTTGACTCAGTTTAATTTTCAGTTTCTGTTTGACCCGGTTACTGACCTATTGGACAGTTGTGTTTCTGTCCAATATCCTCAATAAATCGCTCCACGCTGTTGATGTATATATATATTTTGACAGATTACAGAATATCTTTTGATGATATATACATTATCAGCAGAGATATATTGTTTAACATGCAACATATAAAATCAATTTAAAAATGGAAGTTTGCTTTCAACTTGCTATAACATTGATGGAATCAGTAGAAATACATACATAATAAATATATTAAAAATTATCAACACAAACAATCATTCCATACTAGTTCGCAAACTTGTTCAAACGAAAATACACTATGTACATAAATATTTCGTTTTAACAAGTATTGTGGGCCCAACCTAGTAATTTGGCAGCAAAGTGATAAACCTCAAATTCTATTAATTTATTTTGGAATGGGCCTGCTTTATCCAACTGCATGATTGCAAAGGGAGACTAGTGCGGGGCTCCCTGCCTAATATAGCATATTACCTGTGTCATCTCCTTGGGAAAACAGAGGTAAGGGGGAGGGCAAAACTTATCTGCCTACCCTCCTCATCGTAACAATCAAGACCCTTACCTATCTTTCGCTGCTGTTATCACGTTTTTAGAATTTTTGTCCGGTGATAGGTCATGATTTTGCGCCAAGGTTATGAGAGGTCTGTGTCATGACGCATTAAAGATACCGCCACCCATTCATGTGTAGACGTTGTCATATTATGTTGTTAGCTATTTTGAAGATGTAAAACCCAAACTAACTTACTGTAGAACGTCATGTTTTAGGTCAATGATAGCACGCCTTTCTTGTCATTCGTAACATCAATTTTAGATAGGTTATGGTACAGTTTTAAGTTTTGAAATAACTTGAAAATGATATTTCGCGGGAAAAAAGATGTGATAGTAATGAAGTAAATTGTATGGATATTTGTGTCAAAATAACACTCTATTACTGGTTTATTTTAGAAGGATACCGACATGCCGCTCAGGACTTTGAATACAAAGCTGAGAAAATTTCTGAGATGGCTGCAAAAAGGTGTCAACAGATTCCACGATTTGTCCAAAGGTATTATTCTCTTGACGTTTAATGTGATGAAAAACTCATCTACGATACTTAGTATGTCAACGAGGAACTCTTACGATTTTTAAACTCAGTATATTATTCTAGGTCTTTATCGTGTTTTTCACAAAATGTGCTCCAAAATCTTAAATCGTTGTTCGCCTTTTCCTTGCAAAAAAGGCTCTCATAGTATGAGAACGAAATCTGAAATCTTTGTTCGCCTTTCTTGGAAAAAAGAGAATGAAAGCGTTCTTTCACTTTGATTTGATGTATTGAAGTGTATAGAGTGGAAAGTCCAGCGTTCTGATTAAAAGCAGTTTTGAGAAAATGATGATTATTCCATTAACTGCATGGTANTGAAGTGTATAGAGTGGAAAGTCCAGCGTTCTGATTAAAAGGAATTTTGAGAAAATGATGATTATTCCGTTAACTGCATGGTACTGAAAATGGTAGTAAAATGTTTGGACAATGGCTTGGTTGGGCAACTAGCTGCAGCGCAAACGGAAAAGATGTTGTTTATAATAATAATTCTTGTGTGAATTGTTGGGATCAAGTCCAAACAAGGCAGATCGGTATAACTACCATTAACGTTGTGAATACAGTTTGTTAAACATAAATATAGTTAGTTATAGTTTTTCTCTTCCCGAATAATTAGGTTAAGGTATGGACAGGGGTTCTTTGGTTTTTTAAAGTATCAAATTAAGGAATATTTTACCGACTTTTTATCTTGCGGATTGTTGAGTGTGGTTTTTGACATCGGTGTCAGGAAATACAGACAATTGAAGGCAATCCGTTTGACATTCCAACAATCTCATACCTGTATACTTGGCGCCAACTCAGCCAGTGTCAATCCCAGTGTTACCTCTACCCATTCATAAACTACATGCTATTGGGTGTAGAGTGTCCTCGGGGACAAAACCGTCCACCAGCTGCGACAATCGCCCGGAACATTGGTTAAAAATGCTAACAAGAGAAAACAAAAGCTTCAACAAGACCGTATATAGAGAATAA
>NW_018406643.1:705213-705815 GCF_002113885.1 Mizuhopecten yessoensis
ATAAGATAGTGGTTAACGAGCCACTATTGTGTCTGTATCCTAGGGTCAAGAATCAGGTCCATATGTTTTCCCAAATCGAAACTTTTCAATGTTGTATTATTTAACGAACTATCATAACCTCTAGACGCTACGATGTACTTGGAACCACTGTTAAGATCAAAGCCAGAGCAAATGCATCCTCAATACTCCAGGGGTTACGCTCACTTCTGCTTTCGCATCCCTGGAACATGTCATAGCAAAATGGAAGGCTCAGTATGTGCCACTTTGTAAATGAGACAAGAACACTAGTTTGGTCATTTGATGAACATCTAAAGAATCTAGCGGTTGCATAATGGTATAATTGACTAGCTTTGAAGTCGAATGTCACTCCTCTGTAATCTTCAACGGGCAGGCATTAGCCTAGCGATTGGTCAGGTTTTTGTACACGAGACCAATCAAACAGCTAGCCGCGTGCCTTTAATTTTGCTATGACATATTCCAGGGATGCTGAGAGCGAAAGTGAGCGGAACGCCTGGAGTATCGAGAACGATATAAAAATATAACCATTTGACATTATAAGCTACTGTAGTATTTCATTGTTTAGATTCCAGATTAAGACCCAA
>NW_018406644.1:0-343 GCF_002113885.1 Mizuhopecten yessoensis
GAACCGTAGCTTCTAGGCCCGATCGTTTTATTTTGTTTTATTGTTTTCGGGCCATGAAGCTACGGTTCCCGTAGCTAGCCCTCGGATGGTATATCTGAGAAGCAACAGTATATAGTCGAAATCAGATCCGCGTTACAGGAAGGAGGCAAATACTTAATCATACCCTGTCTTTAGCACACATGCACGCATATACTTCACACATGGATGCACGTCATCAAATGTCCTTAGGTGTTAATAGGAGGTTAAACATAATTAAACCAAAACTAAACTGCGGTTAATTTCATCGTATCACAAGTGAAATTACGAAAAAGTCGGTTGTATCTACATGTATAAATGAATGATC
>NW_018406644.1:1378-1841 GCF_002113885.1 Mizuhopecten yessoensis
GTCACTATTTCTCAAGAATTACTTGCCAGATATTTCTATTATTTCATACAGTTGTACATGTATGCAGGTGGTGAGGACAGAGGGTTCTCTTCGGTGCAACGTTTAGATTAATAACAGCAAACGGTTTACCCGTTGTCAATATATTGTGACCGGGTGGAATGCTAAGCTGGATGACTTCGGCACATATTTCAGTAGGTAGCACTAAGTCAGCGTCAGATCTGAGCTATCAAAAGGAGGGAAAGTATACAAACATAACGCTTCCAGCACACATACACAACATAAATGGAGGCATGTCCGTCATTGACTTTTACTTTTGATACATTTTAGAACGTTAAGTCCAGTACAACCACCCAACCAATCGCAAATTTGCTATCTTCGATTTTAAGTGTTCATGCTATTTATCTTTATTTCCCAAGCTCCCCAATATCAATACTGTATATAGTTGTATATTTTTAATTTTGAG
>NW_018406645.1:0-343 GCF_002113885.1 Mizuhopecten yessoensis
ATTTTATGATGATTAATAAGCTACAATAAAACACAACGTCAGACACCACGATGCGGAGGACAGAAAAAGAAGATGTCACGTTCCCGTGACATTTGTTTGTTTTGGGTTGACCTTCCTTACAACGGCCATGGTGATATGAATACATGTGCCTAGGGAGACACCGCCTGTAACAGAAAGTACATAGAAAAGACAGAAGACAGGAGAGATAGGAAATAAAAAAGATCCCAAGTATTGGAATGGGCCAGTAGATCAACTATGGTCCCCCTGCATGTCCCGACTGTAGACGACACTGACGAAACTCCACGATTATGCAGGGGTCCCACATTAATGCGACCATTACGAT
>NW_018406645.1:3669-3749 GCF_002113885.1 Mizuhopecten yessoensis
AGGTTAGAGATGCATTTTAGGCCAAGAGTTCGAATACTGGTCAAGTCCCGGTTTTTTTCCCACTTTTGAGATTTAGTTTT
>NW_018406645.1:5190-5294 GCF_002113885.1 Mizuhopecten yessoensis
ATCGGGTCAGGTGAACTGACAAAACGCAACACAGCAGGCTTTCGTAATCAGAAAAATGACAGTATTTACGTGTTGTTCGACGTTGTTAAAGAAACAACAGCTTG
>NW_018406645.1:5858-10504 GCF_002113885.1 Mizuhopecten yessoensis
GATCGTGTCAGATTCTATATTTGGATTTGTTACTGCATTAAATTAGTATTGAAGGTGGTCATAACAACATGGGTTATTTGGACATAATCCAGTGATCGCGTTCTTATATTTACATGGTAAGTTCTTTGAATTTTCCGATGCAATCATACAAAATAAAATACAGATATGTTTTCTTATTTGTATATGGAGGCAACGCAGTAGAGCGAACAGTATGTTTTCGCGGGAAAATGTAAAACCGCCGGGGATCTTAGCAACAGCATGACTACAAAATAAATAAAACATAGTTCAATTTTCAAAACTTCAATTTGTAAAATTTGTATAAGTCGTATATTTAATCAGAAACTTTACACACATTATTTAAGCTTACTTGCCTTATAGCTAACAGCTTTATGAATTGGAGGTTTTTTTATTAGCCATTTACGTTCTTTTACAGGTATGTATATTTTCAAATATGCACTTGTCATTGTGATTGAAACGAATAGAAAGAGATGAATATATACCTCAGGCATATGTCAATATCAAAATATATTTTAAGTATGTCTTTGTAAAAAAAACTTTCGTTAACGAAATGAGTTTCTTAGTACAAAATATAATATGTTATAATTATTGTTTTGTAGGGAAATGTGACTAGTTCGGTACCCCTAAGCAATGGGTTCTATGTGGTATTCATCAAAGAGTATATGAAGTTTTTCCCTCGAAACCAGTTTCATATAATACGACTTGACGAGTATTCCAAAAACAAGTCGGAGGTCATGAGGAATATTTTTCGCTTTCTAGATGTGGGTATGTATTTTATTACATATGGATGCATTTAATTTTCTCATATTTTTCAGGGTTTGTCTGTGTCTGTAGTCGTTCAAGACGACGCGTCAAGGGTTATTTTTTAAGACCACTTGATCATCAGTACACATAGCATTTTACTCGTTTGCTTTTAAATGTATTATCAAACATGATTGTTGTGAGTTCATCGGTAACACTAATTATAACGCACTTTAATTCAATGTAGTAACAAATACATTATGTGAATTGATGAAATATGTGAAATGTTCTGATAAATAGAAATGTTCTAGGTTCAGTGGTACATTTTAACTTAAAACTAACAACTCTTGGTCAGCCTGGATTTACTTCAATTAACTTCAGTAATAAATACTTTTGTAAACTAATAAAAAATGTTGTCGAAGAACGTGTGAGTTAATATTTAGAAATGTAATAAGTTCCATTTGTAACGCAGATGTCAACCACCTGATTTTGAATAATTGAATGATGAATTTAACTTCTTTTTTAAGAACAGTTTACATGACACCATCTTATTTGTTTAGGTGACGTTGAACAACGAGTAAGAAATACCTCAAAAAACAGCAGAAAGAAAAAAGGCTCAATCACTGGAAACATGTTACCGGAAACTCGTTCCTTACTAACTGAATTCTACCAACCATACTTAGTTCAGCTAGCCGATCTACTGGGGGATGAGCGGTACCTCTGGAAGGATTAGATAACAATCATTATGACGACACGCATTAAAAGTTGTTCATGGGTTCATATTGTTACAAAGTGTCACGTCCTAATTGTGCCCTGGGATTCAACAACAACAGTCCCAACCTCCTGAATTAGCAAACTTTTTAATTGAACGCCGGGTAGCGTTTACGTTTACGATAACACTAACGATATTACAATATTAAAACTGTTAATAATTGCACAGTTTTATGTGTATATTTTGTGTAGATTGAAGAAGTTTCCTTTTTAATCGCATGTCACCCTAAGGAATTTACAATTCACATGGGTATGAAATGAAATTACTTCAGAATATATTATCAGGATACTGTCATTGTGGATGTTAGCTTTTCTAGCTTAACGGCACGGTACATAAGGATTTTGTTATTACAGATGATAATTCTTATGTATAGTACATGAGGGATTGGTTTGCGTTCTCTAGAGGTGCACATTTTCGGAAAGTCGTTCCTTAATTACAGAATTCTGTAAACCACACCCCACTAGCCGATCTACTGGAGTACGAGCGTCATCAGATAATTGTGTTTAGCGAAATTTCATAATGACAAAATCGAATGCCTCGACGATTTGTGCTTTTTCTACAAAGTTTCTTGCTTCTTATTTATCGAAAAGTCTTTGTTTTTTCTATGTCTTAAACATTTTGTAGGAATTCAGCATTTATCAAAAGGTCCTTAGTGTTTATTTAAATCAGCGTTTTGTATATTTTGATTCGACAATTTTTTTATTACATGTACATGATTTATTTGGCCACAACCGTGTTGGAGTAAACCTTTGCTATTCGCTTTATGTAGTGTTATCCTCAGCACAATTTTACGTTGATTGGAAAACATCAAACGGATATATACATTGATAATGTGAAATGATACGCTGTTTTCCTTGAGACTTTCGCTTGGTGCTGTTTTCGCCATCCACTGGTATAATATAAAGTACTAATTTTGCCCTACATAACCTTTTACACAAGGAGTAGATCAACTCCATCGCCAGGTAGGTTCCCTCTTCATCGGTCGTTTCCTCGCTTCCACGGAAGTCTCCTAAGGTGTGCCGACTGAGGTGATCAGTCTCAGTCTGGATCTATTATAATTCATCCCATATACACTAACTATACATGGTATGTTATTTATTAAACATTCGTTATCCCGATAGTTTCCTGTGAAAATAAATCCTAGTAAATAGTACATTTTTCGTGTTTAAAGTTTCAAGCTGTTTGTGTATTTGAGGAATATTTTTTAAGAAAAAAATGACTTTCACAATACAGCTTTATGATTGTACAGAGTAAAAACTGTTAGTCTTTAAGTACATTCTATATATTTTATGGCGAAGGTAACAAGATGTTACTCACAAGAAGGGTTAACGGATATGAACGCAGCACTCTGCTTCCAAGGGAGCCGTATTCCTTGTTTGTAANCAGAGGTGGTAATTGTGCAAAGTATCTTAAAGCTTTCAATCAACTTAAACAAAATGAAATGCCCTACGAATGCTCAGAAACAGGTTTCCAACTCAAGACAACCAAAAATAAACAGGAAGTTGATAATCCGCCATATTTGACTTGTTAACAGCTCATTATATATGTGGATGTGCGTGAGCGATAATTAACGGTCGCCAGGACGGATGCTGTACACTAGCTGACAGGCTCATGATTTAGGAGCTACATGTATTTATAGCCGCAGACAGAGGGCTGTTCGACGTTGTTAAAGAAACAACAGCTTGTGGTTGTATCTTACATTATTGTTAATGATAACAATCGGTAATTTGCATCAACATAAAACCAGAAAATATATAAAGAGAGAACAATAAAACAAATAACATTGGGGAACATTTTATTACTTAATTATGTCCAATAGCATTCAAAACAAGTAAATTAAATTAATTAATGTTTAATTTACATAAATGTACAACAAGATCTTGCGGTACAAATTCATGCTGCTTGCCTTTACTAATGTAATCCAAATTGATGTAAAATGAATCGAAAAGGATCGATTTTATGGATATATTTCTGAAACAAACAATAGGAAATTAAAAAGTAACACTTAATAATGCATAAATCTGTCTGAATTATCATTTTCCGCAATTTGCTGCTTTAAATAGTTGTAGACCAAAGACTCTCTGTGATATGATCTTTTTTATATGTTAATGGATATTAACATCGACAATTGTGATCTTCCGATATAAAAGAAATAAGATATTTCCAACAGCGAACTATTGAAATTAAGAATATCAAGTTAAGAATAATTTCTTCAATCTTAAAAGTGACGAAGGAAGAATATTGGTGTAATAGAGTTGACTACAACAGAAAATTAAATGAAAGAAAGATCAATTAATCTCAAATCAGTCGGAACAATTAATTAGACAAAAATAAAATGATTTGACCTAGATCTGAAAAAATCATTCGACCGAAACAAACCTTTGTAAATGGATATCCGTTACATTGGGGTGGAGGTTTGAAAACAGACGGATTCCGAATACCTCGTGACGTGTCCAGCAAGTCAAAGTTGTACATAACACCACTTTGTCCATCTCCACTTGCTATACTAGCCTCGGGTATAAAATTGGCACGCACAGGCCAACAATCGCTACCGTCTGTTAAAAAATCAAAAAGGAAGAAAAACAGTGTTAGCACACAAGCACGGAATCAGAACCCAAAATCAATATGACAGCACAAAAACAGGAACCAAATATATATTAAGTACGTCCACAAAATTGTTTGGATGAAAACCCAAATTGCCTCATAAGTAAGGAGTAAGCATTTCCTCAATTGCATGTTGTATCCTTCTCTTTGTACTTAGATATTCTTATTAAGTAACGAAAAAGGGTGAACGAAGAAAAAAAAGTCTCACGACATTGAATGTATAGTATACTTACCCCTGATGACAGATGCTGTAATTTTTAATGGAATCGATCCTTCGACATCAAACATATAGTTTGCTACATTGGTATTAGCGCCTGCCAGAAATCCATACACCACTTCCGTTCCACCAGCTAAATAAAAGTTGGAAAGACAGATACCAGAGGTGGTAATTGTGCAAAGTATCTTAAAGCTTTCAATCAACGTAAACAAAATGAAATGCCCTACGTATGCTCAGAAACATGTTTCTAACTCAAGACAACCAAAAATAAACAGGAAGTTGATAATCCGCCAT
>NW_018406645.1:11862-12421 GCF_002113885.1 Mizuhopecten yessoensis
TTATAAAACTGTACAAGTCAGGAAGGAGCCATCATTTGCCCATTTGCAATAGTTGAAACGTTTAGTTGTAAGGTAGTCGTATGTACGTAATATCTCCAAAGGAACATTGTTTCAACACTTCCATGTAGTAAATATTTTTGTTTGCAATATTTTACTTGAAAGAACCAATTGACCAAATGTATAAGAAGAGTATTTCGTCTATTATATTATCTTCACACAAGCTTAATATAGAAAGTGGAAGATACTTTTATGTCGCTAGAACAAATAGGGTATGTACATTGTGTGATAATGGAGATGTTGTACATTGTGTGATAATGGAGATGTTGTACATTGTGTGATAATGGAGATGTTGTACATTGTGTGATAATGGAGATGCTGTACATTGTGTGATAATGGAGATGTTGTACATTGTGTGATAATGGAGATGCTGTACCTTGTGTGATAATGGAGATGTTGTACATTGTGTGATAATGGAGATGCTGTACATTGTGTAATAATGGAGATGCTGTACATTGTGTTGTACATTGTGTGATAATGGAGATGTTGTACATTGTGTGAT
>NW_018406645.1:13943-14757 GCF_002113885.1 Mizuhopecten yessoensis
TGGAATTATTTTATCCGAGAACCATCAAGGATTGGAACGCACTGCCCATCAGCACAGTAGCCACTGTGAGCTTTGAAGCCCTCAAGGCTCACCTTCAGAAGTAGACCCCACCCAGATGTTTTTACTTGCACTTACTGTAAAGCACACACGTTTTTCACGTTTTTAACTTTTTAACCTTTTATGTGCACACCTAAAGTGGCAGAACAATCAATAGGATGATGGCGGCCATCTTAAGTACTCCATCTTAACCATTTCAGGCCAAACATCTCACCATCTACTTTATTCAAACAATCTTTGTAACAAAGTACAAATTGATGAGGCAACTAATGAGAAGGCCTCCTGCAGACACGTGGTCTGATCGTCCCTGTCCTCAGCAGATAACATTAATAAATACATTTCATCAATTAAGTATTGTTTTTCTTGTCTATGAATTATAAATGGATGACCGACCACACCTGTCGGTAATACATTAACTAACGTGTTGTTCTGTTTGACTTATTTGATTTTAAGCATTTAGTCATAAATAAATAATATAAGACTCTTTCATGCCCATGGGTGTAGAATAGTGAAACTCCACCCTCGGGATTTTCAAATTTGGCTAAACTGTCGACTTAAGAGTATTTTTCTCTCATTCTAACAACCAGAATAAGCTCAGAAACCACGAAAATGCGTTTAGAATGGCCACAATTTTGAAAAAATATTTTTCCCCCCTGAGCTTTCTAGACGAATCAGCCAGCCAGATTAAACATATCCCTTTTTAGTGTTTGCACAGAAAAAATAATCACATCTTTCTAACGTGTACGGTAAATATATC
>NW_018406645.1:15511-16543 GCF_002113885.1 Mizuhopecten yessoensis
CATACTACTCGACCTGTATAGGAGAGAAATAATTTAAGGACTGTTTTGTTACTTCAGCTATCTAGCTGGTGCATGTATATTACTGATCATGAGGATTTAGTTTTTTTGTTTAACGTCCAATTAACAGCTATGGTCATTTAAGGATATGCCTCCATGTGATGTGTATGCGTGATTGTGTATATATGGGCTGAAGGCAGGGTATGTTGGTGAAATTGCCTCCTTGTGGTATTGCAGATCTTCGCCCGGTCACATTATGCTGACAACGGGTGAAATAGTTGCCCTTTCCCTTAATGGTGAACTTTAAAGGTGAACAACCACCAAATGCTAAAACACATCAAATATAGTGTCAAAATATTAATAAAACATATAATAATTAGTTGAAATTCTATTTTTTCAAAAAAAAAATCCGTTTAATCGTACACCTTGGGAACCACACAGTATGTACGCAGTTACTTCCCTTTGGCTGTGACGTCATTTGTGACGACCGGAAAGCGCGCCAGCTGTCAGTTCGGAGGCAGTCGTCCGGAAAACGTAAACAAACATGGTACACTGTGCTGCGCTGAACTGTAACAGTAATTCCAATAATGGAGAGAAAATCAGTATGCTCCAGTTCCCAAAGGACAAAAAGCTGCGGAAAAAATAGACAATTAAGGTAAAGAGAAAGGGATTTTCTCCAACCTCACACACGAGACTCTGTCAAAACCATTTTGAACCAGGCAGCTTCGTGAGAGATCCACGATTGATGTCGTCGATAAGCTTTGAACCTAAAAGTCTGAGATTAAATCCGGGAGCGATACCAACACTTTTTGATTATTCACCGAAGTGTTCAAGCAGTTTGGTTCACATGTCAACCCCTTTAACCTCCAAGTATGAGGACCTGTAGAGTGCGTCCGTTTATGTTCGTACAGGCATCTAAATTCGTACATGTTGAATTAAAGGCTTATATAAATATGTTGGTGTTGTTTTCTGTGTTAAAGATGCGACGGTCATGTACAGTGAGTTATCGAGCTACTCTGTGTACTATATTTAGAC
>NW_018406645.1:17021-17380 GCF_002113885.1 Mizuhopecten yessoensis
ATTCTTAATTTTACCTAAAACTAATTAAATTTAGAAGATTTGAGAGGGGGGGGGGAGGGGGACTAGTCGCATAGTATAGAATATACATTCTCTTACCCTGGACAGATGTATCCTTACTTTTACCGGTGTGAGATTTCCTCTTTGCACGTTTTCCACAAGAAACCTGACGTCACTGATGTGACACAGAGGAAGAACTACTTTTATGAGGTCACACACATACACAAGTTCGTCTGCTAATCTTGTCGTGTTTACATTTGACATTGATGGGATTGATTTTAAAATGTTTAAAATATGATGCGTGAACCGTCCGAGCAATACATATAATATTAATAGGCTACCCACGTGTTCCTGTTTACAAA
>NW_018406645.1:18590-20327 GCF_002113885.1 Mizuhopecten yessoensis
TACTTTCAAAGTATACATTTATTACGTCAATATAACGAGTTTATATCGTCTGATGTAACATAAATAACGATGCTTTAATGTGGTGTACGAACTTTCCGGAAAACGTGTACGAACTTACACGGTTCTGTACGAATTTTACCCGCCTCCAACTTTTATTCAACATACATATAGTATAAACTGATGAATGAAGCCAGAGAGTAAAAATTAACCCGAACATTAGGGCTCTTCAGGAGTCCTTTGGTTATTACGGAAAGGTGCATAGAAGCGATATGATTAGCGATCTTGTCAAAAGGTGTACGAACATACACGGACGCACTCTACGAAACACCGAACAGGAAAGGAGTAAGGAGTAAGGAGCAATGTCGTGCGGAAAAGGCGGATACTTGAGGTAGGCATGCGTCAAATACTTAACATATCTAAATGCATTTTGTACCAAGGATTGAAAAATCGAGCTTAAACGAACCATCTGCATTGACGCAAGCCATACTGCCGGTTTCCTGACCCTGTTCGTCGTCACTAACATCCAACTCAAACGATTCAGATTCTCTTATAACCTCTAAATCGGTGCAGTCTGGCTCATACTGGTATGGCTGAATGTCCTGTGTTAAGGAAACTTCTGGAATATCCTCGTTGTCACTAAAATCCACAGAATCCATAGTCCCGGTACCAACTAGTTCAGTAGTTGTTGTGACAGACGGTCGTCGCAAATGACGTCACAGCTCTTCCGGTTTAACGAACGATAACTCGTGCTAACTTGTATTTGAAATTTTCAATACCGGTTACAAAATTTGCTGATTTTCGCAACTTTTGTGTTTTCAAAATATTTTCCATTTTACGGAAGGGATATTTCATGAATAATTCCCTCAAAAATGCAAAATATGTGAAAATGAAATTGGGTTTTTATCACCTTTAAGCAGGGAATAAGAACTTCCGTTTAAAGGACTCTAGTATGTCTCGGCCTTGGGACAGAACCCATTGACTACTCCACCCTGTCAAATGATCACCACCAAATCCAAAAAGAGAGGTATTGCAAAGCAAGGCGCCAGAAAATAAAAGGTTCACTGTAGTTAGAAGCAGAGAGAAATACTAAGATCCCAAATATTGCAATGGGTGCAGCAGATCTATTTGGTCCCTTCCCGGAATAGAGGGCCAATCCACAATTCTGCTGGGGGTTCAAACATTAGTCGCCTTTTACGATACATGCAGATGTTACAGCAGTTGTATTCTGTTTTCGATCTCCGACCCGCAGAGATGGATCATGAGGAAGATGGACATAGGACAATATTGACATGAACAGTTTGGAAGATCGCGTTCAGATATGGAATAAGACATTATTTATCCGACATTCGATTTAATAAATGTCTTTGACAACATGTTTGAATAACATATATATGTAATACTTTTTGGTAACACGTGGAATGTTATTTTGTTTTATCACTTACATGAATGCATTTACCAACATAAGTACTTCAAAAAATATTGATATGTTCCGCCACTTGAATGCGTCACTCTCTGTACACTGTGTATATGGTATTCTCTGGTATGAAACATAGCAATTATATTAAGTTAAAATATATAGCTTAACTGTAATACAATAAACATGTTTAGTTTGAGAGATTCGTATCCTTTAACATAGAAGTGGCTATTTAAACACTAAGAGCCATGTCTCCCTTGCGGTGTGTACTGTGTGTCTAAGTTGCATCACATTTCACTTACTTAATAGCGAGCGCAGCGAGC
>NW_018406645.1:20986-21746 GCF_002113885.1 Mizuhopecten yessoensis
TCACGCGCATAAATGTGTACTTTTATGTGGGTTAAAGGTAAGTGAAATAATGTATGCTTCGCCTACTTTGTCAGTTCGTGTCGGTGTCACAATATGCCCCCTCCCCGAAGCAATTTCACAAATGCAGATTTGCCAACCTATTGTTTCTAACGTAACATAAATATGCCCCCTAGGTAAAAAAATAACACTTCAGTGTCAATCATCTTTTGAGTTCTTTCTGATGAAATCATTAGGTCTTGTACTCAAGCAGAATAAGTTTATTGAGCAAGTTTATTGGCTGAAAATGGTAAATGTCAAATGTGTCGCATTGTATGTACAGTAATAGCTTCTAGCTTCATTAATTAAACATCCATGTTAGAAGATTTTCAACACTGTGAATTTTTTTGAGAAATCTTGTCTTAGAAATTTAGGAAATATATATATATATACATTATAATTTTGAAATATTTCAACATAAAAAAAAATGATATTCAAGAACAGAGCAGCCTCAAGATTCTCTAAATGAGTCATCATCATCATCTTTCATTAAGTGACAGATCTCCTTGATGGAGTGCAATTGTCACTGTGAGAGGTTCCTAGAGGTGGCAGTTAAAAGTGCCAACATTATTACCAGGGGTTTTGCCAGCTATTTTGGGAAAGGGTCCCTGTCAGCAGGAATTCGGCAAAAATAACATCGGCATTTGGCAAAAATTGGGAAATTTCATCAGTGTCCGCCGTTTAGGGAAAAATTTACTTTTGATAGAATAAAACCTACAATGTG
>NW_018406646.1:0-343 GCF_002113885.1 Mizuhopecten yessoensis
TGTGAATTGGATGTTTCATTATTGAAAGTTTCTAAATGTCCTATATGCATCTGCGTGCTATTGATCATCTCCCTGCCACTCATGTGTCTTTCGCCATTGTGTTTTACAAAGTTACTTTGCTGCAAATTATATTTATGAAAATTTGAAGCATTATCTAAGCCACTACACGTGCATGGTTTATATTTCTCATGGCTAGGCATGTGTTTGGCTAATCCCTCTGTACTATGAAACGTCTTGTCACACTTTCGACACTTAAATGGCCTTTCTTTATGCGTCGACGTATGATCTCGTAGATTTGTAATTGAAGTGAAAGACATACCACATACGTTACATCTGCACGGTT
>NW_018406646.1:1467-1997 GCF_002113885.1 Mizuhopecten yessoensis
CATGTCAAAGTTCAATAAAGTGTAATAGTGTCAAAGTTCAACAAGATATAATAGTGTCGAAGTTTAACACAATATAACAATGTCAAAGTTCAATTAAGTATAATAGTGCCAAATTTTCAAAAAATTATAACAGTGTCGAAGTTTAACAAAGTATACTAGTATCAAAGTTCAAAAAGATAAAATAGTGTCAAAGTTCAACAATGTATAACAGTATGAAAGTTCAACAAAATATTATAGTGTCAAAGATAAATAAAGTATAATAGTTTCAAAGTTCAACAAAATATAATAGTGTCCAAGTTCAAAATGGAATAATAGCATCAAAGTTCAACAAATTAAAATAGTGTCAGTATCGACAGAGTATATAAGTGTCAAAGTTCAACAAAGTGTTACAGTATCAAAGTTCAACAAAGTATAATAGTATCAAAGTTCAACAAAGTATAATAGGGCCAAAGTACATAAAGTATAATTGTTTCAAAGTTAAGCAAAGTATAATAATGTCAAAGTTCATCAAAGTGTTACAGTGTCAAAGT
>NW_018406647.1:0-1459 GCF_002113885.1 Mizuhopecten yessoensis
ACTATTTATTTAAGCAACTTTATACGTTACTTTTGATCAATTTTCGTCAATAGCACATTATCAGGAACTAAATACTCAAAAATAAATATAATTATAAACATGTCAGTGTTACCCCTAAGAAACCAAAGCGTGATGAAACTAAAAGGATATGTCTGTCACCAGTTAGCGTTAAATACACTTATTGTGTTCCTTATGTAACTTCGGAGATGCCATTTTATTTTGTGGTTTGATTTGTTTGTTTTGTTTGTCCTATTGCAGCAATAGTCATTCAAGAACGTGCTAAGTTTTGATGTCGGAGAAAAGCAAAAAGCCCAAAATAAACAACGACGATTCGCGACATGCGGNATTAATATTAATATCCATCAAGGGAAGTAAAGATATGTACACCACACTATTGTATAAACAAAATACATATCAAAATACAGCAGAAAAAAAATAGAAATCAGATAATAGATTAAGTGCAATTAATTTTAACCAAATATATCAATTACCCTTCCAAACCACAAAAGAAACTAAAATCCAATGGTTCCAATATAAAATCCTGAACCGGATTATTACCACTGATTCATACTTAAAAACAATTGGTATTAAAGACTCTGATACTTGTTCACTCTGTAGAGAACACCCTGAAACAATAGAACACTTATTTTGGAATTGCATCAATACCCAACACTTATGGGAAAATCTTGGATTTATAATAAATTTGTTAAAAAATATTGACCTTAATATAAGTACAATTCTATTTGGGGTCACAGGAGATACTAATGAAACAAAACCAACTAACATCATCATTACATACACTAAATACTACATATTCTGTAATTCAAAGAAAACAGGAAATCTCTCAATAATAGGATTGAAAGAAAACCTAACTCAAACATTTACATACGAAATGTCCTTGTCACAAAAAAACATGCAAATCAAAAAATTCAACAAAACTTGGAATGAATGGAAAAACCTATTTACTTAAGTCCAACTTGACTATTCCTTAAACATCCAAATATAAACGCCAACACACAAACATACATGTACCCAGATTCAACTTTGATTTTACTTAGATTCACTTTACAAATTATTTGTTTTATTTAATTTACGTACAAACTATTTGTCCAATACCTAAAAAAAAAATCGTCAGTGTGGTATAAACGTTGGCTATTATTTTGTGGTTTATTCTCTTTTGACCTTGATGTAACAAGTGTTTGACGTCATACATATACAAACATTCAAGGATGCGATAGTTTTAATAAGTGTTTGACGTCATACTTATACAATCTTTCATAGATGCGATAAGTTTAGCATCGTGTGGTCCAAAAAAGCATTTAAAATTAAACAAATGTAAATTAACTTGTAGTCAGTTTGGATTTGTAAACACACGTTTTCATCGATACACGGGGTACAATAAGCTCCTAATTGCTCTTGCTTCGTAATACAATATGGTAAACATTTAGTTGGTTGATTT
>NW_018406647.1:2135-2990 GCF_002113885.1 Mizuhopecten yessoensis
CTTTAAGCAACTTTATACGTTACTTTTGATCAATTTTCCTCAATAGCACATTATCAAGGACTAAATACTCAAAAATAAATATAATTATAAACATGTCAGCGTTACCCCTAAGAAACCAAAGCGTGATGAAACTAAAAGGATATGTCTGTCACCAGTTAGCATTAAATACACTTATTGTGTTCCTTATGTAACTTCGGAGATGCCATTTTATTTTGTGGTTTGGTTTGTTTGTTTTGTTTGTCCTATTACAGCAATAGTCATTCAAGAACGTGCTAAGTTTTGATGTCGAAGGAAAGCAAAAAGCCCAAAAGAAACAACGACGATTCGCGACATGCGGCCAGTGGCTGGTAGGTGGAGGGCTGGTGATCGTAGATATCAGTCGCTTTAACCACTAGTCAAAAGCAAGCCCTCATTATTGTGAAATCGTTTTGTTTGTGTACGTGCTATTAACACTGACGAATTGAATGGAAAAGAAACCCAGGGCGATAGTTCATGAGAAATGAATCGCATTTGACGGTTCCCTAAAATATTGCAAAGTGAAAACGTCTGACTCGTCAGTATCCTGGATGCCCTCCTCAAGAATCTGTCCCAACCCTGATTCTCTTGTGCATGAAGGTCATCATTGAATGTATCCTTTCCACGGTATTGTTCGACTCTTCAAACTAAACAGGCCTTAGTTGGTCGAGAAAAGCAATGGCATTCCAATTCCCCCTTACCCTCCTCTCAAGTTCGTCCCGCAAATGTTCCATTTAGGACGAATTTAGACTGTACGTACGGCGGCCTGTCGAGTAGGTTAATGTAATGGTTTTGGGGAAAGTCTTTACAAAATCTGGCTTTATCGCTTTATACCAACGG
>NW_018406647.1:3424-3910 GCF_002113885.1 Mizuhopecten yessoensis
GCTATTAACAGTGGCTTATTTGTGGTGGAATATTCTCAACATTATAAATGCGATAATTTAAGCATCGCGTGGTCCAAAAAAGCTTTGTCTGTAAAATTAACCTGTTGTCAGTTTGGAGTTGTAAACACAAGTTTGCATTGATACATGGAGACCAATTAGCTCCTTATTGCTCTTACTTCGTCACACAAGATGGCAAACACCGTTGGTTGATTTCCTAGTGCCAGAGGATTGCCATCACCTTGAAATCAATCATCATTTATTTGAGCAGTGGCATGGTTCATAACATACACGCTATTTTATTAATTTGGTTAAAATGAACCTGAAACCAGGGATTAGCTAATCGGAATCAAGGAAAACCAGACCATATGTAATATTCATATGTATCGTATATTAATAATGATATGGTCTGCATCTTCAATGTAAACAAAAGAAGAAAGGTAGTGTATGGGTCTGGACCCAGTTTCACTAAAGGTCGTTAGTCTACAC
>NW_018406647.1:4767-5612 GCF_002113885.1 Mizuhopecten yessoensis
AATGGAATTCTGCTTACACCGGATGTTATAGGGTGCAAGTAAAAAATACAAATCAAACAGATGACGAGTCCTGCGCAGTATATGGATACCATGCACAGATTTGTATTGCCACGATATGAAATGAATAAATCTTAATACAAATACACCAATGTATTAGTTATCAATTGATTATTTTTCGTTGTTAACTCTAATTCTTTTTTCCGAGTGTGTTTGCTCTTGGCCTTCACTGTATGGTAACTGATTCACAAAACATTTAGTGAGATTGTTTCACTTCCAGCAAAGAGATGCTCCTTTCTAAGTATATTGTCAAAAATTGCAATACAACTTACACATGCTTTTTTTAAATTCGAAGATTTGGTAAAAAATCCATATTTTTATATTTTACGGTCAAATGATTCAACGATATGTGTACACAGTCTAAGTCATCAAAAACACGTCTTTGTTGATATCCAGATGTTCAATTCCCCGATCGGACATGATAAGGTATTGGGTCATTTACCCGACTACGTGTGTTTTCTCCGGGTGAGAAATTGTGCCGTACATACGTCATAGGATTAATTTACGTGAGCGGCTTTACACTTTAATCAATTTCAACACGATTTTAAATTGTATCATACATTTCATATATGTTCGTGACATCTTGCAAGGCAGTGTATTTAGTATGTGGTTCCCGTCCGTGAACTACACTGCTTGTCATGTTCATTTAACAAGACAGTTTATATGAGACGGTGACCAAGATGGAACACAGTGACTCCACGATACCATTTTCATCTTATTGACATAAATTTTATTCGGTGTCACTTATAAATCACGATCTAATTTTAAGGTGTACCCGACAACGAATA
>NW_018406648.1:0-344 GCF_002113885.1 Mizuhopecten yessoensis
AATTATATTTAACCTGTAATTTGCTGTGCTGGCTATCGGTCAGTTTAAATAAACAACCCTGACCTACGTTCAAGGTCACAGAGATAAATGGCTATCAATTTTTAGCTCACCTCGCACGAAGTGCCAAGTGAGCTTATGCTGTGGCGCTGCGTCCGTCCGTCCATCCGTCGTCCGGCATCAATATTTTATTTTAAACGACTTCTTCTTAATAACCGAAAGGCCTAGGGTGTCGATATTTGGCCAGAAGCAAACTTGGATGAAGGGCTACAAAGTTTGTTAATATTAATGACCTTCACCTAATTTCAAGGTCACAGGGGTCAAATATGTCAAAAACTTTAAACATC
>NW_018406648.1:1422-1565 GCF_002113885.1 Mizuhopecten yessoensis
AATGTCCCCTTATTGATTGCTGTTTAGAGTACGTCGTCCAATATTGATTTTTAGCTCACCTCGTCCGTCCGTCTTTCTGTCAAATTTTCCTTTTAAATGCTACTTGTCCTGAAAGGCCTAGTAGATTTTGACTAAATTTGGTC
>NW_018406648.1:1632-1785 GCF_002113885.1 Mizuhopecten yessoensis
AAGATTCCAGACCATTTGCTTAAATCAGAGATAAATGGCTATCAATTTTTAGCTCACCTGGCACGAAGTGCCAAGTGAGCTTATGCTGTGGCGCTGCGTCCTTCGTCAGTCCGTCTGTCGTCCGTCCGTCGTCCGGCGTCAATATTTTACTTT
>NW_018406648.1:4716-5245 GCF_002113885.1 Mizuhopecten yessoensis
GCAGAGTAAGGCCCTTATGTTAATGTTTTATATGTAGGTATTTTCGGAGGTGGGAGAATTAACCATGCATGTTTACACGCAATACTATGCATTGATCTTTAATTATTTCTCTAAAAAATGTGGAGTTTTGATACTTAAAGCCTCTAGATTTCTGAAATGGTATGCTACCAAGTTGTTAAAAATTGATGACCTTAATCTGATTTTAAGGGTGAATTATATTTTAAACTTAAAACTTCCTCCAAAGACATATTGTCCCTAGCGTAATTATATTTAACCTGTAATTTGCTGTGCTGGCTATCGGTCAGTTCAAATAAACAACCCTGACCTACGTTCAAGGTCACAGGGATCAAATGGGTTAAAATATTTTTTCTATTGATCCCTTAAGATTCCAGACCATTTGCTTAAATCAGAGATAAATGGCTATCAATTTTTAGCTCACCTGGCACGAAGTGGCAAGTGAGCTTATGCTGTGGCGCTGCGTCCTTCGTCAGTCCGTCCGTCGTCCGTCCGTCGTCCGGCGTCAATATTT
>NW_018406649.1:0-344 GCF_002113885.1 Mizuhopecten yessoensis
CCAAATCTTTAAGTCAATCAATAAAGCGTCGATTGAATTAACCACATACATTCATATATACTACTGGTCATGGGTCGTTGCTTTCACCTGGTTCCGTACGGTCCCGGATGTGGTTTTACCCGTGATATCACCAGTCTATTTTTAAAGCGGTGAGAAAGATGTTGATTTGTTCATTTAGGGCCAACACTACTGTAATTTGTTGAGGTTGACGATCTGGGAGTGTCACAATGTAAACGTGTTTACCTGTTACATAAACATGTATCTGAACAAGGCGGAAAGACAATATTTACTCTGTATTATTAAGGTATTTCTGCTTGGTCAACATGGCCTCTATGAGGTACATT
>NW_018406649.1:3822-4017 GCF_002113885.1 Mizuhopecten yessoensis
TTAAAAGACCCCATTGACCTTTCTAACTGCTTGTCGATTCGGGTAAGTACATATGCACCAGAGTATATTTTTTTTTATATACTATTTTTAATGAAATACAGGAATATATTTAGACACTATTTCGTAGTTTTAGTACTTATAACTGTAGCATATATTTGGTTTCTAATGCTTTGATAAATATGTCATTTTGCAACG
>NW_018406649.1:5174-6650 GCF_002113885.1 Mizuhopecten yessoensis
CTGTGATTTATGGTTAAAATATTATTGTTTGTAAACGAATTTGCAATGTGTATTATTATATTTATTTGATAAATCTTGTGTTTAATATTCGAAACCATGTTGCTTCTTATCTAAATTTAGTTAAAATATATTCAAATTGATTTACAAATATCATAAGATTTGAAATTTCGAAAAGAAAAAAGAAAGATTTTACGAACACGAATCATCTATATTCTTGTTATCCAGATTTTAATGACGTATATCTAGGTTCAAATTTAAATAGTATGATTTTAAATATAAATCACAGAATTTACAAGGTATATCAAACGATTAAGAACATTAAATCGACAGGATTTATATTAATTATATCATTCACAAAATTAGAACACATGTACAAGTAATACGCCATTAATAACAAGACTTTTAGACTGCAAAGCCCTGCACACAATTCTCAGCAAAACGAATGCGTAATTTCCTTGAGCAAAATGCTGCATGCTAAAGTATTATTTATTTTTGGCATATTGTGCAAGTCTTTTCTTTTATTTGACGTAGAGTGAAATCATCTTTGATACCAATATATGGCGATATAATATAGTCTAAAAGAAACGAACGTTTACATGGAACAAAGTTTCCTGTAGTTTACCTATAAACATTGGTAATGGCATATTAATAGGTAGACGTATACAGCTAGTGTTATTGATAGGATAAATATTCATTCGTTTTTCGTTTGGCCGATACCTTACCGTCCGAGGTCTGGTAGACGACGTGTCGCAATGTCTCGTGAGAACCGTTCTATAAGTCTATGTCATCTATGAGCAACGGTCACCGCCTTGTCACTGCGGTTGTGAAGTGGTGAAACGTGACAATGAAAACACGCCCATTTTTAGGCCTGATATTTCCCCCATGTATCCTACCTGCATTGATAGGCCCGTAAGAGCACTCGGATGTGACGATTTTCCTTCGTCCCATAAATTTCGAACAGATAATACCCTATTTTTTTTTAAACATATCAAGTGTTCTATTGTTTCTTTTTTTTTTGATAATATATATGAATTGTACAAGTTGATTATATCATATACAGGTAATTTTTAGCTATTTCCGACAGATTCATAACATATTCAGATTTCGAAATAACCAAGTCACATGTGGTTTTATAATTTTGTAATTACGTAAGATATCATTTAGTGTGTACACTCCTTGACATACTCTGAAAATTGGAGCCATTTAAAAGTAAATGTGTATTTAAAATACATTAATATAGATACAGGTAACAACAAGGTCAGGAAGGGGACGGATTATAAATCATTTTCTGTGCAAAGGAAAATACAACCTTATGTCCTATATATGAGAAATTGTAGACACGGACGACTTGACACGATAGCTAATAGGGGTGTCACAATACGGCAGGAGTGTATCTCGATATATTGCAATACGGAATGAATATATTGCGATACGTATACCGATATATTGTCATAGGAAAGATGTGCTCGATTTTAT
>NW_018406649.1:14572-15857 GCF_002113885.1 Mizuhopecten yessoensis
TCCAGAAAAGAAGAAGAGCTTGTACAATGGCCGACCGCATGGTGTGTGTCTTGCACGTGAAATCTACATTTTCGCCTTATTACCTAGAATAGTTCTATAAACACTACCGATACAGATGCTGTTCACAATGGACAAAGGGAAATAACTTTGTCACCCTTAAGACTTTTTCATTCACAGCAATGACGGTACTGACTGTAACGGCACATACGTACATTGTATACTTACTTAAGCGCACTCAAGGTTTAGCGCATTATCGATTTTTTAACATATTAGCTCATTGATGGATTGGCGTACCAAAAAGATATGCTATAGAAAATATTTGATAGAAACCTCATTTGACGCATTCAAAATTTTAGCAATATTTTACAGCAGGAAAAGCGCTAAGATAAGACTAATTGGTTTACGTACAGTAGAAGTTTTACCACCAAAACGTGCAAATGTAAAAGTTTAAAAAAATCCATTTCGATCTTGCTAATTAACAAACTTTCTTTTTGTGCAAAGCAAAATACAATGACAAGTTAATTTAAAACCTGGATTTATTAGAAACAGTAACAACGTTTTATTTTATTCATAAATTAATAAAAATATAGGTAAAGTCATATTTTCGAAATATTTTCATTATAATCACGAGTTTAGAATTGAAGATGTTAAACCTGGCTGCAGTCTCACTGTTTTTTCACACATTTGTTTTATAGGTAGAGAAATGACTACTTTTCACACACCCGCTGGTGGTGCTGAGCGGGCTATAATGGCTGACCCTCATTATAGTTATGATAACCCTGTAGTTCATATGTAAGTATTTACAAAGTTGTTTAATTCACAAATCTTGTTCCATTACAAAATATTCTGCATGGTAATTTCCTGTTTTAATCATATCATGTATTGCTCATAAATGTAACTTTAAAACGATAGAGTTACATGTTTATGTACTAAAGAACCGTGGTTGATTAGTCGAGTGAAATGTAATTATTGCAGAAAGATCTTAAGCATATACAAAATGTATGGGTTATGTTTGTCGTTTGATCTAGTTTTTTTCTGTTATTTAAAAAAATCCCTATAGATACGAACTACAAAAAAAATCTTGACTGTTATTTAAAAGAATCATGCGCTGGTAAGATACAGATTTAAACTCTTTTTATCAATTTATTAAAAATATCATACTTATTGCTCTAACTGTAAAACAATAATGCAAGTATCACATTTATTTATTTTCCATGTGTTCTGTATTAGTAAATTAACGTTACATACATAAGATCAAATAATTATCAATAATCATTACTGTAAC
>NW_018406650.1:0-344 GCF_002113885.1 Mizuhopecten yessoensis
GAAAACAGGTTTTCAAAAGAACAGACGATTCATCAGTGTAACATATGATATTTCACGCTATGTACCACCAGAGGGAGCCCTGACCGATGGTAATCCGCCCATGTATCCGGCTACATGTACAGTATCAGTAATGGGATAGTGATTGTACGTAATGTGTCTACACGGCCCCCATGCGACTAATACTTCATCTGTATGAAAAGCATTAGTGAACGTTGTTTCGTCTACTAGGTTGGCATGTAGTCTTTTTTGCTACAGATGTATCATGTTATTATGACGTTCTGCAATTAAAGAATTATTCCAGGGGATCAACGGCAGGACTGGAGGTATGTGTGTATATTTGTATT
>NW_018406650.1:2139-2495 GCF_002113885.1 Mizuhopecten yessoensis
TAAGTAGGAACCCCTCTCTTGTTTATACTCCGTGTGTTGTATTTGTTTGCTAAGAGATGATTACATTGTCAATATTTCGTATAACATTACGTGTTTATATAAGTTTGCATAACTCAATGAATAAGAGGGCGTTTTCAATTTAAGAACTATTGAAATCTGGTTTTAAATGTCGATTTAAACATGATATTATGTGAATGCACCATTGCTTGTTTATACTAGTGCTTAAATTAAAATATAGCCATAGCGGCAAAGTGTACACCGTGATTTAAAGTGACATGTTAAAGGACATATATACAGCTGTGTTTTGGTGAAAACAATGCGGAGTTATGAATATTATGAATGCATAGGTAAGCGTG
>NW_018406650.1:3590-3860 GCF_002113885.1 Mizuhopecten yessoensis
ATAATGTCGAGTAGGTCCCGGTGTCTGATACGTAAACAGTAAACCCGTGTTTGATATCAGATTCCAATATAGCTAAGTATTTCATTATAGAAAACAAACTTCATTTTGTTTATGTTAGGTCGGTCTTAGCAAATATCATTGGCTACTGACGTGTCACGATTGACATATTACATTACATGTCGGTATGGGTTTAACTGTGATCGATGAAGGTAGTGCAGGTGTATAAATAGAACCTGTGTGAAAACAGGTTTTCAAAAGAACAGACGATTC
>NW_018406650.1:5576-5879 GCF_002113885.1 Mizuhopecten yessoensis
ACTGTTTAGTTATGTTTTATTAATAGCCCAGAGACTTTAGACTTTGAAGAAGTGTATATTGCTATCGCATTTTACAATGCCTGGTTGTAGGTTTGATAAAGTTGTAATATTTTTTCCTTAACACGTTTCTTTTTTGTTAATTGGACTCTGGTAATTAACTAAATGTAAGGTGTAAGGTATGTATGTAATAACAAGAATTACAAGAGTAAGTGTAACAACATGAGTCTTCTGCTAGATGAGACTGTTTGAGGTGTTCAGCTGTTTGAGGTGTTCAGCTCTGGACTGATAACTTAAATACTTGCT
>NW_018406651.1:0-345 GCF_002113885.1 Mizuhopecten yessoensis
CACACTTGGTCTTGTTTCTAAAACAGCCACCCAGGGTCCTGTTTCGTCTGGTGTATGTGCTAGGGTAAGCGCCATCACTCACATTTACGTCCTAAATAATAGTATGAGGAGACATACTGCCATAAGTTATCATCCGTGTGTCATTCCTGCTGACGCCTCAGTAGGCTACAGCGTCGAGACTATTTCTATGTTCCTCAGAGAGAACAAACAGGACATGGAAACAGGAAGTTATATATGGAAATAACGAATATATTACTGATTGTTTTAGAATAACAGTCTAAGACTTGAATTTTAAGGGGCCAGGGCCCACTTGTATAAAACATCTCAACTCTTGAGATTTCCTAA
>NW_018406651.1:1716-2148 GCF_002113885.1 Mizuhopecten yessoensis
GCGTCCGTTTTATGGCCGTGATTAGTACCCCAAATTGATACATCGTATCACAGAATATAAAACTTGTTTTCTTTCTTCAAGTTGATGTGCAACAAAAGATATTACTTTTATATATAAGGACCAGAAATCGGCATTTAAACATGCTAATTCAAAATCCTCCAAAATTTCGTCGACGCACGTCGATTTTACTGGTTTTCTGACATGTTTACTTTGAAGACATCGTGTTCTCTTAAAATGTTCTGAAAACCAAAAATACTACGTGGAAATGTTGATAAATATCTCCTTTGTTACACTGAAAAAGGAAAATGCTCAAATTTAATTTTAAAATACTATTCGAACCATTTTCTGACCGTGTTACCAATTTGGGTAGAATGTCAATTGTGGTGACGTGACGTTACAGTATACACATACTTTTAACAAAAAGAAACCAAT
>NW_018406652.1:0-345 GCF_002113885.1 Mizuhopecten yessoensis
GCTGTGTCAAACATGTCACTGTAAGGCAGGCCAACGCTGTGTCAACATGACACTGTAAGGCAGGCCAACGCCGTGTCTAACATGTCACTGTAAGGCAGGCCAACGCTCGGTAAACATGACACTGTAAGGCAGGCCAACGCCGTGTCTAACATGTCACTGTAAGGCAGGCCAACGCTGTGTCAAACATGTCACTGTACGGCAGGCCAACGCTGTGTCAACCATGTCAATGTAAGGCAGGCAACGCTGTGTCAAACATGTCAGTGAACGGCAGGCCAATGCTCTGTCAAACATGTCACTCTCAGGCAGGCCAACGCTGTGTCAAACATGTCACTGTAAGGCAGGCCA
>NW_018406652.1:3248-6485 GCF_002113885.1 Mizuhopecten yessoensis
AGACACAGCATTGGCCTGTCTTACAGTGACATGTTTGACACCGCATTGCCCTTTCTTACATTGACATGTTTGACACAGCATTGGCTTGCCTTACAGTGACATGTTTGACACAGCGTTGGCCTACCTTACAGTGACATGTCACTGTAACGTAGGCCAACGCTGTGTCAACCATGTCACTGTGAGGCAGGCCAACGGTTCGTCAAACATGTCAATGTAAGGCAGGCCGACGCTGTGTCAAACATGTCACTGTGAGGAAGGCCAACGCTTCGTCAAACATGTCAATGTAAAGCAGGCCAACGCTGTGTCAAACATATCACTGTGAAGCAGGCCAACGCTTCGTCAAAAATGTCAATGTAAGGCAGGCCAACGCTGTGGCAAACATGTCACTGTACGACAGGCCAACGCTGTGTCAAACATGTCACTGTGAGGCAGGCCAACGCTTCGTCAAACATGTCAATGTAAGGCAGGCCAACGCTGTGTCAAACATGTCAATGTAAGGCGGGCCAATGCCTTGTCAAACATGTCAATGTAAGGCAGGCCAACGCTGTGTCAATCAAGTCAGTGTAAGAAAAGGCCAATGCTGTGTCGAACATGCCACTGTAAGGCAGGCCAACGCTGTGTCAAACATGTCACTGTAAAGCGGGCAAAAGCTGTGTCAAACATGTCACTGTAAGGCAGGCCAATGCTGTGTCAAACATGTCACTGTAAGGCAGGCCAACGCTGTGTCAAACATGTCACTGCAAAGCGGGCCAACGCTCTGTCAAACATGTCACTGTAAGGCAGGCCAATGCTTTGTCAAACATGTCAATGTAAGGCGGGCCCATGCCTTGTCAAACATGTCAATGTAAGGCAGGCCAACGCTGTGTCAAACAAGTCAGTGTAAGAAAAGGCCAATGCTGTGTCGAACATGCCACTCTAAGGCAGGCCAACGCTGTGTCAAACATGTCACTGTAAAGCGGGCAAAAGCTGTGTCAACCATGTCACTGTAAGGCAGGCCAATGCTGTGTCAAACCTGTCACTGTAAGGCAGGCCAACGCTGTGTCAAATATGTCACTGTAAGGCAGGCCAACGCTGTGTCTAACATGTTACTGTAAGGCAGACCAACGCTGTGTCTAACATGTCACTGTAAGGCAGGCCAATGCTGTGTCAAACATGTCACTGTTAGGCGGGTCAATGCTGTTTCAAACATGTCACTGTACGACAGACCAACGCTGTGTCAAACATGTCACTGTAAGGCAGGCCAACGCTGTGTCTAACATGTTACTGTAAGGCAGATCAACGCTGTGTCTAACATGTCACTGTAAAGCGGGCCAACGCTGTGTCAAACATGTCAATGTAAGGCGGGCCAATGCTTTTTCAAACATGTCAATGTAAGGCAGGCCAACGCTGTGTCAATCAAGTCCCTGTAAGACAGGTCAATGCTGTGTCAAACATGTCACTGTAAGGCAGGTCAATGATGCTGTTTCAAACATGTCACTGTACGACAGACCAACGTTGTGTCAAACATGTCACTGTAAGGCAGGCCAACGCTGTGTCAAACTTGTCACTGTACGGCAGGCCAACGCTGTGTCAAACATGTCTCTGTAAGGCAGGCCAACGCTGTGTCAAACATGTCACTGTACGGCAGGCCCACGCTGTGTCAAACATGTCACTGTAAGGCAGGCCACAGCTGTGTCAAACATGTCACTGTAAAGCGGGCCAACGCTGTGTCAAACATACCACTGTAAGGCAGGCCAATGCTGTGTCAAACATGTCACTGTAAGGCAGGCCAACGCTGTGTCAAACATGTCACTGTAAGACAGGCCAATGCTGTGTCAAACATGCCACTGTAAAGCGGGCCAACGCTGTGTCGAACATACCACTGTAAGGCAGGCCAATGCTGTGTTAAACATGTCACTGTAAGGCAGGCCAATGCTTTGTCAAACATGTCAATGTAAGGCTAGCCAATGCCTTGTCAAACATGTCAATGTAAGGCAGGCCAACGCTGTGTCAATCAAGTCACTGTAAGACAGGCCAATGCTGTGTCAAACATGTCACTGTAAGGCAGGCCAACGCTGTGTCAAACATGTCACTGTAAGGNGTGTCAAACATGTCACTGTAAGGCAGGCCAATGCTGTGTCAAACATGTCACTGTAAGGCAGGCCAACGCTGTGTCAAACATGTCACTGTATGGCAGGCCTACGCCGTGTCTAACATGTCACTGTAAGGCAGGCCAACGCTCTGTCAAACATGTCACTGTAAGGCAGGCCAACGCTGTGTCAAACATGTCACTGTAAGGCAGGTCAACGCTGAGTCTAACATGTTACTGTAAGGCAGACCAACGCTGTGTCTAACATGTCACTGTAAGGCAGGCCAATGCTGTGTCAAACATGTCACTGTACGACAGACCAACGCTGTGTTAAACATGTCACTGTAAGGCAGGCCAACGCTGTGTCTAACATGTTACTATAAGGCAGACCAACGCTGTGTCTAACATGTCACTGTAAGGCGGGCCAATGCTTTTTCAAACATGTCACTGTACGGCAGGCCAACGCTGTGTCAAACATGTTACTGTAAGGCAGGCCAACGCTGTGTCAAACATGTCAATGTAAGGCGGGCCAATGCTTTTTCAAACATGTCACTGTACGGCAGGCCAGCGCTGTGTCAAACATGTTACTGTAAGGCAGGCCAACGCTGTGTCACTGTAAGGCGGGCCAATGCTTTTTCAAACATGTCACTGTACGGCAGGCCAACGCTGCGTCAAACATGTTACTGTAAGGCAGGCCAATGCTGGGTCACACATGTCACTGTAAGGCAGACCAACGCAGTGTCAAACATGTCACTGTACGGCAGGCCAACGCTGCGTCAAACATGTTACTGTAAGGCAGGCCAACGCTGTGTCTAACATGTCACTGTAAGGCAGGCCAATGCTGTGTCAAACATGTCACTGTAAGGCGGGCCAACGCTGTGTCAAACATGTTACTGCAACTGTCACACATGTCACTGTAAGGCGGGCCAACGCTGTGTCAAACATGTCACTGTAAGGCAGGCCAATGATGTGTCAACCATGTCAATGTAAGGCAGGCCAACGCTGTGTCAAACATGTCACTGTCAGGCAGGTCAATGCTGTGTCAAACATGTTCAAATATGTCACTGTAAGGCAGGCCAACGCTGTGTCTAACATGTCACTGTAAGGCAGACCAACGCTGTGTTTAACATGTCACTGTAAGGCAGGCCATTGCTGTGTCAAACATGTCA
>NW_018406652.1:7046-7118 GCF_002113885.1 Mizuhopecten yessoensis
ACCAACGCTGTGTCAAACATGTTACTTTAAGGCAGGCCAACGCCGCGGCTAACATGTCACTGTAAGGCAGGC
>NW_018406652.1:7376-7521 GCF_002113885.1 Mizuhopecten yessoensis
TGCCAATGCTGTGTCAAACATGTCCCTGTAAGGCAGACCAACGCTGTGTCAAACATGTTACTTTAAGGCAGGCCAACGCCGTGTCTAACATGTCACTGTTAGGCAGGCCAATGCTGTGTCAAACATGTCAGTGAAAGGCAGGCCA
>NW_018406652.1:9109-9468 GCF_002113885.1 Mizuhopecten yessoensis
AAAGGCTGTGTCAAACATGTCACTGTATGGCAGGCCAATGCTGTGTCAAACATGTCAATGTAAGACAGGCCAATGCGGTTTCAAACATGTCACTGTAAGACAGGCCAACGCTGTGTCAAATATGTCACTGTAATACGGGCCAACGCTGTGTCAAACATGTCACTGTAAGGCAGGCCAATGCTGTGTCTAACATGTCACTGTAAAACAGGCCAATGCTCTGTCAAGCATGTCTCTGTAAGGCAGGCCAACGCTGTGTCAAACATGTCACTGTAAGACAGGCCAACGCTGTGNTATGTCAGTGAACGGCAGGCCATTGCTCTGTCAAACATGTCACTGTAAGGCAGGCCAACGCTGTGTCA
>NW_018406653.1:0-345 GCF_002113885.1 Mizuhopecten yessoensis
TCTATAAACGTAGTGTACTATATCGGTCTATAAAGTAGTGTACTAAATAGGTATATAAAGTAGTGTATTATATCGGTCTAAAAAGTTTTGTACTATATCGGTCTATAAAGTAGTGTACTATATCGGTCTATAAACGTAGTGTACTATATCGGTCTATAAAGAAGTGTACTATATCGGTCTATAAACGTAGTGTACTATTCCAATCTATACAGTAGTGTACTATACCGGTCTATAAACGTAGTGTACTATATCGGTCTATAAACGTAGTGTATTATATCGGTCTATTAAGTAGTGTACTACATCGGTCTATAAACGTAGTGTACTATACCGGTCTATAAACGTAGT
>NW_018406653.1:1446-1809 GCF_002113885.1 Mizuhopecten yessoensis
TTATAATATCGGTCTATAAACGTAGTGTTCTATACCGGTCTGTAAAGTAGTGTAATATATCGGACTATAAACTTAGTGTACTATACCGGTCTATAAACATAGTGTACTATATCGGTTTATAAACGTAGTGTATTATATCGGTCTATCAACGTAGTGTTTTATACCGGTCTATAAACGTAGTTTACTATATCGGTCTATACAGCATTGTACTATATCGGTTGATAAACGTAGTGTACTATATCGGTCTATAAAGGAGTGTACTATATCGGTCTAAAAACGTAGTGTACTATACCGGTCTATAAAGTAGTGTCCTATAATCGGTCTATAAAGTAGTGTACTATATCGGTCTATAAACGTAGTATA
>NW_018406654.1:0-345 GCF_002113885.1 Mizuhopecten yessoensis
CGACGTTTGTCAGCCGACAGCCTAGACACCGCAACGTCCCCCGGGATGATGTTACTGACACTGACAAGTGTGTCACCTTTTATAGGATCATGTGTTAAAGACCAACAGTAGTTATTATAATCATACAACAACGCAGCTGCTCCGTCCTGCGTCACACTGCATACCTCTCCTCCACCTGTACCCACGACAAACCTCCCGTCTGTATGTGTTATACAATAACAGTGTTTACCATTTAACATGTTGATCTCAGATGCCAGGTATAGTTTTGAGGCCTTGACCTTTACGACACGTATACCACCAGGCAACTCGACAGCGACCGCCACCGTGTTGTTGTCCACCAGACAC
>NW_018406654.1:2522-7959 GCF_002113885.1 Mizuhopecten yessoensis
ATGAGGCCCCTATTACTGACAATTTGACTGATGAGTCGACACCGACGTCCGATGAGGATCCCTCAAGTACTAGTGATCTCGAATATGCCAATAACTTTTTAACCTGGTCGCAGGGTAGATCAGAATGCCTGGCCCAGAAAGGTTGTAAACAATGCGGTACTAGGCTACGGTTGTGCAATACCCAACAGGAAAGACAGTTTGGCCTGGGAAGTATTTTATACATACAAGTAAATGTATTACACGACATCACAATAGTCAGGATTATATTCTATATTTGTTATTATATGCCAAATAGGCCTATATTTCAAGCATTTTTTTTTAATATTACATACAAGTGTTATTTTAAAATGTGATATTTGTATACCACAATATCGTATGTTGTTATCTGTACATAATGTAAAAGTTTACTTCTGCTATATAGTGTGACCTTTTTTTATATCACAATATGGTATGTTGTTATTTGTACACAATGTGAAAGTTTATTATTGTTTTGTTCAGATTGAAAAAGTTTATTATTTTTGTATAGGGTGATTTTTTTTTTATCTCAAAACATAGTATGTTATGTGTACAGTATGTATAAATGTATTATTGTTGTGTAAAGTATGTTGAACTTTGTTATTGTTGTTCATTGTGACATGTTTGCTATGACACAGTAAAGTACATTGTTTGTTATAATGTTATTCATACATAATGTGCAATTTGTTTTATATTGGGTATTACATTTGAAGTTATATTATTGGTTGGTAACGCCTACTGTATTATATTTGTATACAAACAGTGCTATATTGCATTTTGTAAATTGTATATTATTGGTACAAATGTAAGAGTTCTCCATTTTTTGTTATTTGTTTTGTATCTTTAAAAAACAATGGAATAAGTAAGTCCGCAATATATGTATTTGTTGTCACCTATATTTTCTTTTCGTTGTCCCTAACGTGTTACATTGTCACTCGGAATTTTATTGATTCATGTAATGGTAATTTTTGTTTGTTTTGGTATTATTGTTAGAAAATGACTCAGTTTTGTTTGTGTTTTGTTCATCAATATTGACATTGTTATTATTTTGTATGTGTTGAATTTCTAATAAACCATTGTTGCATCAAATAATATATCTATTGTTTCATTTTGTTCAATTCCCCCCAAAAAAATATATATATATCAAGAGATATGAAGAAAATCCCGCAAAGTATAGGTTATTGTTCACAAATAATTTTCTTATGCAATAGCGATGCCGTAGGAAAAAGAAATCAATGCCTTATTACATCTTTAGGCGGAGGGACGGGGATCCTTAAGTGTTGAAAGGTTATTTTACCCTGTAACTATGCTAGTATTGAAGTCTTTTGACGTAGCAGGGGAGGTAACTCTTATGTATCCATGTCGCTAACATACGGTTTACATGAATGCACTTGTAAGCTTCCGTTTGATACTCATATAATATTATGCGTACGTTCTGACGTGCAAATATGTTTACTAGCTATTTGCTATCAATACACACAGTACATGCTAGTCAACAAAGGAATAAGGAAATTTCGGTTTGTATATGTCTAACAACAGCAAAGGTTAGCCTGTATTGCAGTACAGGTAAAACTGTAATATACACAGATTATCATAGACTGTTTGTAAAATAAACATCACATGTTATGGTACAATATCACATCTGTCCATTATACTCACCCAGGAGACACTTATTTACACGGAAGACACAAACCCCCCTCCTAATAACCTTGAGTCCGTCTATTGCGACAAGGAAGTAAGTAGTATAAATATTGAAGGGAAAGGCGGAATCAAACTTCCGGATACTGCACGCTTCGTATTACTTAACGTTGTTTCTAACAACATTGTTCATGTGTTATGTGTTGTTTGTTTTTATATGAAATAAAAAGAGGCTACATAGGTGTTGTTGTTTGTGTAATTAACGTTGAGTAAGAAATATATAGTTATATAGTATAGTATAGACTTGCTTTAGTTATTTTCTTTAGATTAATAAGTATGGGAAGTTTTGATTAGTCAATCGTAGTTTAACAGAAGACATTTTACTAAAGAAAGGATAATGTGCTTTGGTTAGAGGGATATGTGTATAAATATAGGTTCCATCACAGGAAAAGCTATGAGCTTTCTGATTATTCCTAAGAAAATTAGGCGTGAAAACGCCGACCAACAGGTTAGAGTTAGGGTTGCTTCTGCAGGTAATATGAAGCTCTTTTAAAAGGACTTAAATAAGTACCGTCTTTACAGATGCAACAGGTTAGCATTGAGCTGGTGTGAGTGGTGGCGACTCTGTATCCCTCTTCCGGTCAAGTCGGGTCAAAGTTAGGATAAGGCAACATTAGCGAAGGAGTTGTTTTTCATAAAACTATAATCTTAAATTAAGTACATGAAGAATAAACGGCTCCTTCTCTACTTTATCGTTCCACTCCGTCCCTTCATTACATACTTAACAGTACAGGGAGACGTACTGGGTATAATAGTACAGGGCGACGTACTGGGTATAACAGTACAGGGCGACGTACTGAGTTTAACAGTACAGGGCGACGTACTGGGTATAACAGTACAGGGCGATGTACTGGGTATAACAGTACCGGGCGACGTACTGGGTATAACAGTACAGCGTAACGTACCGGGTATCAAAGTACAGGCCGACCCAATGCGTATCACGGAACAGGGCGACGTACTGGGTATAGCAGTACAGGGCGACGTACCGGGTATCAAATAACAGGGCAACGTACTTGGTATCACAAGACGTACCGGGTATCACAGAACAGGTAAACGCACTTGAAATCACAGTACAGGGCGACGTACCGGGTATCACAGCACAGGCCGACGTATTGGGTATCACAGTACACGGCGACATACTGGGTATCACAGTACACGGCGACATACTGGGTATAACAGTATAGGGCGACGTACTGGGTATAACAGTACAGGGCGACGTTCTGGGTATAACAGTACAGGGCGACGTACTGGGTATAACAGTACAGGGCGACATACTGGGTATAATAGTACAGGGCGACGTACCGGGTATCAAATAACAGGGCAACGTACTTGGTATCACAAGACGTACCGGGTATCACAGAACAGGTAAACGCACTTGAAATCACAGTACAGGGCGACGTACCGGGTATCACAGCACAGGCCGACGTATTGGGTATCACAGTACACGGCGACATTCTGAGTATCACAGAACAGGGCGACGCATGCGGAATCACAGTACAGAGTGACGTCTTCGGTATCACGGTACAGGGCGACGTACTGGGTACATGTATCACATTACAGTGGGACGAACTGGGTATCACATTGTTGGGGACGTACTAGATATCACGTTACAATGCGACGAGCTGGATAACACAGTTTAAGGTGACATACTTGGTATCATGTTACAGGGCGACGAGCTGGATAACACAGTTTAGGGTGACGTACTCGGTATCATGTTACAGGGCGACGAGCTGGATAACATAGTTTAAGGTGACGTACTTGGTAGCATGTTACAGGGCGACGAGCTGGATAACATAGTTTAAGGTGACGTACTTGGTAGCATGTTACAGGGCGACGAGCTGGATAACACAGCTTAAGGTGACGTACTTGGTATCATGTTACAGGGCGACGAGCTGGATATCACAGTTTAAGGTGGCATACTTGGTATCATGTTACAGGGCGACGAGCTGGATAACACAGTTTAGGGTGACGTACTCGGTATCATGTTACAGGGCGACGAGCTGGATAACATAGTTTAAGGTGACGTACTTGGTATCATGTTACAGGACGACGAGCTGGATAACACAGTTTAAGGTGACGTACTCGGTATCATGTTACAGGGCGACGAGCTGGATAACATAGTTTAAGGTGACGTACTTGGTATCATGTTACAGGACGACGAGCTGGATAACACAGTTTAAGGTGACGTTCTTGGTATCATGTTACAGGGCGACGAGCTGGATAACACAGTTCAAGTTGACGTACTTGGTATCATGTTACAGGACGACGAGCTGGGTAACACAGTTTAAGGTGACGTACTTGGTATCATGCTACAGGGCGACGAGCTGGATAACACAGTTTAAGGGGACGTACTTGGTATCATGTTACAGGGCGACGAGCGGGATATCACAGTTTAAGGTGGCATACTTGGTATCATTTTACAGGGCGACGAGCTGGATATCACAGTTTAAGGTGACGTACTTGGTATCATGTTACCGGGCGACGAGCTGGATATCACAGTTTAAGGTGGCACACTTGGTATCATGTTACAGGGCGACGAGCTGGATAACACTGTTTAAGGTGACGTACTTGGTATCATGTTACAGGACGACGAGCTGGATAACACAGTTTAAGGTGACGTACTTGGTTTCATGTTACAGGGTGACGAGCTATATAACACAGTTTAAGGTGACGTACTTGGAATCATGTTACAGGGTGACGAGCTATATAACACAGTTTAAGGTGACGTACTTGGTATCATGTTACAGGGTGACGAGCTATATAACACAGTTTAAGGTGACGTACTTGGTATCATGTTACAGGGCGACGAGCTGGATAACACAGTTTAAGGTGACGTACTTGGTTTCTCAGTACAGGGAGAGGTACTGGATATCACGGTACATAGCGAGATACTTGTAACCACAGTACAGCTCGAGGTACTGGTATCACAGTACAGGGCAAAGTTCTGGGTATCACGGTACGTATACAGGTCAACACACTTGGAATCACTGTACAGGGCGACGTACCGGATATCAAAGATCAGGGCGACGTGCTTGGTATCAAGGTACCGGGCGACATACTGGGTTTCACAGGATAGGGTGACGCACTGGGTATCACAGTACAGGGCCACGTACTTGGTATCACAAGACGTACTGGGTATCACAGTACAGGTCGACGAAATTGATATCAGGGCACAGGGTAACGTACCTAATATCACACTAAAGGGCAACGTACTTGGTATCACAGTGCACGGCGATTTACTGGGTATCACAAAACAAGGATTTATTTCGGCAGGTACAGTGCGACATATTGGGTATCACAGTACAGGGTGACGTCATGGTTATCACAATACAGGGGACGCACTGGGTATCACGTTACAGAGCGACGTACTATTTATCACAATACATGATGACGGCCTTGGCATTACAGTACAGGCCTACGGTCTGTGTATCACATTACTTGGGTCGTACTGGGAATCACATTGTAGGGCGACGTGCTTGGTAACACAGTTCATGGTGACGCACTGGGTTTCACAGTACAAGGCGACGTACTGGGTATCATAATACAGGGCGACGTACTGGGTATCACAGTACAGAGCGACGTACTGGGTATCACAATACAGGGCGACGTACTGGGTATCACAGTACAAGGCGACGTACTGGGTATCACAGTACAAGGCGACGTACAGGGTATCACAATACAGGGCGACGTACTGGGTATCACAGTACAAGGCGACGTACTGGGT
>NW_018406654.1:17575-28272 GCF_002113885.1 Mizuhopecten yessoensis
GCGACGTCCTGGGTATCACAATACAGGGCGACGTACTGGGTATCACAGTACAAGGCGACGTTCTGGGTATAACAGTACAGGGAGACGTACTGGGTATAACAGTACAGGGCGACGTACTGGGTATAACAGTACAAGGTGACGTACTGGGTATAACAGTACAGGGAGACGTACTGGGTATCACAATACAAGGCGACGTACTGGGTTTCACAGTACAAGGCGACGTACTGGGTATCACAGTACAAGGCGAAGTCCTGGGTATCACAATACAGGGCGACGTTCTGGGTATCACAGTACAAGGCGACGTTCTGGGTATAACAGTACAGGGAGACGTACTGGGTATAACAGTACAGGGCGACGTACTGGGTATAACAATACAGGGCGACGTACTGGGTATCACAGTACAAGGCGACGTTCTTGGTTTCACAGTACAAGGCGACGTACTAGGTATCACAGTACAAGGCGACGTCCTGGGTATCACAATACAGGGCGACGTACTGGGTATCACAGTACAAGGCGACGTACTGGGTATCACAGTACAGGGCGACGTACTGGGTATCACAGTACAAGGCGACGTACTGGGTATCACAGTACAGGGCGACGTACTGGGTATCACAGTACAAGGTGACGTACTGGGTATCACAGTACAAGGTGACGTACTGGGTATCACAGTACAAGGTGACGTACTGGGTATCACAGTACAAGGTGACGTACTGGGTATCACAGTACAAGGTGACGTACTGGGTATCACAGTACAAGGTGACGTACTGGGTATCACAGTACAAGGTGACGTACTGGGTATCACAGTACAAGGTGACGTACTGGGTATCACAGTACAAGGTGACGTACTGGGTATCACAGTACAAGGTGACGTACTGGGTATCACAGTACAAGGTGACGTACTGGGTATCACAGTACAAGGTGACGTACTGGGTATCACAGTACAAGGTGACGTACTGGGTATCACAGTACAAGGTGACGTACTGGGTATCACAGTACAAGGTGACGTACTGGGTATCACAGTACAAGGTGACGTACAGGGTATCACAGTACAAGGTGACGTACTGGGTATAACAGTACAGGGCGACGTACTGGGTATAACAATACAGGGCGACGTACTGGGTATAACAGTACAGGGCGACGTACTGGGTATAACAGTACAGGGCGACGTACTGGGTATAACAGTACAGGGCGACGTACTGGGTATAACAGTACAGGGCGACGTACTGGGTATAACAGTACAGGGCGACGTACTGGGTATAACAGTACAGGGCGACGTACTGGGTATAACAGTACAGGGCGACGTACTGGGTATAACAGTACAGGGCGACGTACTGGGTATAACAGTACAGGGCGACGTACTGGGTATAACAGTACAGGGCGACGTACTGGGTATAACAGTACAGGGCGACGTACTGGGTATAACAGTACAGGGCGACGTACTGGGTATAACAGTACAGGGCGACGTACTGGGTATAACAGTACAGGGCGACGTACTGGGTATAACAGTACAGGGCGACGTACTGGGTATAACAGTACAGGGCGACGTACTGGGTATAACAGTACAGGGCGACGTACTGGGTATAACAGTACAGGGCGACGTACTGGGTATAACAGTACAGGGCGACGTACTGGGTATAACAGTACAGGGCGACGTACTGGGTATAACAGTACAGGGCGACGTACTGGGTATAACAGTACAGGGCGACGTACTGGGTATAACAGTACAGGGCGACGTACTGGGTATAACAGTACAGGGCGACGTACTGGGTATAACAGTACAGGGCGACGTACTGGGTATAACAGTACAGGGCGACGTACTGGGTATAACAGTACAGGGCGACGTACTGGGTATAACAGTACAGGGCGACGTACTGGGTATAACAGTACAGGGCGACGTACTGGGTATAACAGTACAGGGCGACGTACTGGGTATAACAGTACAAGGCGACGTACTGGGTATAACAGTACAGGGGGATGTACTGAGTTTAACAGTACAGGGCGACGTACTGGGTATCACAGTACAAGGCGACGTACTGGGTATCACAATACAGGGCGACGTACAGGGTATCACAATACAGGGCGACGTACTGGGTATCACAGTACAAGGCGACGTACTGGGTATCACAGTACAAGGCGACGTACTGGGTATCACAGTACAAGGCGACGTACTGGGTATCACAGTACAAGGCGACGTACTGGGTATCACAGTACAAGGCGACGTACTGGGTATCACAGTACAAGGCGACGTACTGGGTATCACAGTACAGGGCGACGTACTGGGTATCACAGTACAAGGTGACGTACTGGGTATCACAGTACAAGGTGACGTACTGGGTATCACAGTACAAGGTGACGTACAGGGTATAACAGTACAAGGTGACGTACTGGGTATAACAGTACAGGGCGTCGTACTGGGTATAACAATACAGGGCGACGTACTGGGTATAACAGTACAGGGCGATGCACTGGGTATAACAGTACAGGGCGACGTACTGGGTATAACAGTACAGGGGGAAGTACTGAGTTTAACAGTACAGGGGGACGTACTGGGTATCACAGTACAGGGCGACATACTGGGTATAACAGTACAGGGCGACGTACTGGGTATCACAGTACATGGCGACGTACTGGGTATCACAGTACAAGGCGACGTTCCGGGTATAACAATACAGGGCTACGTACTGGGTATAACAGTACAAGGCGACGTACTGGGTATCACAGTACAAGGTTACGTACTGGGTATCACAGTACAAGGTGACGTACAGGGTGTCGCCCTGTATCACAGTACAGGGCGATGTGATGTTCATAGATACAGAGTGACAGATACCAAAACACACATTTTACCATTATCTCAGTGGTTACCAAGCCATACATGTAGGTACCTTGGCGTATTGAGTTTCTTGGACAAAAAGGAATCCGCGGTAAAGGGTGACGTTGCCTAGGTGTGACGCGTTAAAGGTTGATTTTGTGAAGGTGTGACGCGGCAAAGGTTGACGTTGTGAAGGTTTGTCGGGGTTAAGGGTGACGTTGTTAAGGTGTGTCGCGGTAGAGGGGAGATACATATTGATGTCCAGTTTGTAAAAATAAAATTTAAAAAAAAATGAGTATGTAAGTGTAAGTGTTGGGGTAAGAACTAAAAACTGTCTTCTGGGTTTAGTTAAGACAATATTTTACTTGGATTATAAGGCAATATTAAGTGACTCAAATAGACGTCCAGTGTTTTGTATATATTGTCGGAATTATTTGTTGTAACAGTTACTGGGTCCAAGATAGAACTTGGTAACGAACTGTAGGCACGCATCCGTTTCACTTACGTTTCAATTCGTAATTTGGAAAAATATCTAACACACGTAAATCACTTAGTTTTATATCCAATGAATTTAATTTTAAATATCATCTTTTAACTGATGGTCAATAATATTCCCTTTTAACATTTACATAAATCTTCATCAATCTTCACTACCTGAATAACGTGTTTTTTTATTTTTCTATACCTCCTCAGCATTTCTCATTATCAATCAAATGTTTTCCAGTTCATGCTGATGTTTTTTCTCGCTTTGCGGTTTGATTTCCTCCTCTTTTATTTGTACACGTATGATAAAGCACGTGCCTTTTATAAACGACACTGTTTATTTGATAAGTAGCACATACACATGTTTATGTTTTGACATTATTGCGTTATCTTTGTTCATTTAAAAAAGGGAAAGAACTGTTATGTATGACCGAAATAGTGCCGTAGCACTTTGTATTTATTCCTATCGAAGAATGTATGATATGTTTTAATCCATATATAAATATGTATGTTTTATACACACATATCTGTTATGTTTATAGATGTGTACTATGGTATATACATCATACCACATAGGGTAAACAAAAAAGGACAAAATATCAAACAAATAAATAGATAAACAAACATAAAATGAAATTAACAAACAGATACACATAACAGTAATAGTAACAAAAGCAATGAAAAGTTAAATTTTAATTTTTAATCCACATATATATACGTTACATGTATATGCACACATACATACCTGTCATACTGTTATGTGCTATGGTATATACTTCATATCACACGGGGTCAACATAACGTAATAAAATGTCAAATAAGTGAAAACATAATCTATAAGTAAATAGATAAACAAACACAAAATAAAAATAATAATCAAAATATCAGAAAAAAGGTAGAACAACACAAGCAATGAAAAGTAAATAATTGATAATGATAATAGAACCATGTAAATATTAAGAAAATGTATATCGAGTAAAAATGAATTCCGATTGAATTGTAGCCAGGGGTAAAAACATGATAGTATACCAGATACATGTACTTTGGCGACAATGCTATTAACATCTTACTGTTAAAGGTCACGTTGTATTTTATGTCTAGAAAATATGTATGAATATTGATAGACACGAATCCATTATCGTTATGACAACATGTATAAATTTAATGTATGTTAAGTTTCCTCATTAAGAGCGTAATTGATAATTATTTAATGGGCGTAGCATGTTCGTACGTCAAAACCGATATTGTTTAATAAGAACTTCCGTAATTCAGAGACTGGATCAGTTTTAAATTTAGAATTAATCGTAGTATTATTGACATTTATTGAAAGACACATTTTCCGGTATGATACCGTTTGAATGTAATGATTGATGACGTTTATGTGTGCGCTGATTGATGACGTTTATGTACACTGATTTATGACAATTATGTGCACTGATTGATGACGTTTATGTGTGCACTGATTGATTACCTTTATGTTAACTGATTGATGACAATTATGTGTATTTATTGATGACGTTTGTGTGCACTGATTTATGACGGTTATGTGCACCGATTGGTGTCGTTGTTGTGCACTAATTGTTGACGTTCATATATGTACCGTATGATAACATTTGTGTTTACCTATTGATGAAGTAAACAGTATAATCATTTCAAAATTGTATCTTTCTTGCAAAAATCATTCGCAAAATGTAATTCTTCATTTAAGAAAACAGCTCAATAAATAACACCTGACTACTTAAAAAATACAATGATTGATTCATTATGTTGATATTTTGACAGCATATGCTCAGGAATGGTTGTTTACAATATTTATTTTAACAACTTTTGAATATATTTGTACCAAATGACAATGTATTGCGTCATAGAATATTTTTTTCCTGATAAATCACCTGTAATCTATTTCACAGGTTAAGACACAAGCTGTTACTGACACGCCTACATATACATATTTAAGGATCCCTTTCCCATTACAGGTAAAACAAGATAAACCCGTTGTTGCTGTTCGTGCATAGAGTAACCTCCCTTTGATTTTGCTCTGGATGAAGTACCGTTGATGACCTGGGTCGCTTTCGGTTATCACAAATCAAACGGTTGAACCGGTTGTACCAGGTCTGTTAGTTTGTGAAACGAACAGGGCCCAGGTACACGTTCTAGCTCAGCTGGTTAGAGTCAGTGTATAATGATAGAAGGTCAAGGGTTCGAATCCTTAGTTAGCCCAATTGCATTTTCAAAATCCGAAACAAACATTTTATTTTCATTTTATATTATTCGGGTATTTTTCAAATATAAATTACGCAATGTTCGTTATTTTATTTCTTAAACCATCTACGGGAGCTTCTTTAACCGCTAAATCCTGTAATCGCCGAAAAGTTCAGAAATGTTGCGACTAATATGACGTATGTTCGATTGGCACGTTATCGTTATTGGCCCAATTTATCCCGTATTGCCCAAGTTCGTCGATATTGGCCCAGTATATCCCATATTGGCCCAGATTGTTATGATATTGATTGGGCAGTTTTCGAATATTATTGTCAATATGCATGATATATTGTAATAATAGTGCCAATTAGGTAAAAAAAGAAAATGAAATAAATATCTTATAGAGAAAATCAATAAGAGTCAAATTATATTATACACCGATTTGTTTCATAACAAAATAATAAAATTTAAAAAAAAATCAAGTACGACGTGATTTATTTTAATGAAGACTAAAATTAATATTTAATAATAACCACATGAACACGCTGCGGTAAGTATTACACGGAGACAGAAGGAGGCTTACACGATTGTAAACTGATTTGAATATAAATGTTTGATTTAACGGTTTGTTCCTGGTGTGACGACACTATCACCAGGACAAGCCTACCTGGGAGGCCTATATAAGCCTCGGTCACACAAACTGGCTCAGTTTTTCCGGGTCACGCCGTCTCCGTATAATTTCCCTGCGCTAGTCTCCTTCAGACAGAGATAATCATGCTGCAAAGTACATATTGTATCCTGATCTTGTGCCTGTTTGGTAAGTAGCGATCCTTAAAGTAGTACTTATCAGTATTCGCCATTAAATTATGTGGGTTTAGATATTCCAGATAGATCAAGCAATGCATTGCTCTTGTCATATAGCCTTTTTTCCCCGTTTTTGATTACATTTTGGACCAAACCTCCGATATGCTCATATGCTTTTATACGAAATATAAAGGGACTGTTGTGTTTCTGACAATAACTTGCTTTGAAAGATATATTTACCTTAACATTTTACTTAATGACAACATATTATTATATTTAAGTAAAAGCATACGAGATTTTGCATTTAATTCAAAATTTCAAGTTATAATGTAAGTAGCAGACAATCGATGCCAATGTTTCAGGAATTCCTCGAAATTGTTTTGCATTACAAATACTTAAAATAAAAAACCCAGCAAGTTTAAGATTATATATATTGTATACATGAATAGTGAAGAAATCGGCCAATAACAACATGGTATATCTTGAATTGGGACGATTACCTCTAGTTTGGATGAGAAAAAATAGAATGATGAAATATTGGTTTAAGATCTTAACATCTGAAAATTGTATCATATCCACTTCCTATAGATTTTTAATTAAAATGTTGTTGTAAAAATGATTTCAACTGGGCTAAAGCAGTAAGAGATGAATTGAATAATCTAGGTCTTAATGATGTTTGGACCTAAAGCAGTAAGAGATGAATTGAATAATCTAGGTCTTAGTGATGTTTGGTTAGATCCATGTATTTCTCAGCACAATGTGTTATTACCATTGATAAAACTAAAAAAAAAATGATCAGGGCATACAATCCTTAAGGGCCTCAGTGGAAAACTACCCAGAAATGTTTATTGTATAAAAGTATCATTGATTTCGGAGAATAATTACAAATTTACCTCACAAAACACATACCAATGAAATATCGCATTTGTTTAACTCGAATCCGTACATCTGCACATTCTTTGGCTGTAGAAGTTGGAAGGTATAATAATATACCTAGAGAACGTAGATATTGTAAACAGTGTAACTTCCCCTCTGAAGTAGAGGACGAATTTCATTATTTATTAGTCTGTTCTAAATTCAAAAATCTCAGACCACGTTTAATCAAAAGCTATTTTTGGAAAAAACACATCTGTGTTTAAAGCCGTTCAGTTATTGAGTGTCCATAATATTAAAAAATTGTGTATTCTAGGAAAATTCATCCATTAGGCAAACAAATTAAGGGTATTATAATGGAATATGATTGTCTTCATTCTCTGTACCTTGTCCATGATTTGTGTATAACAAGTATTGTATACTGATAGGCCAATGGCCTAAAGTTCGAATAAAACTTGAAACTTGAATAAATTATTGATATGTTCCATGCTTATAATTAAAAAATGAAGATAAAATGTTGTTGTTTTTAAACATAAAATTTCGATGTAAATAGAGCGAGTATGGTATATGTAATATATATAGTAGAACATGTATACATTTATGCAAAAAAACTTAACAATTAATATATTTTTTGACAAGTTACAATACGTATACTTCAATTCTTATACTACTCAGTTCCTATGACGCTCTATCAATCCATAACAAAACAGTTCTAATTCGCTCTTCATTAAATGATATTGAAATTAATACATTCGACGAGGAAGAAAATGTAACAGCAATAAGGATGTTACTGAGCACAAGAGTAATTAGTAAAGAATCTAAATGCGGTTTTGAACGAGAAGGTTTCAAAGATTTCCTAAAAACGGATAACGAACTGTATGTCAAGACAAAGTTTACAAAAAAAGAAACGACATGCTGTATCAACGCTTGAATGTAAAAATGGTGTTAACAATTTCATATTAAAATTTGTGAACATTCCTTTCATTTTATGTTGGTTTGGACTTAAAAATAGAACGGAATATGTTTCCTCTTATTTTGACTAAAGTATCGCTATTACAAGTATATAAGTAATGAAGGTGCCAGTAAGCGATAAAAACACTGAAATAAATTGATAGGCTGGTACCTGCCCCTTTGATGATAACGAAGGAGTGAAAGCCGATTTCAAAGCCGGGCGATTTTACCGTTATGCTGCCGAGCGATTCTCGTGATGTACTTCAAAAATATTAAATTGTTGTACTCGTATTTACCGAAAGGCGGCGTTTACAGATTATTATCATTATGATCACATATTTAAACATTTCAAACACGATATGCGTATCGGAAACAAAACCCTTGAAATAAGAAGCGTTGTTATGAATGTTAAGTGAAGCTCGAATACAACGATAGTGATAAAACTTATGTAGTGACGTCACCAGGTGATTCGTTTTAATAGACACCGAGTATGTTTCACCTTTTACCCTTTTGCGTCGTCCAGATTTCTTTTTGACTGATCATTCTGATCTTAAAAGACATATCGTGACCTGTATTCATGATATCATCAAACAGAGCATGTCAGGCATACATACACAAATCAATTGACCCTGACAATTTGAAATAAATCTTAGGATCTTTAAAGAACTGATAAAATATACATTTTGTATGAAATCAACTTAAACAGAAACATTTTACATGAATAACATATTATGTCACAAAGCATGAACATCGCAGTAGCTTAGACTTTTAATTGCTTATCTCCTTTTTGTCGTGTGACTTCACAGGTGATGTATAACAGTAAATATATAACCAATTAAATTAGCCGTAACGACTTGAAATTAGACTAAGCATACCAAACGACCTGATAAAATATAATTATGTTTTGTATGAAGAAAAAAGACTTTTTTTGTCACAATAATATAAACAAAATATACAAATAACAAATTTTATGACAAAAGTGTGTAAAATGCAATATTCCGTCTTTGCGTATTACAGAGTTATCTTTAAGTGTTTGCTGACCTAGTTACAGAATAAGTGACCTATCACTGACCCATCATTAACGCTTTAGGCGCAAAGTGTCTCCTTGTCAGCAGGGGATTAAACATTTTTTGTTGAATCATGTACTTTACTGTTCGGTTGTCAGAAGAAATAGAAAACATTTGATTTAGATCATTGAAAATATTAACAGCAACATGGTCAGAATCTGCGAAAACAACAAAGTGCAACAATTCTGCCAAAAATCTCAATAATGAACTAAGTATAAAAACTTTGAAAGGTTGGAAAAATGTAGATGTGAAAGTTTCATTTGACAGAACTATGCAAAAGTTAAGTATTGATTGTTTGTTTACGTTTAACGGCCCATCGACGGCTGTGGTCATTTAGGGCCATTGTGATTTTTCTTTGATTTTTTTAACAAACATGTGAGTAACGAAGATAAAATCAGATAAAAAAGGTACATTTTAAAAGCATTCGCATTGTATATGTAAATAATTAAAATAAAAAAGGGGGTTAAAATATTAAAAGAAATAACGAATAGATGATATGGGCTATGTGATATATTCCGTCTTTTCGTATTGCAGAGTTATCTTCTTCTTGAGAGCAGGTATTGATTGTTACGTCATTGGTTTGTATGTGAAAATTACGTCGTTTTCTCCAAAATATATGACGTTACTCTCACAAACAAATGACGTAACAATCAATCAGAATATTAGCTTTTTGATCACGAATCTCATTTTAACGCGTGATGTCACAATTGGTGTTTTGACACTTGTGACACATCTAATAATTACGTGATGTGTGATTGTCTCTAAATAAAAGCTGTATAAAATGATAAACTACCTAAATGAATGATATAGCTATTAATTAACGCTTAGAGGCTGAAAGGTACATATCATGATTAAACTGACTTTATTTATAAAAAGAAATGACACTGTAACATACACTACGCATTTTTTTTTATCGGAACACAAAACATGTATACGTTCTATAGTGATTTGAATTGATCTGTCACAAACTATTACGCACTTAACTATAGCATTCATACATGTAGTACCTGATAGTTTATTGATTGGATGAATTCATGTCAATACCATTGCGTCCTTTTAACTGGTTATTCTCATTTTGCTTCATTTCCTATTAGAACGAAAAACAGAAATGATAACTATTCGTGCCGTTGAGTTCGTGAGAAATCATAATGAATGTTCGTTATAGCTTACATTATGAATTCGTTACTACCCCTTAGTTGTATCTAATAATAACCGGAAAATATTCACTTTAGACTAACTTTCCTCTTCTGCAACCCCGGTATTGAGAGCGATTTCAGTATTAGTAAACAATATCATGTATAATAGGAATTAAAAATGTAGAACGAAAATAGCATAAGGCAAATTATGATTCCTACGAAGAAGAGTGATAATTTGACTGGGCGAAAGTTTCCCAGTATTCAGTTTTTCTTAATTTCAGCAAAGGACGATATGAATTTTTTTGATTTTGTTTCTACTGTATTCACTTTATTTGCTTTAAGTATGAGTCCAACACTGCCAATATTAACAAT
>NW_018406654.1:32500-67398 GCF_002113885.1 Mizuhopecten yessoensis
TTTTCTTAAAACATGGACTGTATTGTGGAAAGCGTAAAGCAAGTTTCCATATAGCATACGGTTGTATCTTATTATGTAAAAGAGTGAAGCGAGAGAAATCCCTATCAGCGTTCATTCTTTCACATAAGTTAAACTGTTCATAGTTTTTTACATGGTCATTGACTAAACGCTTCCATTGACATTTGTTTGGAAATACACCACTCTTCAAAAATTCATCAATAAAATGATACAAATTGTATTTTTGTAAAACATTAACAATGTCGGGAACAAAACCTCTACTAAATTGAGACAGGTTGAATTCGAATAGACGCTTGATAAGAATTTCGCGTGTTAAACAGCCAACTTCCATGGAACATATTCTACCAAAAAATAACATTTTCTTTACGCTGATGTATACTTCTACAGAAGTCACAAACTATTACGCACTTAACTATAGCATTCATACATGTAGTACCTGATAGTTTATTGATTGGATGAATTCATGTCAATACCATTGCGTCCTTTTAACTGGTTATTCTCATTTTGCTTCATTTCCTATTAGAACGAAAAACAGAAATGATAACTATTCGTGCCGTTGAGTTCGTGAGAAATCATAATGAATGTTCGTTATAGCTTACATTATGAATTCGTTACTACCCCTTAGTTGTATCTAATAATAACCGGAAAATATTCACTTTAGACTAACTTTCCTCTTCTGCAACCCCGGTATTGAGAGCGATTTCAGTATTAGTAAACAATATCATGTATAATAGGAATTAAAAATGTAGAACGAAAATAGCATAAGGCAAATTATGATTCCTACGAAGAAGAGTGATAATTTGACTGGGCGAAAGTTTCCCAGTATTCAGTTTTTCTTAATTTCAGCAAAGGACGATATGAATTTTTTTGATTTTGTTTCTACTGTATTCACTTTATTTGCTTTAAGTATGAGTCCAACACTGCCAATATTAACAATAGTCTCGCATGTTATGGTAAATCAGAATAGAAGTTGAAATATATATTCAAGTATTCTGCTCGGCCGTGCGATAGTCATCTTTTATTAACGTAAATAAATTGATATCAAGACGTCAACTTCCTTATTTGAAAATTTGATAATAAATCAATAACATTAGATATACACAAGTAGTTGCTATTTAAGACTGACAATTTGAAAAGCGGTCCTTTCAGTTGAAAAATTTGTATTTAAGGACAGCATAAAGTAATTTATGGCATCTCTTTTTGTATATTTTTTTTATTAAAATTATAATTAGTCCGGAATTAGTTTGCGTCTAATCTGGAGCTTATAATATACTCAGAACTCTTTATGTGAAAATTGAATCTACATACAAAAGCCTAACAATAAAAGTGCTTTCGATTTGAACAAAAGCGGATGTCACGAAATTTGACATGGATTTAGGCTGACCTACTAAAACAAAGCCCAGACAAATGACCAATGTAATGCGTCTAGCTACATTGTTGTAGCATGCCATAATGGTATAGCAGGCTGTGGATCAAACGGTTATAATAATGTATGGGCGATACAACACGCGCTAGGTTTAACAACGGAGCATGGAAAACATGTCACCCTTTTAACACAGACACTATAATCGTTTCATCTGCATATATTTACGTGATTAAATTAAGTCTGTTCTGTCTAAGGCTTATCTGTATTTTCTAGATAGTGCATATGATGATATCTATTTTCATTTTGTTTACGTTTCTCTTTTGATATGGATGCCACTCATTCGTAGAGTTTGGTGTGATTTGTTTTATATTGTTTAATGTCCTATTATCAGCTCAGGTCACTTAAGGACGTAGCTACATGTATGTTTTGTTAGCATGCATTCGTAGAGAATCGAAATGTATATACAAATTATCATGTTTTACTTATCTTATGTGATATATTGTAAAAAGCAGTTTTCTATATTTCGTATTTGAATTGTTGTTTTTTTCATTTGTTTTATTTTGAATTTGCTTCGTTTGAAGTAGTGATCATAATTATTTATAAGAGGGTCAAGTGAACAATTTACCTTTTAATTATTCAAACATATTTTCATTTGCATCTAATATACAAAAGGGATTGGGCACAAGTTGTCCAACTTATGTAAAGCCCTTTCCCAATAACATAATGAAATATATATATACAAGATGGCAATTTTTAAATTAATTAATATTTTCAATTAAGTTTAGTGTTACCTATTAGTTCTCCTCCGTTGGAAATGTTCCTATGTCTATTGAAAGGTTATTTGACCTATACTTACAAAACAATTTATTGTATCATTAAAACCTTTTGTGGGCTTTGTATAACAAGTTTCAAGGAAAAATGTGATTTATATGTTTTCCGCACGTGACATGATCACGTCATTATCATTATTGCTCTTGAATACTTCCGTGTATTTAGTATGTCATCGCTTGACAGCCCTTGTGACATTGATTGATGGATAAGATTTGTACATGTCTTGTATTTTATTTGTTTCAGTGATCATCTGCCTATCTGGTAAGTTTGTTTATATATTCATAACAATTTCATATAATACTTATATTGTTTCAAACTATTTGTTATCTAATAGTTACACGTGTGAATGTGTTATAATTATTTGTATCAAGGAATTCTGCAACACTATACAGTTTAAAACAGTTTCTGTGATTTATGTTACTGCAAGACCATATAAGGAAAAAGTTACTTTAATTGAATCTCATGTTACAGTTTTCAACCTGAAGGGTATATGCTACCTTTTACATTACATCAGTGAATTGTGTTAGCATTATCACCCTTCATTTTTTGTTTTGTTTTTTTAAACATATCTTATTGATATAATCAAATGGATTGGGCACAAGTTATAGAAGCCCTCTCCTCAACTATAATATTACATTGATAGTGATAGCGACATATGCCAATCAAAATAATTGTATGAAAACAAGGAACATAGAAGAAAAAATAAAATAAAATAAAAACCCTTAAGCTGATATGCAACCTTACGTGTTTTGCTTGTGTTTAGGGATAGAATTGCCAATCGTAGAGGTTGTATGCTATCTTATACATTTTAAAACTGTACTTGTGATTTGAGATAGAATTTTCATTCCTAAACTTCTCATATACAGAACAAGATCAATAGCCTATATACCCGTTAGCCGATTTATTTGTTTTAATTTAGATATGTCTTCCCCGTAGTAAATGTATCAGTTAGTCTTAGATATACGCAAGAATGTTGATTATTTTGTTATTTTTCGACATTTACAGTCTAGGCGCGTTGGTCTAGTCATTTCAACTCGTTTTTTCTTTCCTCATATTTTTGAGATATGTTGGTCTTTTGTCGTTCTATAGCGTCCTATTTTGTGTAATCAAACTACTTAGAATCTAGTTACTTACCAATGTACACTTTCATAGCTTAATTAGTAAGCCTGATACAAAAATAGTCCCGTACATATTTCTTACTTCATCGTCGTTTACAAATTTGTGAAGATCCCTTTCCCATACATACCAGACAGTATATCCTACATGTAACTCCATTCCTTGATGTCTGACATATATCATAATACTTATAAATAAAACAAAACACGAAGACTAGTATAAGGTAACAAGTATAATCATAATAATACTTATAAATAAAACAAAACACGAATACTAGTATAAGGTACCTAGTTTAATCATAATAATACTTATAAATAAAACAAAACACCAAGACTAGTATAAGGTAACTAGTATAATCATAATAATACTTATATATAAAACAAAACACGAAGAATAGTATAAGGTAACTAGTATAATCATAATAATACTTCTAAATAAAACAAAACACGAAGACTAGTATAAGGTAACTAGCATAATCATAATAATACTTATAAATAAAACAAAACACGAAGACTAGTATAAGGTAACAAGTATAATCATAATAATACTTATAAATAAAACAAGACACGAATACTAGTATAAGGTACCTAGTTTAATCATAATAATACTTATAAATAAAACAAAACACCAAGACTAGTATAAGGTAACTAGTATAATCATAATAATACTTATATATAAAACAAAACACGAAGAATAGTATAAGGTGACTAGTATAATCATAATAATACTTCTAAATAAAACAAAACACGAAGAATAGTATAAGGTGACTAGTATAATCATAATAATACTTCTAAATAAAACAAAACACGAAGAATAGTATAAGGTGACTAGTATAATCATAATAATACTTCTAAATAAAACAAAACACGAAGAATAGTATAAGGTAACTAGTATAATCATAATAATACTTCTAAATAATACAAAACACGAAGACTAGTATAAGGTAACTAGTATAATCATAATAATACTTATAAATAAACCAAAACACGAAGACTAGTATAAGGTAACTAGTATAATCATAATAATACTTATATATATTTCATTCTGCCATATCTTGTGTACTGTATAGGCGGTAATATTTATGTGGAGTTTAATTTCGCTAAATCTCCGGCAACCAAAGATAGTGCGAAAATAGATACTAATCGAGTATTAATAACTAGACGTTACAGAGATAACAGAAAGCACTCGCGTCACCTTTTAAAAAAACGAACATTGATGATAAAATAACAATTTAATATCGTATTTTATGCTATTATGATAAAAGACATGTAAATACAATTTCGAAACGTTGCACGATATTTAGTCCACTTGAACTAGTTGTGATCGGGACAACGCGAAATATTAGCCACGCGAAATTAAACAACTAAACAGTATTTCTCAAGATTATAAATATGTCTTTGTGTGAGGTCTAATATAAGGAAACTAAGAAAGATAACGTCAGCAATTGTCAGTAAGTTTCAGTGGCTTCCTACCATGATGTCTGAATTATTGGTCAATATTAAGGTTTGTTCATCCAGTCACGGTTATCAGAACTGTCACCTATGAGTGGCAGATTTCTTACCCAATACTATCAATAGCAGACAAAATTTTGAGTCTTTCATTTACCTTGTAGATTGTAATATCAGACAAGTTTAAGAGACCCTATCTCCCCTTGTTTTGCAGAATATTATATAACTGATTTGTTACACCGTGTAATGCCATACTAAGTAAGCCAATATTCAACCAATGTATATGGTTTGTCACAAATTAAGCTTAATCAGGGTTTTTAAGGATTTTGGTAAAAAAAAGTAAGAAATTTAAAGTTTAAAAAATGCAATTTATTTTCTACTAGAATTGATGTCAAGTACCGTATGATTAAATCTGCTCTGACTCTATATTATTTGTACATGTATAAACATGAACAAGGCGAACTATCTCCTGTTTCAGAGGTCCATTCAATGTACTACGGACGCAATCCGTATTTCCGTGGGTATCCCCGCCGGCCCTGGGGATACCCGGAATGGGATTCGGATGGACCAGATTTCGACATGTGGGATTAATCGTGGCCTTTGTGAGTGAGGGTATTTACTAGTACTAGATGTTTTTCCTATTTGCGAAATTGTGATATATCAGTCTAACAATCCATGCCTATTATAATGTCTTTACGGACCACAATAACATTTTTAAGACAAAATAAAAAATCAGCAATTATAGTATCAACACACTAAGACAATCTATTGAAATTAAATGCAGCTTTAAAATGACTGATGAAATAAGGACAATTCAAAACAAATTAAAACATGTAGCTACTAAATAAAGGCAATGTATACTTAAGCATGTACAGTGTGTGTAGCGTGCAATATGTTTTTTATTAAGCGTGATGCTCTGCTAAGGAAAAAGGATAAACAGTCGTTTTGCTTTTATTTTCCTTTCAAACTAGAAAATAATAATTTGATGTTCCAATGTTGTTTCTTGACGATCATGGCACATTTTAACAAACAGTTTTATGAAATAGTTGAAAACGTCTATTTGGGGGAGGATCCATGTTGATAATGTCCTTGGGATACAGACGTATGTAGTTTTGTTTGCTTGCGTCGTATACAGTTTAAAGTAAAGCAATGTATTGGTCCGTTGCTAGGTAATACTATATGACGTCACAGTGACAGTAGTTGCTACGTGTTGCATTGTCTTGCTGCTTTTCATATGAACAGAAAACTACGTCAATGATATATTTTGTTAAAAAAGTGTGACATTAGATCTATTTCAGTAACCAATTCTTATTTGTTCTCTTTATTTTTTTCAGATACAATGCCAACAAAGATAGCGGCGACTTAAAATGAGGGTAGCATGTTTTAATAAAACACATAGCCTAATCACCTGATCACCATAACAACAAAACAAACATAGCAAAGAGGCATTGCTACGGTTTACGTTGAACACAAAAAATAAATGAATAAAACACACATGTTTGTTTATTATTTTATTATATTTCAAAATGTTCAGTTTTAGTACGTTAGTCTTATATATACGCAAGAATGTTGATTATTTTGTTAGTTTTCGACATTTACTGTCTTTGCGCGTTGGTCTAGTCATTTTAACCCGATTTTTCTTTCCAGATATTTTTGAGATATGTTTGTCCTGTATCGTTCTATAGCGTCCTCTATTATGTAATCAAACCACTTCGAATCTAGTTACCAATGTACACTTCCATAGCTTGATAAGTAAGCCTGATAAAAAATGTTTCAATCATGCTAATTGTAAGATGATTTAATTTTGCTTGCATGACAAATGGCAATTTATCACAATTAAGCTAATGCAGGGGAGATAAATCATACATTTCTTTTAGAAAAAGACTTTTAACTTTTTACCAAAAAAAAAGTTTGTATGTGCATGCAATTCCATTTGTTTACCTCATGATAAATACAAACAAGATATTGAGATACAGAGCAATGACTGACAGTGTTTAAAGATAAAAAGAGAAAAGAAAACAATGTAAATCACACCTTAATAAATATTGATAAATATAAATTATGAGATAATGACACAAGTCTAAAAAAGTTTTGCCTTCTTTCACTTATGAATTGATTGCCATATCATGGAATATTCAGGGAAATTATATTTTTACCTTGCCAGAACAACAAAATATCAGGTGGAATACAAAGTGGTTTTGAGTGAGGACTACAGTGACATTGCGTTAGTATATTAGTGAGTTTAGTATATTAAAACATATTATTGCTAAGCAAATGGATTGGGCACAAGTTATTAAACTTATATTAAGCCCTTTCCCAGCAAATTACAAGCATATATTTATATATTTACAATATGACAAGATGACAAACTTAATTTATAAACATATATACACTATTTTATTTTTAAATGATTTAATTTATATATTGGAAGTATAAGAGGGAGAGAGAGGGGGGATTGGGCTTATAGTCCGCAACTATAATACAAACATCTTCAACATTATTAATGTATGACAGATGATATCTGCCTCCAAAACAACAGATAGTGTAAAAATGCATATCGGACCATGTGGTTGTTCTTTCTCCATGCAAACGGAACTCGTGATATTCAATTCGCTGTTCACAACTTTATTTCACAAATTTAGGTGAGGTAGCAATATGAAAATAAAGATGCCTTTAGAAAAAATACAAAAATAGGAAGAAGCCATCCCTAGCACACACAGATGTCTACCTATACATGAAGGTATTTGTCAGGTGGCAACAAGGTAGTAGTCAGCACCTGGTAAGACAGATCCTGTGATGTCCACAAAATTTCATCGATTTGATCAATTCTGTATAATTTATAATAATAATTTCAGGATATTCTTTTGAATATATCGAATGCTCTACTGTTTAATTCTTTATTTTTTTATAAAATGATTCATAAACAACGTTCTAGAAACATTATAACTATCAAGCAAAATATTGATTATGATGAAAGATATCTTAAGTATAAATACAAATAACAAAATGAGTAATTAAGCTTCTACATTAACTCTGAACGTAGCTTGCTGGTTAACGAAAATAGAAAATAGTTCGACATTGTAATAGTTTTTTATAACATTTATAAATAACTCTGATATGAGCGTACACATTCGCGTATATTTTACCTTGTCTGGATGAGTATTAACATATATAAATAAATAGAAAATCACAAGTATTACAAAATCATTTGATTTAGAACTTTTCGATTTCAGCTACATATCAAGTATGAGGTATCTTGGTTAAAAGGTTCAGAAACGATCCAAAGATGAAACACTTTAATTAATCATTATACAAGATCATGTATATTATATGAATAATTAAGAAGATTGGAAAGTTATGTTGATTTTTTTTTTATTTGTGGTTAAAAAATAATTCATATATTAGTTGAACGGAAATAATTAATAAAATTGGTTATAGTTGTGAGTATTAAAATGAAAGAACAAAATATAACTTTAATGCATTACACGGGTTCCGTCAGTTTGATATTGAAAAGATTAAAGCGCTATGGTAAATAGTCTTCTTTCAAAGAAGTGTAGGACATTCAACTAATACCAAGTGCTAAGTAATTCTAACAACAGGTGTTGGGATAAAAAAAAAATATATGGGAATATGCTTACATTTCACCAAGTAACGAAAAGCTGAATAAAATAAAAATATTTAACAAAAAATAGGTATGTCTGTAGGATGCATCATTTTTGAAATATGTTATTTCAAAATTTTACTTTATAAACAAACAATTTACGTATTGCGCGTGTGTCGTGTCGTAACGTTTCAAGACCTTCGTCAAGTTACGAGTTAGCGATTTTTGAATTGTTTTTATGTACACGATGTGATGAAGTTGTAAATGTCATATGTCACTCGACCCGGGACGTTTCACGTATCGATAGCGAGCGTTTACACACTTTATCGAATAGGTTACTGATAAGGAGTTTATCAAACACCTCTCCCGTTTAAGTCGAGTAGTTGGTTTTACAGATGATTCAGTCAGTCTTGAAACTTTGCAACACGTTTAATACATACGTACATACCTACATACGTAATACGTTTGTGTACAAAGTAAAACTTTGAAATTAGATAATAGGTGTGGTTGTGAATGAATATATTGTTTGTTTGTCAACTTCGCAGCCAGGTAAAATCCTGAAAATCCTTGAATTTGAAAAGTATATTTTGAACATTCAATGTGCAGCTGATTAGCTTAAAAACTCGTCGGGGGAATATGGAGGGGATCAAAGCTGACTGTAATACTGATATATTGGTAGGATATTGATACTGTTGATATTAATGACTGTCGGTTGTTCTTCAAAAAAGAAAAAAGAAAAAATAGTTGAAGTAAACACTAATGTTATCGCCAAACCTCCTAGCCACGAGGTAAACAAAATACATTCACAGATTTTTAAAAACCTACCGACAAAGCACAATTCCTAAAATTCCGATTACAAAGAATTATACAGAACGAGTTGCAGTGAATTTTCTAAAGCCTGACCGAATGCTGACGGGTTAGGATCCCATTTTATCATGGTATTTAATACAACATGCTATAAAAGATTTAAGTTGAACAAAGCAACACGAAATGCCCCTTTTTGTCTACAATATTTTATGACTTTTCTTAGTTTTAACTTGTGACGTATCGATAGAAAACACGCTTTATCAGAAAAAATCGTAAATAATCCTATAAAAGGATTCAATAATGTTATATTAATGACAGCGTTACACTTTCCATACATATTAGATGAATATCTACACACACACATTTTTTTCTGATCGATGGTGTTAGAAAACAATTAAACGCCCAAAATTCAGACAATTGCATGGCTCCCAAAAATAAATCTAATTGTTTGAAGGCTTCAATTGTTGTATTGTTGAATAACTCATTATGACACGATACTGTCAGACAATGGTTTCTATGTTGCTTGATGATGCATTCTCGGCGTTTGTCGGTTGAGAGATGTCTGTAATCACTGCGCCACCTACTTCCGCACCTGTGCTTTGATTCTGTGCAGAAACGTCCGCTTCTGACGTTGCTGTCGGCTGATGCTCCGCTGTGTCTGAAAATGTCGTAGAATTTGTATCCAAATCAATTGCAGACGTTTGTGCTAGTTTTGCTGTTACATCTTTTCCATTGTTGTCTGGTTCCATCGTAGCTTGACTGTCCCGTGTCTTGCTGTTGTTTGAAAGCATATCGTCACGGTTCAACTCGTTTCCACTATCAGCGGTTTCTTCTTTTATTGTTTCTGAAGCACGCGCTTGCATTGATGTCGACTGCATTTCTTCTGACGTGACGACTTCATCTGAAGATCCACCTTTCCCCTCTGTGATAGTGTCCATTTTGTGTTTCTCGGAAGACTGACGAGACGATTTTACCGAAGATAGCCTCACATTTGCATCCAATCCTGTATTGTCGCCTATCGGCGGAGGGGACATGCGATCGAAACTTCCTATGGATGGTTCACAACGTTGGTCTAGTCCAAAGTTATGATTAATTGTGTCAAGCTCCACCTCAGAGTTATACAGGCGCCGGACATTGGGTTTTGACGAAATCCATCGCGACAAAAATAATCCAATATCATAGAAAAACAGGAACAGAAGACACTCTATCAGCAGTAGGTAGCAGAACCACATGGGAGTCTTTTCCTCGATCAGGTATCCAAGCAACGCCGGATTGATCATCCCTCCTATTGACGCCATGATGATCAGGTATGCGGTAATTTTGCCTGTAATGTGTATAAACTGTTCATCTGTCCACGTGTACAATATAGGGTAAATGATCGATAGACCTATCCCAATAAGTGGGGTGAAAAGCCAGATACCAATGACATGAGAGTAAAATGCACCTAATGTCAGTCCGACGAACGACATAATTAGTATGACGCAATACCCGCACACTAGTCGCACAGGGTTGAGTTGCGTAACAAGAAAGATCCCTATAAACCGAGATATCCCAAACGAAGCGAAGAATAGAGACGTCGCTTCGGAACCTTGCACCTTTGTCATGCCCATCTGTGCGACACAAAATATGGTAAGGTATTCAGAGAACGTTTCCTCAATGGCGGTGTAGACAAAACAAAGGAGCCCCATGTTGCCTAAAATTAGCGCCTTTTCCCTCTTTGACAAAGGACGTGTATGCCCCGCATCGTTTATCGGTAAGCTCAAACCATGTAGGAAAATGGAGTTTTTAATACATTGGTAAAAAAACAGAGCAGCAGCGACCAAAACCAAGCAGGCGTTGATTACATATACCAGGTATATTTTAGATTGTCTACCGTCATAGAGAGTATATATTACCCCAGTCGGAGAGTTGCCGGAAGTGTCCGGAACACTGATAGTAATTTCCGGTGCAAGGAAAGGGGCGGTAACTAGTGGAGATATGACGGCGCCGACAGCAAACATGAAGTACATTCCCTGCATCCATGACTCGATAGACTTCCCCCACATGGACACCATCTCAGTATTGGCAACTGTAACAGAAATGACTCCGTATAGAAACAATGTTATTTAAAGTCAAATATTGTAACAGAAATGACTCCATATAGAAACAATGTTATTTAAAGTGAAATATTGTAACAAAAATGACTCCGTATAGAAACAATGTTATTTAAAGTCAAATATTGTAAAAATTCGTGTTTGGCCGTGTAAAACTGTTTTGCGTGTTTTAGCGTTGAGTAAATTACCGCGAAAATATCCATACGGGAATGCATACTAATATCTTATGTATGATACAGACGTGAAGGATATATTAATATCTGGATCATTGCCAACTCGAAAAACTTCCACGGTGTGATATGTTTTAAGAGTCATAACGCGAACATTTCCATGTGGGAAAAAATTGGCAATACAGTACTTGCTTATTCCGTCTTTGCGTATTGCAGAGTTATCTTCTCTTGTGAGCAGGAATTGATTGTTACGTCATTTGTTTGTGAGAGTTACGTCATCATTTTTTGAGAAAACGACGTGATTTTCTCACACAAACCAATGACGTAACAATCAATACCTGCTCACAAGAGAAGATAACTCTGCAATACGCAAAGACGGAATTAAGCGAAAACAAATACCCTTTGTTTGAGGTTATATTGAAGGAGTATCGTACCACTGCCTATGAATAACATGTTGAAACTATTCAATTGCCTAACAATAGCTTTCATATATGATTTTGAAAAAACACACCCTACAGAACATTCATGAATCATATAACAATTAACAATCTACTCTGAGAGTAAAAATACAAAATAATTGCTTTGACGAAACTGTCTTGACGATAGGTGCTACAAAGTCTATGATTTTACAGACAAAGGTGTTAGAGCTGATGTTAATAAAATCTCTTCATAGATATTTTTTTTTTTTCAAAATTGCCTTGAAGCGATGAAATCTGCATCAGTGATGGGATAACCATTCTTACTATCATAAGATTTGATTTTACGAAGTATTATTTTCGTAAATGTATCAGTATTTTAACAACATCTCACATTCGTAAAATTAAATAGTTGCTACGTGTGATGTATTACTAATCTCTGATACTTAATCTTACATATATGATGATTAACAGAGCCTGTTACAGGTAGGTATATGTATATGGGATATGGATAGTCTACCCTTGGGTGCAGAACCAATCTGTGCCGGGGTTCTGACGCCAAAATCTGCAATTGGGAGTAGACTTTCCATATCCCGCAAACCTACATAATGATTGATTCTTTTTCTCGCACATCAAGCCCGAACTTTTGATATAATATGAAGCCAGACAACGTCAATGCAACACTTAATATATGAACATTTCTGAATAACTTATACACACACTAAAGCCAAATAGTATGGTATACCTTATCTTATCAATACCAGTACTGAAAGAAATTAATAATTATTAAAATACTGTTATCTAATTTCTCTCCGTGAAAAAAAAAAATTAAAATTAAAAACATAGTAAAAAACAATCATTTTGGACACAAAATCAATAAAATCTGATTTTATGTGTTAATAAGACAAAGGCACGTGCCATTTAAGAGCAAACGACGGTGATTTATCCTGCATTGACTGAACTATGATTAAATAAATGTGCTTTCTTGTGTGTTCCATTTTGTTATATTTTTATAATTAGTGTTTTGCTTACCTGTGTCAATGATACCTTCGCACGCGCCATTTAGGAAGAGGATGATCATCATGATCCAATACTGTCTACAGTAGGGTATACTAAACTCCATCGCCGCCAGGATCAGACAGGTGAAAAACAGGGTCAAAGGTCGACTTAGCCTCTCATACACCATACCGCCAAGAAAGGAGCCTAGGATATACCCTACGCCTATGATGATTATGTATGTTGAGGTTGCTTCTAGGCCGACGTTCGTTATTAAGGCGAGATCCAGGAGAATAGGCCCCAATTGTCCAGTCGTCCATCCCTGTGTCATTAAAATTAGTATACTGTTAGTTTTTTTTTGTGGTAAGTTATGTTATTTCAAGACGATGTGACAATGAGATACATTAGTGAGTTAACGCCCTTGCTTCGTCACTAGATGGCACTGCTACCAACTTGGTATGGTGACACACACAAATATCTTCTAAATACTCATCAGCAGAACAAGCAGATTTTTTTAATTTTTTTTCATATTTCTGATCAAATGATATTTATAAATTTATTTGAGAGATGCAGCCGTACACAAATATAAACATTTAGATAGTTGCATTATATAATGTTTAATATATTTAAGATTTAAGAAATTGAAATGCCCCGTGAATCACAACATTGTTTTCTTGAAACAGTATTGTAACTATTAACTGTTAAAAACTGAGACTTGTTTAATAAATATATTAAATGGCAACACATGTGCACCTCATGTTTAAAGACTGTTGAAAGAAATTAAGAATGAAACAGGAACAATTGTCATTTGAAATATAATTATGCATTTAGGGAAACATATAAATGCCTTTCATAATTGTATATGCTTCGGAGATTTTTAGAATGTGTTTTAATTGATTCAATACTTGCAGTTCTACAGTTAACATTACGTTTGTAAGCCCAACTTGGTTGCAGCGCCATTTGCAAGGGCGATAACTCACTGTTGTCTTTTATTGACTACGTCAAATTAAACAAAATTCAAATGTATTGCTACAAAGTGATCACTCAATGTCCTTGACAACCGTAGAAAAAGTATATATTTATTTGTATTTTTTTCGATAAAAGTTTATCGTCCTTGCAACAAGTCTGGTCATAATAAATACGGGTGCCGAGGATTAAAAAAAAAAAAGATTAAAAAAAAAAAAAAAATAGGCAAGAAAATACAGAGATCCCATACGTTTCATTTATTTGGGACAGGGTATCGATTTGGTTTCCTCATTATCGAGGGGGATCGGGGTTTGGGGATATTACAGTCAAAACTTTGATTTTTTTAACTTAACATGATCATCAGGGAAATTTCGAAACATTAGACTTCGACTATGAAAGGACTGTGAACATTCTGTGGGGTCCTGTGTATACTGCAAAGACCGAATTATAATAGCTGTAAATAAGTTTATATTATGTAGATTACATGTTTAGGTATCAAAATGACCCCGGGACATTCCAATGTTCTACTACTGGTAATTGCTTTACTTCAGATCATTAGGTGTAATATTTTCAACACGATCAATTTATAGATGGAATATTAGTAGTATTTTAAAAGGGGAATATTTGGATTTTGTTATTAGTTCGACACATTCAAGTTCAATTTATCGAAGCGTGTCTCTAGTTGCTTCTTACGTTATGATGAATTTAGATATGGTAGATTTATTGTTCCGTATCCAGCAGAGGTTACACAAATATTAGGGACACTTTGAGAAATAACAAAAAAATCTGAAAAATACCATTTATTATTGACTACCTTATTCCATCTTTTCGTATTGCATACTTATCTGCTCTTGTGAGCAGGTATTGATTGTTACCTCATAAGTTTGTGTGATAAAATTACGTCGTTTTCTCAAAAACTTATGACATTATTCTCACAAACAAATGACGTAACAATCAATACCTGCTCACAAGAGCAGATAACTCTGCAATACGAAAAGACGGAATAGAATTGGCGCTACCTTGTCTCAGGAACCAATATTAAATATTAGTCACTAGAGGAGAGGAATTTATATAAGCTTATAGCTTGTTTACCGATCCTCGTTGTATCTGTACTGTGTTGTAATGTAGTGTGCAAGTAATGAAATAAAATATTGTTTAAACTAAACTAAATATTAGTCAGAGGAAATTCAACCGAAACAAATATTACAAATCACAATAAATATATGAAGTATTATTTAATTATTAAATTTGTTACAAGTATTTAACACAGACATATATAATGATATTGCAATCAGATATTCTACCAATTTATACAAGATTCACGGTTTGTTTACTGTATATTGTTCACATATTTTATATACAGTTCTGTCGTGTTTTACAGTTTTACACTAAAACAATCGTGTGTGAAACAATGGGTTAGTTTGATTTCTCGGTATACCGTAGCTATACAGTTTTCTAGTATCTTATGCTATCGACAGCGGAAAGATATGTTTGTAAAGAGAATTAATTATCCTATTCCGGAAGTGTTTATTATATACACTATGTATAGGAGATCAATGCGTAGCCTGTTGGTTTCTCTGTTTGTCAAAACTCATCCTCGACACTCCGGGTGTTACGCTCACTCACGTTTCTGCACCCCTGGAATATATATGTCATAGCGAAATTGAAGACACAAAGATAGCAATTTGATTGGTCTCAGGTAAAAACAATCTGATCAATCGCCAGGCTGATACCTGTCCATATTAAAGAGGAGTGACACCCGACTTCAAAGTCAGTCAATTTTACCGTTACGCGACCGCGATATTCTTTTGACGTTCATCAAAGAATCAAGCTAGATTTCGTGTCTCATCTACAAGGTGTTGCACACTGAGCCTTCAATTTTGCTATGACATTGTCCAGGGGTGCAGAGAGCGAAAGTGAGTGTAACCCCTGGAGTATCGAAGATGGTCAATACCCTAAGACATGTATTTTATCATTATAACTGTGTTTGCGCTTGCTTAACTTAGCTTATCTACAGGTTACTCATGGCATTACAACTACTAATGTCTAGCTTATATCCAAACAGGTCTTGTTATCTTACGTCGTGTCAAGTTTTATGAGCCGAGACCCTTTGGTCTATATGTCTCTGATAAAAAACATATTGAACAGTGATAATTGCAACAAAACCATGTTAAATTGTTGCAAATCTCATTGCACGGCCATTAGACCTTAGCTTATTATGTGAAATGAAAAATATCAAACATATCGCCATATCTATCAGGCATTCGGGGTGTGACACATATAAGTGTCACATCATAACTTTTGATCGGATATATAAGAGTTACTTCCCCTTTATTGCATTGAGTACAAGAGTGTTTCCGTAATTGTATCGTTGCAATGCAGTATATTGTCCTCGTCAAACTAGCAATATAATATTTTGAAATTAAAATCATTTATAGCGTTAATGGTGTTTACTTTTTATATTAACTGGTATCAATACATATATGTATTCATTATACAGAAAGATGGCGATATTAACGTTTCTACTGTTATTGCTTTATCGCAATGATTTCAAGATTCTATATATACTGTACCAACTATTATATAACCCTCATTCGTTATATGGTCAAGTTCCTTCCATTGTTGGGCAAATGATGGCAGTATAACGAAATTTTATTTTACTAGGAATGAAAACAAAAAATGATAATATCGTCATTCAAGTCACAACGCGTTTATCGTCATCCAAATCACCATGCTTACAGAGTAATATACAAAATTATCTCCCCTTACGTCACAGAATCTTACTTACCAAAATCATATACACCCATACCAAACAGAGGCTATAGGAAACACGTATTCGGTAAGTCCGGTTGTATTGTAGCTTTCGAAACACGTTTCCACAACGGTTTAGGAATTTTGGCTTAGGCTCCTTGGCAATAGGGGTCACTTTAGGTCCTTCGGCATCGATTCGGAAGCTTTTACCGAAGGTACTCTTTCTTGTGAGTGACCGGATGTCCCGTTTATATCCCGAGCGGTCGCAGGATGTATCACTAAGGATGACGGACCCTCGAGAGCGCCTCCAACTCATTGTCAATTAGCTAGCTTGCACTTTTAAATGTCACATAAACAATAACGTTATGGTAAGAGACAGTTCAGGATAGTCTGGGTGTCTTTTGTATTCCTCTTCATGCCATACTTTCATTATACATTCTGTTATTTCGAATAAAAAGATGTTATTGAATCTATTGAACAGTTTCGTGCAAAGCAATCCGGGTATATCCAAACGAAGATATAAGTTGATGAAGAATTCAAATAATTTTGTCAGTTGTTAAACTCTGCCCGTGCTATCGTTCAACACGGTGCTTTTCTCTGCAACTCCGGATGAAAATATACAACACTGAAATGTTCGATTGTTCCGAAACCCAAGCACAGATTGGCAAACGATAGATTATCCAGTGTGTAATTGTCAGGTTTTTACTATAAACAGTCCTATGTTATAAGCCGTTCTTCTGTTTACCATTGAATGTGTCCCATTAATTACATGTATCACAGCACAGATACTATACTAAACTAAAAATACACATCTTCACGACTAGAAACACAGGAATGATACCAGTGAAAGGAAACGGATACCGGAAATGACGGTATTGATATCCGGACTTTGCCACAGTAGTTAATTTCTTATTAAAACGTCTTATATGGTATACATTAGAATGTGTAATTCACATATAGTGAACAAAACACGGTGTGAGTGAATATCCGCGAGAAATCGATTGAAAGCTCAGAGGTATAGAAAATATGTATTCGTACGAGTATTAAACGGTATACCTCGACTATGTATGATCCGCAAGCAAACATAAAAATACTTTTGATTGTTTTAATATGTATATGATGCTAAACAGGCATTTATCGAATCTTCCAAATTACTTTGAAAATGTTTGAACCCCTGTGAGGTCCCGGGTGCGTGTACCTTACTAGCCGTCGGCGCAACTTGTGTCAGATAGCTAAACAAAGTCGTGGAAGTAAAAATATGATATTTTAGGCACACCATTTTAGGCACACCATTGTTCAAAGTAACGACTTTCCGTTGCATATTGAAGTTGAAGCGAAGTTCAAAAAAACCCATTTATAAAACTCCTACGGAATGAAGCATCCTATTTTTAAGATTTGCTTTATCGATGTAGAAAACTAAGTATTTACATTATACTGCATATTTTGGCCATATTGTCATATTAGGAATAGTCACTGGCAATATTTTTGTCAACATAACAGAATGCCATATTAACGTGTTCCAAAACATATAATACAACCAAAAGGGAAATGTGTCAATAAATTCCTTAATAACCTATCAAATCTGAAACATATGACTTAATTTATTCTTTTAGTAGAATTTCATGTAAAACCTGCCGGAATGTAAAGCAAAACAAGGTCACGGTCAATACTCTTTTAGTCCATCAGCAGAGTAAACCATCACCTACTGGTAGAAGTACGAACTAAGGGAGATAACTCGATAGTTTCTGTGCAACCGTTTATGAAATACGTTTGCAATATTCTATAAAAAAAAAAACACATCACAAAAATGTCAATTAGAAAAAAATATTTAATGTCACTTAAACCTTTTTATTACAACACTGATCAAAATAATAGTAAAACTGTGTGGCAATATTATATAAATGATCAACCACAAAGATAACTCTTCTGATGCAAAGAAGCACAGGGTGTCACGATTAAAACACAAGTAAGAAAGAGAATGAACGCCGTTTTTTATGACTGTACACGTATGAACGCAAGTGCGTCACATCCCTATGAAAGCAATTTCTATTGAAAATATTGATCTAAATATATGTGAATCATATACATGTCTTTCATTTAATATGTACACACTGAAAATTAATCGGTAAATGTTTACACATGCACAGCAAATAAATCCATGGCATCTATATAAAAACGTATCAACAATATCGTGACTAAAATCATTACTGATACTTTAATCATCTTCAATACACATGTTAACAGTTGTTAAGTTGCTGGGAAAAAAATATAAGAAAAATACATTCAAAGCCATACATTTAGAGGTTTTCGATCATATAAATGGTGTAATATTTTACAGATATCTATTTGTTTTGTAAAACAAGAGCATACAAGCGTAATGATGACATAATCCAATACATAGCTGTGTTGACCACACACACACACAGACACACACCCAACGCACCCACACACACTCACACACACTCACACAACAATCAAATTCAAAATTCATAATAATGCTGTAAAATTGATAAAGACTTATCTAGCTACGATTAATCGACAAGTCAATAATAACACTCTATTAGCTTTTATATTCGACAACATATTGGACATTTACAAGCAAACTGACTTAAAAGTTATCCTCGATACTCCAGGGGATGGGCTCACTTACGCTGTCTGCACCCCTAGAATATGTCATAGCAAAATCGAAGGCTCTATGTGCACAACCTTGTCGATGAAACGAGAATACAAGTTTGATTATTTGATTATTCGGCTGCGTAACGGTAAAATTGACTGGCTTTGAAGTCGGATGTTGTTCCTCTTTAATCTTTAATGAACAGGTCTAGGGATTGGTCAGGTTTTTTAACCTGAGATTAAATCAAATAGATAGCCGCATGCCTTCAATTTTGCTACATGACATAGTCCAGGTGTGCAGAGAACGAAGGTCAGCGTAACCCCAGGAGTATCGAGAATGCCTCACACTTATGCCATGATGGTGGTGAACGTTTTTTCTCGCACCTCAGACAGAGATATACTACGTCATACCCCATGCTAGATTTGTCTATCTCTTCCGATCTGTCTTGTACCTTTACGCACGTGACATTTCGCGGAATTTTTACACTGCGATGCATTCATCCGCGCGTTAACTGCTTGGAATTGACAATCTGCATTATAAATGTTCTGTTTTGTCGGTATATGTAAAGTTTTAATGTTTTTAGATATTTGATGTTGTAGATAAACAATAATCTACACTGTGAAATACCTAATCATTTGACGCCCAAGATGGGATACTTGTAGATTTTAGCACAATTGAATAACTTTTCGAACTAAAAGGTGCGAGAAAAAAAAATCAATTACCTGTAACTGAACAAGATTGGGTTATCTCAGTCTCGGGCTAAGATTAGGTACATGTAACATCCCAACCTCGGCTTACGCCTCGGTTGAGATTTTGTTACAGAATCTTAGCCCTCGACTGAGATAACCCAATCTCGCTTAGTTAAAGGTGATATATTTTATTAATCTCATTTCCACTGTGTATATCTAGTATTAAAAACATGACAGCTTAACAACTGTCACTGTACAACCAGTGTGTGTGTGGGGTTTGTTTTTGTTTTTATTTTTGGGTTTTTTCTCCATATAATTACTTTAAAAATAAGATACATGTTAAAATAACAACTAGCAAAGCACACATGGAATTATAGTTGAAATATCAGTTTTAATGTTACTCAATGTATACAGAAAATTCGTAGTAATACATTGTGAAAATATGATGCACAAGTGCATTATTTCAGCTTAAACTGCAAATCTAACTTACGTGGGTATATCACGAACCGAACATGAGGAAGTCATGTATGTAAATTCATTTTATTTGGTAAGTGTGCTTCTATTTAATATTCTTTTCCTATAAAATACTTGAATGTTGATATTCCGTCTTTGCGTATTGCAGAGTTATCTTCTCTTGTGAGCATGTATTGATTGTTACGTCATCGGTTTGTGTGAGAAAATTACGTTGTTTTCTCAAAAACTGATGACGTTACTCTCACAAACAAATGACGTAACAATCAATACCTGCTCACAAGAGCAGATAATTCTGCAATACGAAAAAACGGAATAGCTAGCCCTAATGATGTGACAAGATCCATCATCAGTTACTGAGTTTTCGCTAACTTTAGTTATCTGTACCCCTGTAATATGGATTGATGGAATCAATGACACTACCATACTATCTTGCGATCGATACAAATAGTCTAGTTTGATCCATTGGTGAACATCAAAAAATCGTGCGAAAACGTAAAGGTAAAATCGATCAGCATGGATGTCGCTTCTCTTCAGATTGGATGTACATGTAGCAGTACTGAATCCTAGATATTATCATTACATATTCGAGGAATTTCAAGAATGTCTCGGATGGTGTTGTATGCAAATTTCGCAATGTATCTTTAAATTTGCATTTACCACATAAAGCTATTTATAGCAAAATTAACATTTCAACATTAATTCTTTAATCGTTAACAATGAATACATTTCATTTGTTGAATACGTCGAAAGGAACAAGTTTCAAATACGCTCTTATGATGAATGTTCGCAAAACATCGTAGAAACAAATCATCAATTTTGTTAACAACATCTCTCACATTTTGTTTATATCTCATTGACATTGAAAAAAAAGTAAACGTAATTGTTTATAATGGGAATTTCAATTAGTGACACCTTGTATTTGTATAAAATCGACATGTTTGCCGCTGTTTAACTTAAACATTTACTCTCTGCAAATTTCTCATAACAGCGAATATTATTGATAAACAATGTAATAAGCATAATTATCAAATGAGGAGAGGTCAGTTGACATTTACTGGCGTAGGGCAGAAGTATGACTTGGCAAAATAGTTTCCCGGTATATATTACAACGACAATATGTGATATTTATAAATATTTAGTGATTTGTAGTACATTTTTAATATAAATGTTCATTGTAACGTACACAAATCTCGTTGTACATCTAATTCTGTGTGTAAGCACCGTTTATATATTCATATGTTCCTCCGTTGCATTCCTCGAGGTGGGGGTACATGTTTTGATTATCTTGTTTCTGTTTATATCCAACTAAGGCTATTGGCGACGGGTCTGGCTTTTTGTCCGGTTTTTCTGTTGTAATGGGGGAAAGGACCACGCCAGGTTCCGAGGGATCCGTATCCTTCTCATCAAGCTCGTCAGCTTTGATATCCTTTAGAGAGAAAAAACATTTACACATTGATAAATAAGTCGTAAATTTTGATATCTTTTCGAAAATAGACATGTCAACATCTTATAATCATTTGGAAAATTAACATATAAAAATCGATTCATTAACTGATATTAATTTGGTTTTATGTCTTAATCAATTACAATATAACTGTGAAAATATTTTATTGAGACTCTTAAATGTATAAACTCAACTCCCATAGCAAGATTTGTGTTTCAATAAGCGAGGAAGTATGCTTAATTTCTTGGTAAAAATCTATTACAGAAATGAAATAAGACTAAATGCCTATAAACATATGTTCCTATACGGAACGCAATAATATTAAGAAACTTCAAAGTCACTCTTTTGCAAGCTTTCGGGATTAGCTTTTCGTCAGGGATTAAATGTCACCGGACCTCTATGTCACATGCATATCAACTTGATGTGACATAGAGGTCCGGTGACATTTAATCCCTGACGAAGGGCTAAGCCAGAAGGCTTGGAAAAGAGTGACTATAAAGTTTCTTAATATTACAGAAATATTAATGAATTATTTTCTGTACACATTGTATATCGATAACCAAGCGTTACTAACGTGTTGAATGTCCAGTTGTTCAAACGCTGATTAGCCTTTGATGTTTTAATAAAATAAAAAATCACGATGGAATATTTCAATCATTCCATCAGAAATATAATTTTCCGTCTCCTTTTTACTGTGTGTTACAATTTGAAATTTCAATAAGGAAAATATCGGTGACAGAAATGGTCATATTTGAAAAACAAATGTCTATTTAATATTTTCGTTAACGTGACGTTAAGTCAACCAAGCTTTTTGATTATGTGTCCAGATTTCCTATATGTCCTTTGTGTTCACATCCGTCAAAACAATACACCGAGTCATGCTTATCATTAGATTTTGTTTAAGTATATACACAGTCACTTGTGAATATAAACTGTACATCTTGTATAGCAAGACTGAAGGATTTTATTATCTAATCAATAAGGGTGTGTCGGACAAATTAAGAATTAAACATGACGATTATACAGACGTGTTTACAACAAATATATCATAAATTAAATAGGTTTCGTTTGATTGGTTTTGTTTTATTTTGGTTAACGTCCTATCAACAGCTAAGATCATTTAAGGACGTGTGTATCGCTTGGCTATGTTCTTATCCAGACAGAAATAGTTGTGGTATAAGTGATATATAAATATATACATGTATGTCATTATAAGATAGATGGGCTGAAGCGCGCTTACGAATATGAATACCTAATACGTGCCACTTGAATCATCTAAATAAAACACCCTTTATCACGTGACAAACTAAATGTTCATGTAAAGGAATTTGAAATGTGTGTAGATAATTAATGTATAATACTAATAAAACATGTTATTTTAAACAATATCATCACCTAACAACACATATCTTTTATTGAGAGTCAGATAACACTGTATTGATAAATCTTAAATAAAGTGATAACATATTATTTCTGGGAAGAAAAGCAGGAAAACGTTCATTCTTTGCTTAATCTAAATATAATAATAACAATTCGAGGTTCTTATATACCGCTTTATTACAACCTAGTCTGTAGGTTCACAAATTATTATCCATGGTTATAGGGCCATTATCTTTTTCAACTCCCTGGTGAGCATACAGTCGATGGTGCAACTTCGGCGCTCACAGCTAGCATACAACAATTCTAGCACTGCCAAACCACGTACTCATTTACAGCTGAGTAGACTGGAACAAGCAGAGTACAGTATCTTGCTCAAAGATACAACACGGTGCCGTGACGTTACTCGAACCCGCAACCCTTCGGTCACGAGCCCAACGTCGTACACAAGACTATCGTGCCTCCATTAATTTGCCTTTAAATGTATCGTACATATATGCTTCAAATTTTATCCTACATCTACACGTTTCTTTCTTAGAGGCTTCAGGTTCTTTTTCGTACCTTATTGACATGCTTCAAATTATCTGCTTGATCTATATGTACCTTATTGACATGCTTCAAATTGTCTGCTTGATCTATATGTACCTTATTGACATGCTTCAAATTATCTGCTTGATCTACACTTACTTTATTAATATGCTTCAAATTTTCGGATTGATCTACATTTACATTATTGACATGCTTCAAAGTCTCTGCTTGATCTACACGTACTTTACTGATATGCTTCAAATTTTCCGATTGATCTACATTTACCTTATTGACATGCTTCAAAGTCTCTGCTTGATCTACATTTACCTTATTGACGTGCTTCAAATTTTCCGATTGATCTACATTTACCTTATTGGCATACTCCAAAGTTTCTGCTTGGTCTACATGTACTTTACTGATATGCTCCAAATTTTGCGATTGATCTACATGTACTTAACTGACATGCTTCAAACTCTCTGCTTGATATACATTTACCTTATTGACATGCTTCAAAATTTCCGATTTATCTACATGTACCTTACAGACTTACTGCAACTTACATGTATCTTTTTGATCTAAAAGAACATCACTGATATGCTTCAAATTTGCTCCTTATTCGACACGTACCTTCGTAACATGCTTCAAATTTGCTGCTTGATCAATGAGAACCTTTCTGACATACTTAACATTCTTTCCGTGATAGTATCATTTAGAATTTAGACATGCAGATGAAATGTATGACCAATTCTTCTATTCTTGTGTTTTCAACCAATTGTCTGCACTTTTACATTATAGGAAACATCTTGATTTATGAAACTCTGGAATTACGTATAAGTGATAAATAAATAGAACGTTTGGGACCTGGAATCTGGAATATGCATTGTACACAGACATGCAGCCTTACTATAAAGTGGTATTCCACTCTGAGAAATATGTAGAAGATATTGAACACGAAATTACAATCTTGTTTTTGTTATATAATCAATGTAATATTTAAAAGGCCATTTATGATTAAAATTAATAAGATAACGACAATAATAGCATCTACAAGGGAACTAACTCTTACACAAAATATCATGTTAGCTAAAAAAAGGTTTGGAGTTGTCTCCCTTTTTATAAATGTAATACTACACTTATAATTATGTTGTCGTTTTTTTTTTTTTTTTTTTTTTTTTTTTTTTTTTTTTTTTTGCTTTGAGTTTTCAGTCATATTAACAGCTATGGTCATATAAGGATGATGCTAGGATATGATGGTGGAGGGTTGCCGGAGTACCCGGTGAAAAACCACCGACCTGCGGCGGGTACCGTTATCGTTGTTATTTCTATGTTTGATGAGTAATTCATATATGTTGGCATGTAACCACAGGTAAGCCTATTCACGTTTACAGGCGAAAACCGTCTGTATAGACAAAACTACTTTTTAGACCGTTACCAATTATAAGAAAACTTCATGTCTCAAAATGTTTTAATGTAAAAGCCAATGAAGTAAAGTTCGTTTCTTACCTACATATACATATAGAACGAAAGTTTTAAGATTAGCGTGATTAAACCACACTTTACTGAAATTCAACCGGAGACATCTAGTTTAAGAACAGGCTATTACTTTATCCTGTATTGGTCTAAGGCTTCATTTAAAACGTTCTAGTTCCACTATTCCGTCTTTTCGTATTGCAGAGTTACTTGCTCTTGTGAGCAGGTATTGATTGTAACGTCATTAGTTTACGTCGATTTCTCAAAAATGTATGACGTTACTCTCACAAACAAATGACGTAACAATTGATACCTGATCACAAGAGAAGATAACTCTGCAATACGAAAAGACGGAATACCAAAACCATAACTTTGATTGTGAAATTAACATTCCGGAAATATGAATTTTAGCGACAAATGTGACACTTTCACTAAGTGAATCATACGATTAATCGAGAATTATTCATAGTCAATGATAAATATGAACTGGAATTCGAGTATCGTATACCTTTAACATTGATTTATTAAAATTATTTTCAGGAATTTCCCATGTAATATTTTAAGTGTTGAATTGTTTACAAGTGGAATAATATAAGACTCTTTCATGCTCAGGGTGTAGGAATGGGAAATTCCACCCGAGGTGTTTTCAAATAGCCCGAGGTTGTGCCGAGGGTTTGGCCAAATTTGAAAATCCCGAGAAACCTATTATTCTTCTATTCTCTGACATTAATTTAAACTTTTTTAATACTAATTATAGTGATTTTGAATATACACAAACATGATATAAAGTTATTTGTAAAGAAGCCAGAAATATATGATAAATAGTAAACAATAAATTGAGATAGAGAAATTCTAAGCAATGCCTATGACTTCTTACCTCTGGATCTGGAAATTCCATATTACATCGTAATTTTCTTAACAAGGAATTCGGCAGACAACAGAATATCCGGTCGAAAAATGGAATCAGATACTTTGGATCAATGTCATGTGTGCCATTAGCTCCTGCAACGAAAATGTGAAAGGTTAAATAACGACAGAACGTAAACATAGAAATTACATAAAAAAGCAACAACAAGAGGAAGGGGGGACACCAAAACAAAAGAAAAGGGGAGTCATTATGTAGACTTTAACAGACACCAAAACAAAAGGGGGTTAACATCAGGACATAGGAGGCAAAAAAAAAAATACCACCATTTTACGACAAATGGGAGAACATATAGTACAGTACATAAAGAGATAGACAAATTATATCTCAAGTTCAACCCTCCAATACAATGATAATGTTCGCAAAAAAGTAGTTTTTTTTCAGTTTTCAAGACATTATTTCGTTATTGTTGTGAATTTCAATACCTAAACAAGTGTGAGAGAAGATATACCAAAGTTTTCATTTTCATAATTTCATAATTTCATGACTTGGCGATAACATTAGCATGAAGTGAGAATGGTGTCAATAGTTATAATACTTCGTTCACACATTGAGAAACGAAACTTCTGTGTTATATACAATGTACGCTTGCTTTGTGTATGGAGAAAGGTAGACCATAAATAGATCAATTTAGTATATTAGATGACATGTTGTCTCCTTACCTGTGCAGAAACTGACAATGAGGCCAATGACGACGACTGTAGCGGCCCCTATCGATGGATACCAAAGATACGAAACAGTGTAAAGCTTACTGATGCCAGTTCTGAAAAAGAAAAGAAATTATTGATACCACAGCTACATGTATGCGGTCAGCTCGATGTAATATGTACATAGATATTACATGTTTATCAAGACGGCTAGTCAATACACTACGACACAACGTAAACACAAATAATACAGGAACAGGAACGGTGGATGTAAACACAATATGAAGAATTTGGAGAGACAGCAAAACCAAAGGGAAGACAACATCGGGAACAGAAGAGACATAACTAGATAACATAATGTATGTTACGGAGGACAAGAAGAAACGAAACGAAGTGTTAAAATACAAATGTTAATGTTACTTACATCGAAAAAAGTATATATCGCAACAAGAACATCTATACAAATTCTTAATACTCTTTTGTTACTCTTTGAATCGGTAATTTGATACTGGACAGTATCTCCTGAAGCATTTGTTATTGAAAGGGTATACATATTGAAAATTGCAAATATAAATGGTTACGTTACCTATAAATTCTTCGAACCTTGTCGTTTTCTTAATAATAATGTCAGTATCTTTAACTAAACAGGTTATTAATTATTGTTTACAAATGCTTCATGATGACTGGTCAAAACAAATCAAATAGTTTTCACTGTTAATGACAGCGGGTTAATTGTTTCTTAGAATTGTCTCCCATTTTACCTGTTTACTTCCGTTTTAACAATTCAAGATGTTTACCTGTCTCCGGTGAGATTATGAGATATAAAGCATGGGAAAAGAAACAATTTTTTGATATCACTGAACTATAAAAAATATAACGTCACAGTCAGATTTTGACAATAGAGGTCATGATAAAATCAGAATAAAAAACACAGATTACAAATGTTAATTTCAATTGACTTCAAACATTATTGATAAGATCGAGACAAAATCACCCCTTACAGTGACGGTAAGCAAGAAAATAATTTACCCTTGTGGACAAATTATTTATCTGGACTTGACCGTAGCTTGACCAGGGCTTAATCTTGGCTTAGGTTTGTTCTCGGGATAGACAATCAATAATTTTGGCCCTTGGTTTGTGGTTCTCTGTCAAACCCTCGGGATAGAGAAAACATCTATTGTTTCTATATTAAGCTGCTATGCTCGTGTACCTACATTTCGTCTACGACTGGTGCAAGTGTCGTTGCGGAAATGTTCACAAGCGTTGTGGCGTTGAAAGCGCCCTCTACCGTACAGTTGTCGGTGGGAAACGGAAGGTTAGATGTCGTTCCTACGACACTGTACGCCCCGATACTGATCCACATGGGTAGCACCAGGCCAAATACACTACCAACTACAGCTCCCTGGCAAACAAACACTTACAATTGTATAGTTACATCAAAACATTACAATAAATAGATAACTTAAAATATATATAAATAAATATATACTAAAAGTGAATGATAAATTGAAGACAAGGTAATGTTATATTTCTACTTACTCCTATTGTACATTTTATCGTTCTTTGTGGGGGGGTTTATACCAGGAAATTTTCGCCGTAGTTTAACTTTCGGCTTTTTCGCCGTCCGTAATGAGGGCGAGTTTATAATGATAATAATTCGAGGTTCTTATATACCGCTTTATCACAACCAAGTGCGTAGGTCGTCTCAAAGCGTTTCACAAATTATCATCCGTGGTTATAGGGCCTTTTGCAACCGGCCATTACCTTTCTCATCTCCCTGGGGAGCATACAGCCGAAGCTGCCATTTCGACGCTAACAGCTAGCATTCAACAATTCTAGCTCTGTCCAATCATGACAGTTTATATGTACACTTCACTAACACGGACTATACATGTAACAATGAAGGACGAAAAGTTGTCCTGTCTTACAACGCTTCACTGCGACGGACTATATACATGTACCCTCACTAGTTCATGGGAACAGTAGCTTTCCGCCATGTTTTTGTTTGTGTTTTGTTTACCGCATGGGGCTTTGTATATTTTCGTTGCAAATACAAAATCAACATTCTGAACGGAACATTCCAAATATAAGAAAAAAACTTAAAACTCAACTATATGTGTTATCAGCTAATTCTACATAAGCCAAAACCAAAGTACTTCGATCATGGTAGTGTCGTTCCGCACAGTGCAAAGTAGTCCCGATTTTCTTTTTGAACAGTTTTAAATGCAATGAAAATATTCATGATAAAAAAGAACATTTCCATCTCAAATTAATTTAATAGCAAAGAATATTAAAAGATTTCAGAAAAATGCAATTACAGTTACAGCTAGTTCAGAAGATCAATTTTAGATTTTAGCGTCTCCCTGAAGAAAGCAGAAGATGTATAATTCCCGTACCTGAATGTACCTGACATTTCTTTTGAGCTACAAATGGCCTATTTCTAAATGTATTTTTTTTGGAAATCTACACTTTTTTAATGTGATCTATACATGTGTAATAAGAGATGACGTCAGTATGTCAAGACAGTACTTACAATCCAGTTTGCCCAAGGAAAAAAGGCACCAAGTACAAAGATCCCGAGAAGAGGGCCAGACGCAGCACCGGTAAAACTTAGGGACGCCTGTTAAGTATGAAATTGATGCTTTAATTGCAGCTAGTGAGAATGACGAATGAAAATTAGTTTACAATACCATATCGTCATCACTTTAAAACTGTCCACCCTAGTCGAATGTGAAGTTCCCGTATATCACTATACCGTTTTTTTTCGATCCAACTCCATTCGTATACTGACATTAATTATAAAATAAAAATAACAAAAATAAACTCGTTTATAATTTTACAGTAAATCTCCTATTGAACACACTCGTTGATAAGAGTACTGTAAAACCATAATAAACGCGCCTCTTGTTTCATTTAACAGAAAAAATACCTCGATATATTGCCCTTTTCATTATACTGTTAGATGTCCCCGATTTATTAATCTGCAATAATATATCGTTACAATGCCCCCCGTTTATCACTCTGCAATACAATCTCGATACAATGTCACCTCGTATATCCGTCTGAAATACAGATCTTGGGTTACAATGTCTTTCATTTTTATCTTAATAGTAAAAACCTCAATAAGGTGTCCTCTTATTATCACAAGGCAGTGGCATTTCAATAGAATGGACGAAGTGTGTATAACTAAGCAGTTGTACCTAGATACAATCTCCCTCGTTCATCAGTTTGCATGCTACTCCTCTCGATTGTCAAAGTGGAGTCAAAGTTCGATACATCGCCCCTCATATAAAGTAAGCCTTCGATATAATGCCTTCGTTCATCAGTATACAGTAAACAATCGCTTTAATCTCGTTTATCTATTGACAGTTAAGCCTCGATATAATATCCCCGTTCATTACCCGTTCACTTAAGTAACACTACGATACAATGTCCTTCGTTAATTACTCTACAGTTAAGCCTCGATACAATGCCTCCCATTCAACACTTTACTGGAAAATGTCTATATGATGCCACCATGTATCGCTTAACAGTTAAATATCTATACAATGCCCGAATTTATCACATAACAGCTAAACCCCGATACAATGCCGTTTCACTTTACAGTAAAATATCGATAAAATGTCTTCCGTTAACACTTCACAATCCTTCGATATGATGCCTTCATTTATCACTTAACAGTTAAATATGGATGTAATGCCTCCCGTTTAACACTTAACAGCAAACCCTTTTATATAATGCCTTCATTTATCATTTAACAGTTACACCTCGATATGATGACCTTCGTTTATTACTATAAAGTATATCTTTGATTCAGTTCTATTTCCACCGCAGAGCAAACGTCTGATATAGGTGAACACCTGCTGTATACCTGTAAAACAGTTCCGCCGAGGTTCATTGCCATGAAGGACATTCCTATACCGCATCCACCATAGAATATTACTGAAAATACAAATAGGTACATTATTTATAACAGTTCGGGACAGATGACCAGACAGCGCTATATAGCTCTAGAAAATGTCACATAAAAATAATGTAAAATAACAAGATTTCATATACGTACTGTTGTATGTAATTGAAATTTAAACTTCAATATACTGAACATTTTATTTTCCTCTCGGCGAAAAAGTTATAAATGTCAAAAGTATTCTAAACTCATCGGTATTTATTTAACTTTGGATTTGTTTTTATTCATACTTAAGTAGTGTTTATCTAATTTAGTCTATGTTCGTAAATTACTGTAAGCATACATTTTTAGCGATATTTTTATTTTAGCGTTTTTCGCACATTACATTATAAGCTAAATTATTGAAGTATATTGTTCTTTATTGCGTTGTTTTCAGTGCGCTAATTTGTTAAAATTCGATAATGCGCTAAAATTTGAGTGCGCTAAAATAGGTAGGTTTACAATAAGCTAAGATTCTGTATATGCTTAAGACATATACGCCGGCCGGATCCAGTTTAGTCGAGTGACATGTAGTGGTTATATTTAACTTACCTAGACCTCTGGTGACCCAGGTTTTCTTCTCTTCTGACAAGTTATAGAAACAAGGCTTAAGGATGTCTTCCCAGGTGACAGCGGACAGAGCATTCAGGCATGAAGACATAGTACTGCACAGGTGTAAATACAAGATTCATATACAGAATAGGTGAGAAAAATACAGGTGAGAAATATTTGATGTTGACGTTTCTTCTTTTAATGTTTTCGTTTCGCGCAGTCGTATTTTGCTGTTATTTCGACATGTTGAATTATATTTGTGTTTTATTGCAAATCTCAAACATGATACTGTTTTTCAAATAATAATAGGCATATACATAAGTGAGAAAAAAAACCATTTCACTAATTTCTGACAAATTGTATATACCGCTAAATATTGAAGTTTAATTCCTAAAACGCTTTCATTTAACAATTATAAATCGTTCATTTGACTTACCCGGTTAGGTAATTATAAATACTTAAGTTACGTGGCATAAAAACGCAAAAAGGGACTTTTTATAATGTTTTAAAAATACCTTTCTAAACGACCAAACCATACCTAAGCGCCCCGCTGAATAGGCAAGCAACAAAGAGACCCGGTAGCCCAGGGTAACCAAGCTTCTCCATGACAAAGAATGGAATGATCTGAAAGAAACAGGAAATGCAATGGAATTGTCCATGATGTCAATAGCATATTTCATATAGAGAAGGGTGTTCTAAAATTATTTCATGTTTGTTTAATCAGTATATCCACAAAATAAAGTTGGAATCACGATGAATTTCTTTCGTTGTGTGTGTATATATGTGAACGCGACTGCAAAAATGGGGCCAGATGAGGTAAAATCAGAAATTGAGATTTTGATGTTTTGATAAAAATCACATTTAAACCACGTGTAGAATTTATGAAAATATGTCTCGTGACTTTGGACGTCTTTTTCTCATTATGACGTCAGCCGCATTTGTCCCTTTTTACGCAGTCGCAGTCACCTACATGTATGTCTATCACTATTGTGTGACGAGACAGCGGAAACGCAACCCGAGGGTAATATTTTCTTTTAGTATTGCACAAGACATTCCCAAATTCAAAACTTCCAAAGTTTGTTATCCCGATTATTACTCTGTCTTCACCACATATATTGTAGAAATTACTATTTATTTTTTCTCCTGTACCTGATTTGAGTTGGAAACATCCTCGTTGGAGAGTGGATCACATCCTTTCTCAGCGTAATAGGCGAATACAACGATACCCGCTAGACACGTGATCGTCACGAGGACAAATACTCCTATTATGTTCAGTAAAACAGCCCTGAAACACAAACAAACTCATTCAGTAGGGCACGGACCTGATAATCGTTGGTTCTGGGTTCAAATGCGGATGCCGTTGAAAATAGAGGTTTCCCAACGTTAGATGGTATGTGTAGCGTATTTATCTAACTCGAGTAAGTTAATTTTCTAATTACATAAAACCACAAAGTTTAACGAGTGCCATTTTACAGTTTGAAAATTAATTAATGACATAAATATAAACAGGACAACCAGCCGCACATTGTAACGAGTTCAAGACTTTTTCGTCACATAACGTTCATATCATATCTGGAATACCATACTTTCTCCGATCGTGGACATTTTTTGCAGTCCTAATTGAAGACGGTGGCGCAGCAAAGCATTGCTACAAATGTACATAACATCATCATTCAAGTATTGACCAATGAAATAACAACCAGTGTTAACCAACTTCCAGCCATTGTATCCAAAGAGTAAAGGATATTCAGACGAGTCACATGTAAATATACAGTAATACACAACACAGCACCTAACAATTACATTACCTCGGCCTCACTTTAGCTACTCATAACCTTTTATAAAGTGTATGGCCACCACTCCCGATTCCACAGATTTCTAAGCTACACTAGTAAAGTACTCTACGACCGAATACCTACATGAAGAGAGAGAGAGAAAAAAAGAGAGAAAAGCAAGAGAAATGAGCTAATATGTGACTCGACGCATCCGTGTGGCTGACGAACCACATGATTGGTTGGTTGGTTGGTTGGTTGAAGGGTTTCACAAGTACACCCACTGACGAAGTCGGTCTTCGGTAGGTAGGGTATAAATAGCACTAGGCTATTTATACCCTACCCAACAATATCCGATATATTAACCAATACAAAACAAGATTACATAACGTTTACGGAAATACTCTACAATAGCGAAAGTAACTAAACTTCCGGTCTATTACTAACGATATTGGATGAACGATAACATGAACACGATTACACAAGGTAACTTCTACACAAATATACATAATTTCTACCCATTACAAAGGTATATGGATATATACTAACGTTTTCGCTTTCTTTAGAGTCGGCAGAGCACAGTATCGCTGTACGGAGGCCTGGTTGACCCCGTACGTAGCCGTCCATCCGACCATTCCGCCTACAACCAGCGACCAGAACGAGTGTCTTTGAGTGGGGTCAGGATTGAAACTGTCAAACAAAAATCAACGGTGTTAATACTGTGTTTTTACAATTCGGTTCATACATCCCAAATGACGATAGACATTTTGTATATTTTATAAAGTAAATGAGGACAACTGCTAGCACTTTGTGCGTGTGTAACTGGAGAATAAGAGAAATGCAATGCAGGCCGAGATTCGAACTCAGGACCTCCAGAACTCTCGAGGAACGCTCTACCAATTGAGCTACCTTGTCGCCGAAGATCGACCCAGTCCAGTTCCACTACATATGTAGTGATGTTTTCAAATGAAAATATGACTGATGGAATGACAAAACAAAGCACAGCATTCCAGAAGTCTCTTTACAGAAATAGAAAGGTGAAGTTACTTTTAACTCGCCATCTTCTATCAAAATACGTGTACGAATTAATCCACAACTACAAGATGCGTGTCTGGTGTGTTAAAATCACTGTTGTCTAAACCGCAATTTAATTGCCACACACGGGTTGCCGGCCCTCCGTTTATTATTTAGTAACTGCCAATATGCACCATTTAATATGCACCATTCAATGTGCACCATTGTAACAAGAGAAAGAAAATAGCACTGCCAGACTCGGAATCGAACCCGGGACCCTCTGAATTCTAGACGGACACTCTACAATTGAGTAATTTAGCGAACGACCCGGTCTAGTTCCGCTACATGATAGTGGAACCTTCTAGTGTTTTTCTAGCTGCGGGAACCGTAGCTTCTATGTCCGATTTTTTTTTATTGTTATCGGATCTATGGTCCAATAACATTTAAAAAAAAAGGACACAGAAGCTACGGTTCCCGCAGCTAGTGTTTTTCCTGCAAAGGCACTGATGAGCCGTAAGTAAGGAAAGACAATTTTCGTGATATGAGACGCAGTTTTTGTTTTACATTTACTTACTCGAAAAACTCGATCCTGTCCCATTCTTTGTTGATATGCCATACTTTTTCCAGGCCTCCGACAGATATTGTCCCCTACCAGAAGAAAAAGACAATATATAGAATACGACAATATAAAAAAATGTAACGATATGCATGTTTAAGTCTGGAATTATTTTCATAATACAACCTCTATGTCAGTTGCATTTCATGCTTCTGTGGACCATGATGGTCTGGGTACATTCCTGAGGTGTTTGTACCAACCGAAGGGACATGCGCGTACTAAGGAAGTATTCAACGAAAATAAAAAAAATG
>NW_018406654.1:67409-78762 GCF_002113885.1 Mizuhopecten yessoensis
GGGGGGGGAGTGGATTCTTGAGATATTCCTTCGGTAACCGATTGGTAAACGAGTAGCAGTATATGTATAGCATGTGTGACGTACACAATTTATAAGTATAAACATATAATTAACCTTCATTACAAATAAATCTGCCTTACCTACATGACGTGAAAAGCTTACCTGTATGCCGTGTATATCTTACCTGTATGACTATAGCCAGTATCCCGGCCACCATTACAAATGACTGAAACACATCAGTCCAGACAACCGCCTTCATACCACCCTGTGAACGAAAAAAGACGAGGAGTAACGAACACACACAGGAAAGAGGAGTGTACAGGGTCTACAAACAAACCAAACAAATAAACATCTAACCATATTAAAAAACAATTATGCCAGATTTAAAAATTGAATTGAAATCTCATGTGATAAATAAATTTAATATACCAAGGTACAATATACACATTATAAATATAAAATGGTAGAATGAACCCGTACCAGGAAAGTGTAGAAAGTTGATACTAGGCCCACTGTGATGACGGTCGCCCAGGTTGGAAATCCCGTAACTGGAAAATTAAATAAACAAATGAATAATAAATAAATAAATAAATGATACATGCCAAGCATTATTATGAAAAATCAGTATTGAAACTGGTATTTAGTTTAAAGATCCCTTCCCACTACACTAGATTTTTCCTTTTTTCAGTAACCTCCCTTTAATCAGTTTTGTAAAAAGACATACTGAAGTTTGTTTACAATTGAAGAAAATAGAGTTTAAAAAGAAATATTTACAGTTTAAAGTTTCATTGACTCAATAACTTTTGTTGATGTCATTGTCATTATCACTCGATAACGACAGTCATTCTCGTGCGCGTAGTGATACAAACAACCCGGGGGTTTCCATTGCTATTTTCGGAAGTAAACAAAATTACCGGGGATACCAGATTTGTACAGCTCATTCAGTGTATTCATGCAAAATATACATTGTTGAAATGTTGACGTACATTGTTGAAATGTTTACGTACATTGATGAAATGTTAACGTACATTGTTGAAATGTATACATCCCGATGACGTCACGTTGTTGACAGCGCCCTATGATCATTTACATACGTTTACTTTGTGGACATAGTGTAAACAATACCCAGGAATACGATATTAAATTCAATTTTGACAATACCGTTCGATATACGGCAATTTTGCCGTAATATTTTCAACTGCACTATATAAGGCTGGTATGGTAATCACAGGACGGGTTCGATAAATGTACATGACCTACATGTCATATCCCTGCCTAAATACTGATAATAAGATCACAGCACACGAACTGGGTTTTGTAATGATTGAAGTTGAAGAATGCTTCTTATCCTCCTGCGGGATTTAATCCGGTTAAAAGAACGCATTGTATGTAATATTAAAGAGAAATACTATAAATATAAGGATAAACTTTCCATTTAGTTTAGGTTATCGGATGATAACTACAATGGAACTGGGGTAGTTTAATCATAATCGGCTTATTATTCAATTTACCCGAGTTCCATTGAAGATATCACCCGATAACCTAAATTAAATAGAAAGTTAATCCTTAAAGAAACAAACAAATATTCATGATTTATTTGCGTATACTATGTGGCGCTGATGACTTCAAATATGAAGATATAGGTACTTGTTTACTTTTTAACAATCCCTGTCCCACTGCACTGTATATTTTCCTGTTTTGTAAAAAGACATGCTGAAGTTTGTTCACAATTGAAGAAAACAAAGCTTAATATGAAACAAACAAACAAATATCCATGATCATTTGTCAAAAATTATGTGACGCTGATGGCTTCAAATAAAAAGATATTGGTATAAAAATCCCTGTCCCCCTGGGGACACTGTAGAGTTTCCATTGTGCAGTAACCTCCCCTTAATCAGTTTTGTAATCAGTATTGAAAAAGACATGCTGAAGTTTGTTTAGAAATGATGTCAATAGAGTTTAAAATGAAACAAACAAAATATTCATGCGAATTTATCTGTATATAAACAATAACTGGTTGTCTGGATGTAATTATTGTTGATATAATTACAAGTGGCCTCTGGCAAATCCCATAAAAACCCGCCACTTGTTATTATATCAACAATAATTACATTCAGACAACCAGGTATGTTTTATATATACATATTTTTCTTTTTTAAGACATATTCCTACAAAAAACATTTGCCCTGCCTCAAAATACATTTCAGGCGGCCATTTTGTTTGTTTACATATTCCTACACCTGAAACAGGCAGTTGTAATTATAGTCGAGCAGTTGTAATTATAGCCTATATAATTACACTTGCCCTCTAACACTGTTGAAATGGGACGGCGCGGGGGCAAATGTAAATATATCATTATAGGAGATGTTACAGGAGAGTTACCATTACTTTATGTTTATATCATTATAGGTGATGTTACAGGAGAGTAACAATCACTTTGTTATGTTTATATAATTACAGGAGATGTTACAGTAGAGTTACCATTACTTTGTTATGGTTATATCATTATAGGAGATGATACAGGAGTGTTCCCATTCCTTTATGGTTATATCATTATAGGAGATGTGACAGGAGAGTTACCATTACTTTGTTATGATTATATCATTATAGGAGATGTTACAGGAGTGTTCCCATTCCTTTATGTTTATATCATTATAGGAGATGTTACAGGAGTGTTCCCATTCCTTTATGTTTATATCATTATAGGAGATGTAACAGGAGAGTAACAATCACTTTGTTATGTTTGTATCATTATAGGAGATGTTACAGTAGAGTTACCATTACTTTGTTATGATTATATCATTATAGGAGATGTTACAGAAGAGTTACCATTACTTTGTTATGGTTATATCATTATAGGAGATGTTACAGTAGAGTTACCATTACTTTGTTATGATTATATCATTATAGGAGATGTTACACGAGTGTTCCCATTCCTTTATGTTTATATCATTATTGGAGATGTTACAGGAGTGTTCCCATTACTTTGTTATGTTTATATCATTAAAGGAGATGTTACAGCAGAGTACCAATCACTTTGTTATGTTTGTATCATTATAGGAGATGTTACAGAAGAGNGGGGGGGAATTGTGGAAAATGGTAAAAATATATGACTTTTTAAGAAGAAAATCACGGAGGGGTTTTTCTTGAAGCCCAAAAAGCCTCTGGATCCGCAAATGTCAAGATAATATTGACTGCTGTTTCTTAAAGTAATACATGTAAAACCGCGTCAATATAACAAATCAGCGACCTCCACGTGATTATGATTAAACCAATGCGGATGTAGGGAAAATATGCGTCATTTATTATAAAGCATTCCCTTTAGTAGGTAAATAACACATTATATCAAGTTCTTAAATAAACGGACAATAGGAAGCAACGTTTCCTATTGCAGACTGATTTCACTTGAAATACGTTAATAGAGTAGAATAAAAGCGTTGTTAAAAGGATTTTTTGGTAATGCAGGTTTAGTTTTGACCTTCAATCAAACGGTTGTTCTCTGCTTACGGCTTACTGATATATGTAACAGGTTTGTCTTCGGGGTTAACAAAATAACTTTTTCCCTCGATACAAGTCAGCAACTGCATAAAAACAGTGCATGTCCTTAAAGAGGTATTTAAAAAAAAAAAAACAGGAAATACTTTAGCTGAGTCTAGTAAGGTATTTTATAAACTATAATCGGCGCTATTGGTGATATATTTACCCGCCTCCAGAGCTGTTGACGGAGCGTAGGACGCTATTCCCATGTAGATTACCTAAAGGACAAAATCGAGAGACAGCTTCAAATAAACAAAATCAGAAAAGCAAGTTTGAATAATAATAAACAGTTTGGAAATATGTAATATCAAATTTTACTTTATAAATAAACAATGTACGTATAAAACGTGTCGCAACGCTTCAAGACCGACTGGTCGCTTTGTCTAGCTATGACTGACAAATGGACAAGTCGACACACGTTTAATACGTACTTTGCTTGTGTGTAAAGCAAAACTTTGATATTAGACGTTAATGACCTATTGTGACGGATGCTATATCTATATACGGCAATTACTGTACCGACATAACATTTGACATGACATGTACAAGGACCGACAAATATGGACAGATATAAGGTTAAAAGACACATTGAAAATATTTCGGAACGGACGTCAATCGGACGGGCTTCGTGACAAGCAAATTTTACTGACGGACCTGTCGTTTAGGGCGAACAGTGGACGTATTATTGCGAGGAGAACGCAATCTAATGACAATTGTATTTCCGCTCCTCTGTTGGGTTGTGCCGTAGAGCATCGTAGAGGAGCGGAATTACGAGACTAATTTTAATTAGATTGGAGGAGGACGGTGAATGAAAGAAGAATACATGATCATTTGTCTTGTGTGTAATTCAGATACACTGCTTTATTTCAGAAGTACCATTACGGTAAAAGCATACAACATTTAGACTATTTATAAAGAAATGTTCATCAGTTCAAATTATGACGTTTTGAAAGGTTAATAGACTGCAGATAAAACCGCCTACGATATTCACCTCCTTCTCGATACGTTTTCAATTATGACTTTAGATATGACGTCATCAATATTTTACACGACTTTGTGGTAGAATGTCTATGCCGTCAGGATTTCTTTTTTTCTTTAATTATTATTTTCACATAAAAAGTCAACTTTATTATTATATTTAAGAAAGGGGTATATTGTGTTAAAAACAGCTAGTTGTTGCGCGTTTGGGCAGAATGTTTTGTTTGACCTTCGGGCAACAACATTCTTCATCAATTTTTAAATTTAAACGAATTCATTCAGGCCGCTTATTCAAAGTTGACATTATAAAATGTTTCCCGGTAAAACGTTCCTCACACTGGGTAAATGTACCTTTCTCAATTGTCCGGAGNCCCCCCGACCACGGGACCATATTTTCTGAAGGCAAATTACATGAACCTGACACTGACACCAGAGCGCGAAACAAGCCGTTTTGAATACTTTGAAGGGCTCATAAAACTTAATTGCTTCATTGTTCAGGCCGTGTCGTAGGTAACAAACTGAATTGTTTTTTTAAGAATTACCTGGTAGTCGAGCCTCTATTGTTAAAAAACTAAGATGGCTGTATATTAAATGAAGCAATATTTCAACATACAATGTATGGGGTAAAATATAGGATGAGAAAATCGGTTAGGTACAGTCTATTTACAAGGATAACAATGGTTTAATGGCAGATTTTACGAGGCAGATATTCGATTCAGTTGTAAACTATAAATCTCCCTAAACACACACTTGATCTAGACCCCCCCAATAAAGATGAAAATTTATGACAATGCTGTACCTCTTAGTGCTCATCTCTATAACACTATCGATACACCGAGTGTATTCCATCTGCATTCTAAGCTACTTGTAAATCCCACGCGAAGTTGTTTTTTTATCTTTCTTTTCTGTTTTCATTTGTTAGCGTAATTTTTGTTATTTATTTGTGTGTTATGAAGGTCGATCTTTTTTCTAATTATGCTCATTACAGTGTTTTGTGGTTTTGTTGTCACTACCTGAACTTGCGACCGACATCGATGAAGCGGAAAACGACTTCCCTTCCGAAACACCTGGTCTTTTTCTACGTTCTCAATGCAATCATTTTTTTGTATCGATTTTGAGTTCGAATTATGGTTGTCGACACTTCGGTATTCTCTCGGGTATTTTTCTTTTCTTGCACTATGTATTATTTCGTTTTACTATTTTCATTGCAAGCGATAGCATATGGACTGGACTCCAATTCATCAAAAAATAACTTTAGCTAGAAGAAATGTTTTTAATTCCGTACCTTTTATTTTCGTGATGTATGCTTAACGCGATTTCACGCGAAAATAGACATCCCGGGCAAAAAAACAAAATCTGCTTCTAAGTTGAAACTCTATAACCTGATACAAAAGCAGTATATGATGACGTCATTGACGTGATGCATCCTCGATACTCCAGGGGTTATGTTCTATATCGCTCCCTGCATCCATGTAAAAAGTCATGACAAAATTGAAGGCATGCGACTAGCCATCTGATTAGTCTAGGGTAGACATAATAATGACACCTGTCCCTGTTTACACATTTACAGATAGCACATGAGCCACACCAGACTTCAAAGCCTGTCTATTTTTACCGTTACGCTTTTAAAGGATCAAACTAGTCTTCTCGTCTCATCCACAAGGTGGCGCACACTGAGCCTTCGATTTTGCATTGACATATTCCAGTGGTAGAGAGCAAAATTGAGCGTAGCCCCATGGAGTATCGAGGATGGACATGATGTGGGTGATTAAAAGGGGATTTTCTGTTACTTTTTTAATTTTTTCTATATATTTTTTTCTTTCAAAAATTGACGTACTTTCACAAAAGATTGCACGGATTAATGAATAAATATAAGCAAGAACCTTTACATACCTGTTGTAATATCATCATGATAGTCCCAGTGAGTTTTGCGGCTTTAGAGTCAAATCTTTTCTCCAGATACTGTGAAAATAAAACAATTGATATCATAATTCATTGATATGATCATTGGTAACAGGTAAACTGCCTTAACTTTGCTGATATGGTCAAAGCTTTTCTCTAGGTACTGTTGAAAATAAAATCATTTACGTAGTTAATCGTAGATATCTGTCTGATAATTATGTAGCTTTACCTCTTTCAAGTCGAAGCTTTTCTCAGGGATATATGTTTAAGATAAAATCATCTTACTACATATTAATTCATTCCAAGCCTTATGATGTTTTTTGAGTTAAACATATTCTCCAAATAGCTTAATATAAAAAAAAAATCTGGATTCGTAAATTATATGTTGAATAATACGTTCTCTGCTATAGAGTCAGAAATTGCCAGGGTACAGTTTAAAATAAATTGATCTGTGGTGTGACGCTTCGTGCTCAATTTGAGCAATTCGCAAGAGATGTTCCGAATAGGAGAAAAATGACAGAGAAAACTCGAGCGCGTGAGATAAAAAACAATGTTTTAGGAACCAGTCACGCTGCCAATATAGTTCAATCAGACGATTACCGGCTGGTAAATAGATGGGGTCATAATGACCCAATGTTTAAATTATCGAATCAGGGGCAATAAAATAATAAAATCCGATCTCTGAGTATTCTGACAACCTGTGTTACTTTCGACATAATGTTGTATACCCATTGCAAATGCAAACTAAGTACATGTAAGACTTGTATATAACGACGTCCTCTCCAATCCGACTTACATAATCAAGTGTCCCACATAGTATTGGATTCAACAGGTTTCACTAGAAAAAAAACCCCATATATTCGTATTTCATTCAGGGTTTATTGGAAAACGGAAAGGAGTCAGAATAATTACAGGATAACCTTCATATGTGAGGAACGAAACTGTATAACCAGAATTGGAACTTCGATAACTTTCTAACAGAGAGGCTGTAGACGGAATCTCCGATTACTTAACAAACTTAACAGACATCTGACTATATGTTTTCTATCATACATACTACCCTTTATAATTTGAACAAAATAAATACATAATGATAATTGGCAGCTATACCATATCTTTTCTGCTACAGTTGTTTCCATTTATAGTAAACATTAAATGTGTTGTAGTTTATTTCATACTGGTGGAGGTTTGTTGTGTGGTTTTCGTTTCGATGTTTTCTCTTTACGTGCTCTTTTCTTTTTGTATTGACTATTAATTCCAGTTTATTCATTCATTCATTTATGTTTTAACATTTTCTTTTGTATTTCTACGCATGTGTACGCTGCACCGCAACTCTCTGTATAGCACTTAATCACTTCAATTTTGTACGGAAATAACGTAAGAATTCTTATCTTGACAACCCTATTGCACTTCTGTATGTCTGTGTGCGATTGGTTGATTTGTTTAGCATTTTAACATGTCACAAACCAGGAAGTGGAAACCCGTATACACGTACGTGTATTATGAAAACAAAATCAATCTGTGCACAGCGTCAATGACTAAAATAACCCGCGTCAGTTCCGTCTTAGCATAACATGGGTTAAATCTGATTTCACCCTGTAAATCATCCTCAGTACTTCATAGGTTACGCTCAGTTTCACTCTCTGCACCCCTGGAATATGCCATAGCAAAATCGAAGGGCTCAGTGTGTGCCACCTTGTGGGTGATACAACAAGAAGAAGATACACGTACATCAAAAGAATCCCGGGGGCGCGTCACGATAAAATTGACTGGCTTTGAAGTAGAATGTCGCATCTTCAAAGGACAGGTATAAGTTTGGCGCTCGGTCAGTTATTTTTTACCTGAGCCTAAATAAATAGCTAGCCACTTGCATTCAAGTTTGTTAAGACATATTCCAGGAGTACAGAGAGCGAAAGTGTGCGTATCCCCTGGAGTATCGAGGATAACTGTCAATAAGTTCAAGATCCCAACTGTAGTAATTTTAGACTATTCTTTGTAAAGAAGCTTGACATCGAGTGTCAAATTGATTTAAATGCATGTACAATATTGCTTCAATATTTAAACAATGAATACACAAATACTTCATGTAAATCGTGATATCAGATCAAGCGAACGATTATGAATATATTCGTAATCAGAATATTCATTTGACCTCCTCCCCCATTTAAGCTTGCTATTGAGAAGTGTATACACGTAATCTGTGTCAATACCTTTGTACCTATTTGGACCATGCATAATTAATGTACTTTAAGTAAAAATTCGTTTCTGATTTCAAAATCGTTCTACAGCCATAAGCAAATAATAATAATAACTCGAGGTTCTTATATTCCGTCTTTGCGTATTGCAGAGTTATCTTCTCTTGGGAGGAGGTATTGATTGTTACATCACTTGTTTGTGAGAGAAACGTCATCATTTTTTGAGAAAACAGCGTAATTTTCTCACACAGACCAATGACGTAACAATCAATACCTGCTCCCAAGAGCAGATAACTCTGCAATACGCAAAGACGGAATACCGCTTTATCACAATACAGTTCGTAGGTCGTCTCCAAGCGGTTCACAAATTATTATCCATGGTTTTAGGGCCTTTGTAACTAGCCACTATCTTTCTCAACTCCTTGGGGTACTTTACCATACAGCCGGTGCTGCCATTTCGGCGTTCACAGCTAGCATTCTACAATTCTAGCACTGCCCAACCACGTACTCATTTACAGCTGAGTTGACTGGAACAAGCGGAGTAAAGTATCATGTTCAAAGATACAACACAGTGCCGTGACGTGACTCGAAACTGCAACCCTTGGGTCACAAGCCCGGCGTCCTAGCACTAGACTACAGTGCACGTGCCTCCTTATACATTTAAACAACACGCATAAATCTACGGGCCGAATAGTGTCTGTCATTTTATCATTTTAAACCTTCAATCAAATATGTTTACTTAAGATTTTATCAAAGTCAGCTGCACTTGAAAATCAATGAAAGTATCTAAGAACTCGAAGCCAAACATGTTAAAAGAGATCAAGTTTCCATTTGTTTATAACCCAAACCTTAAACACTCTTAAGCTAACCAGGCTCCTTTGTCTATAAACGTAATCTCTTGTTTATATAAAGTGTCTTGAGCCGTATAATGCTTTGTCAAAGCATCGTCAACTTTATCGACCCGCAAAAAACTATTTTTAAGACTTCTTGTATATAATATACCAGTCATTTATATCGAACCTTTCTGAGAAAGTAGTTTGCTTTATAGGGAATTCGCTATAAGTTCGAATGTTTATTATACATTTTACATGGTAAACATGTATAGCATGCTTGTTATAAATGTGTAAGGAAGAAATACTAATCTTTACATTTCTTTTCCTAAAAGACGGTGATATAATTTCACATCCTCTGCTCTCCCTTAATTACATATTTTAATAATTACGCTCTTTCCTCTGTTCAACTTTGACCTGTTATGTCTATTTACGAACGATACGGTGGCATTAAACAATCCATATTGTGTGATATCGGAACCGGTTCTTGTCTCAGTGTGGAGGGTAACTCGACCAATGGACGGGTGGTCGGGTGGTGCAGAGGATTGCGCACTTGCCTTTCACCAAGGCGACCGGGGTTCGATTCCCCAATCGGACCGATAAAGGTATAGGGTCACCTGCCCGACCACGGGGGTTCTCCCCGGATAATCCTTTGTTTCCTCCCACATTAGGACCCTACGCGCGCTTACATTTGGACCAACAAGAGTATTTAACATAAGTTGAAATAACTTGTTTCGTATTTGTTGTAAAATGAAAAAAGTTTATATTCATATCTAATGGACGTGCGGGATATCCGCTTCCCCTTGTATATCATTAACGTGTCACACATTGTGTATGTTTTAAACCTGTGATTTGTGTAAGAGTTATCTCCCTTAAGGATACATGCTACTTTTATACATTTTAGCTTAGATGGGTGTTAGAGTTATCTTTCTTAAGGATACATGCTACTTTTATACATTTTAGCTTAGATGTGTTTTAGAGTTATCTCCCTTAAGGATACATGCCACTTTTATACATTTTAGCTTAGATGTGTGTTAGAGTTATCTCCCTTAAGGATATATGCTACTTTTAAACAGTTTAATAATTGTGATTTATGTTAGAGTTATCTCCCTGAAGGATATATGCTTTTTTTATATATTATAACTGTGATTTTTATTGACTTAACATCCTTAATTTTGTCCGCATTTTACCAATATTTCAGATCTTTCCCAAGCGTGTCAAATATTTTAATTTTTATCTACGTAACTGTAATAACTATAATTCAATATTGACCCGAAAACAACTCAATCCCCTCCCCCCGCAAAAAAAAACTGGTCTTAAAAAAATTCTCCAAAATGTATCCTACTCTGCGAAAAATTAAGTATTATTTCCAGTTTGTATTATTATTGTGTGTTCTTACTTAGCATCCTGTTTCCACTTAAAGATGCGACAAAATGGTGACAAGGACCATACAATCCCTGTTAGATTAAAGGCTTAGCTCGAAAGCTCGCATTAGGTCGACATTTATATTCTTACTCATGTTAGTACTTTTTCAAGTAAACAAATTTGATTGTTTGGTTGCAGAGATGAAAAAAACCCTCAAACATGACCAATCGCAAGGCTTAAGGACAAAGATTATCAAATATCTACTCCCAGATCAAGGCCGGTCAACTTACATTTACGCTGTCGCTGGATTGACTATAGTATTATGCTAAATTCACAAGTAAACATAATGTATTTACTCAATTCAAGTCATAATACGTGTCGTATCATCTTCAAGGTGGCTCGTTCAGAAAATGTGATTCTCTTGAGAAAAGTCATATGTATATCGGGAAGTTTTATTTAAGGAAATGCATCTTTTTAAAATGTATGAGGGTATGCAACACAGTTCCGTTCAAACATGATGCGCGTTATGGGGGGGGGGGGGGGGGG
>NW_018406654.1:78886-163767 GCF_002113885.1 Mizuhopecten yessoensis
GGGGGGGGGGGGGGGGGGGGGGGGCAGAGGTCATGTAACGGTGGTACATGTATTACTGTTAATAATACTACACACTTGCTTTTATTGAATCATGCAAACATTTGAGGTGGTACTGTGAAACCTAGTCTCGTTCAACTAGACTCTTTTTGCCTGCGCATGCTACGCCGAATCTTGAATTACAAGTGATCAAGCGTCTGGTTGAACGAGACTATGTGAAACCCCATTTGAAGTGAAAGGCCCCGACTTGATTGAGAAGTAGACATCAACATGATCGTTAAGTTTAATCTGACCTTAACCCCAGGGAACTGGAAAGGATTTGCATATATAAACGCATATCAATCAAAAGAGAATTCATTTTTGTCATTCATTACAACTGATAACATATACGATAAAAGGCCCAACTAGGGTAACTTAATTTTTAACTGTACTGTGTGTAATACGTAATGCAAATGTGTGTACACTATTGGCTGTGACGTTGCAACAATTGGTTCTACGTCAGACAGTGGTAATATAACTGTTTTCATTAAATATTCATTTACAGTTCTTAAAATGCTGATATATACCTTTTTGTACATAGGACAAGGACGTAATTCTTACAGTGACGACAATATTATGTTGTCAAATTTTCGGAGCTTTCTGCTCCTTTATCAAGACAAAGAAAACAAAACAAATTACAATATATAAAACCAGTATCAGAAATATGATAGGAGGTAGCTCACGTTTTGAAAACAATAAGCACCTAGGCTAGCGTTAGCCGATGGCAGAAATTAGACTGAGCACTTCGTTGACCATGTGCACTAGTACTAGTACTGATACTGTGTGAGTGCGAACAGCGACAAAAGTGACACGACGATTCGTCCCATGATACTAAAATGGGTTATGGCGTAAAACCCCTCGAAAACTCCAAAAATATCTTTATATAACCACGCAATTAGATTCTGTCAAATAACGAGTTACAGCAATAAAAAATAAATGTAATCATAATAAAACACCTTTTTTGTTTAAAGATTAAAAAAGGAAATAATGATTAAAACGATACAGAGATTCGATTTCAATTACCAAAAAAAGATTTGTCTACTTAACACAAACTAGTATCCCGGATGTCGCACAGATCGACACTTTAAAGTAGATTACTTTTGCAACGGGTTTAATTTTGTTGAATTTTCACATCTATATATATAATTTGCCAAGAGTTAAATCACAATACCAAAATTACCCGCGAAGTAAATATAATAAACAACAAAAAATATGAACCTTGTCGAACTGACTTCTTTTTCACATAGATGTAATAATAGTCTACGTTTATTAGAGAAAAGCCGCGATATGGCTGATCTAGAAATACACATTCATTTGATAAACGTCTATATGTATTATATCGCAATGTACTAAACGTATTGATTCATAACACTGAACATAACAAAAGAAATAAACAAATGTGATTGACAGATCGTCAAAATCATCCTGAAATCGACAAATGATTGGAAGCAAACATAACACACTGTAAAGTGTCCCCCTTTGTGAGCCCCGTGAATAACATTATTTTTGATTGAGGGTCTGACCTATTTCCTTATTGATGAGTGTATACTAATGCAGATATACTCGTAAAACTTCTTCGTTCTAATATAGCTCGCACGAGGTAATGTTCCACTGTTCATATGTATGCGATATTAAGAGCCTCCTTATCACTGCCAAAACTCGTAACTAAATGACTTTAAACATATTCTATTGTCCAAAATAGGTACAAAGGATTTGGCAACGTATGAAGCCACTTCCTATCAACAAAATATTTCTTATAAATAATTAGGTGATGGCATAGACAATAAATTTCAAATTCAACAATTACAATAAGTCAATAACATGTAAATTGTAATACATATATACATATAGTTTATGTTCAAAATCTTCAGCTGGATTTTAAGAAGGACTGCATGTGTCCGAATACATTACAATTTACATCAAAAGCCTGGCTTTGCATGTAACTAAGTGTTGGAAACTGTGTTTTTATAGCATGACTATAATTTTGATAAATCAATTTTGAAAAAGAAAACCATATCTTATTGGAGTTTTATGAGAAAGGATTTAGCTAAAATAAACAAAATAGTTATTCAATTATATGTATTGTGTTTTCTGTGTAAAACTCCATTATTGCTACACCGGTGGCCTGTTCGTTTATGCGGAGCAACCGGTTTGACCGTTTATAAATGTAACAATTGCGGGTATAAATCCTGGCGGACCTGCAAATGTGTATGCAAGCCTTGCAAGGCTTTCTCAAGGCTCGCATGAAAGCAGCATCAGATTACTAGGTCCGACCTTATTTAATAAACGAACAACAGTGGTCCGATCGGTTAGACCGTTTAAACGAAACGGCCCGGGATTCGAACACCGGACTTCGGAGCGTTATACTATCGCTTTAACCGAGCTACCAAGGGTCAGTTCGTTTATGCGGAACAACCGGTTTGACTGTTTTTCAATGTCACATTTTCGGGTATATGCAGACCTTGCGAGGCTTTGTCAAGGCTCGCATGAAAGCACTATCAGATAACTAGGTCCGACCTCATAAACGAACAACTCTGGTCCAAACGGAAAATCGCGATAAACGGAAGCGGCATTCTTTTCTACATTGTATGTCCGAATGAAAGTTAAGGGGATATAACTGTGGAGAGGAGAAAATTAGTGCAGTGGGACAGGGATCCTCAAATAAATTTATTTCATCTTGTATCTTGTTAGATTTAAGTATTGTTTGGAAGACCTGTACGTCATGGATAATTACGTACATTATCATTACAATGTTATTACTTAAATGAAATAACAAATTTTATCAAATCTAACGAAAAATTTGAAATTAATGTACATGTGTATACAACATATAGGTAAACAAATGGAACTTGTAATGGAAACGAGTCTGAGATTCTCTTTATCATTCGAATTCGCAAGCTTTACGGGACAAAAAATAATTATAAACCGCCATGACAATTCATGGGATCATTTTACTTTAATATATGACGTCACAATGAATTAAATGTAACGTGACAATTATTGAACTGTACTCTCACAAAAGTGATAGGAAAACTGTTTCAATACGGAAGCACATATTCCTAAATTGTTAATATTTTCATTGAATTAAGACGTGCAATGTGTTAAAAATTATCTCATCGAGTGGCAAAATATTCGCACTTCTCTGCATGGAACGAAATGTTCGGGTTTAAAACATGCAAAACTATTAAATAATCAAAGTTAATTACCTACTATCGGAAAGGGGAAAAGTCACATATTTTACTTTCAAAATGTATATTATTCAGGAGTTAAAATAATAAAATGTTTGTGAGGATGACCGACACACAATGACCGAACAAAATATGACGTCATCCATATGACGTCATCAGTATATATAAACGTCTTACCTCAAATGAACTGGTGAGCTTTAGGGGGTATATCAGTGGCACGAATATGTTTGCTGCTACGACAACAGCAGAGATAACTCCGAAGGTATAGACAAAGTACTGAGTTCCCTTCGTGAACATTTCTGCAGGTGTCCCCAAAATCAATATGGCGGACATGAAAGACACAAGAATGGAAATGGAGACGGGAACCATTTTCATGTCTCCGCCACCCATCAGAAATTCGTTGGTGGAGTTTTCTCGACGTCCTTTAAACGCATAGAATATTCCAATACCAGCGGAAATAACCAGCATGGCAACGAACGCAAACCAATCCCACACATCAAACTCTTCTTTGGCAACCATCTTGTTTTGTTGAATGTGAAAATGCAGCCGTTAAGGGATCCTCTATATTTTCAAATTATCACAGATTTGGTTAGTATCTTTATCACATTTTCCAATTCCAATTTTGTTTCTAGAAAATGCTCAACAACAGCCAAGTAGTTTACTGTGTGCAAGATGTTATCCGTTCACTCCGAAAACGGAATTAAAACAACGAACTAATTAACAATTTGTCCAAATGTGGACTAGACCCAGAACCAAACGTAATGTCGTAAACAGCATTTGTTGTCGTCAAAATTACGAACAATAGTATTTTACTTAGTCGTATTAACGCGCAATGTAGAGGCTGACCTGTCACCTACTCGTTAGTCTTACTGGGTGAGTTACACACCTGTATACATGTGTGTATATGTATGCAACATCATTCATATACACGTGTGACGGTAACACTTATGATTGTCTGTTCGTATGTTAATTGCATGGACATGTCTGTCTTGAATTAATATCATACATTATGATAAGGGGGCGTCATTTTGATCGTAAAACGCTCGTTATACTAGTAAATCTGTATTGGATATTACTGTGTAACATTCTCCTTCACATAACTTTGTGAACTGTGGAAACAATGGGGCGCGTTATCATCAGAAAATAATGGATAATGCACAACCTATACGAGAACATGGACCTGTCGGTTTTTTTTTAATTTGTCGATCTCTCACATGATAGAAGACGGGAGAGAACACGGAACAATTCAACAGTAGAAAAAGCGGCAATAAAATAGTGGATAGCGCTGCAAGATCATTTAATGTCACGTGATAATATAGCTGTGGATAACACGACAATAAAACGGTGGATAACGCGTCGACTACAGAGCCGTAGAAAACGTGGTAGTAAATCGGAAACAAACAAGAGGGTATTGCTGTAATATAATTGTCGACAACAGACTATAATCGGATAATAACTCGGCAATAAACTGTGGATAACGCAACAACAACATCGTAGAAAATGCAACCATTGACGGAGTATAACAGAAAAACAGAACCGTACAAAACGCGACAAAAAAAAAACGGTGGATAACGCGACAAAAGAACCGTACAAAACGCGACAATAAACAGTAGATAACGCAACAAAAGAACCGTACAAAACGCGACAATAAACAGTGGATAACGCGACAAAAGAACCATCGATAAGGCGACAATACGAAACGGATGATTATTAATATAATGTTTGATAACACGCATGTAAAACGGTGGATATCATGACAACAGAACCGTGGTCTAACACACGGATGATACAGCGATTGTATTGATAAATTATAGGCTTTTGTCGAGGAAAATATGCGGAATCATGAACCCGGGAAAAAATTATTAACCGACACACAGTCGAGGTTAATAACCATGTTCGTGTCGATATAATCATATACATGTACTCATCGATATATCTTTCCATAATTGTTATATTTGACATGAAATTATGCTACATTTTCACCACATAATTTTCACCAAAAACATCTCCGCCACAGGGCTGTGGTAGCCGGACCTTTTGATTATATAACATTAAGCTTTTTCTACTATTATACAAGTCATGAAATTTGATATGGATTTTTTTTCTCTGCAACATTACTTACAATAAATTCTAAATGTTATAACTTTCAAGGCCTTCGACATTTACTTACATGTATCATGCATTTCGTAAGGATAAACAGGAAATAAAGTACATATTTTATGGAAAAATATCCGTAAACAAGAGAATAATTACGCAACTGTCTACACATACAAGTACAGGTACATGAACAGTATCTAGTATGGCAATTATGTCTATAATGGTCATTTCCAGACTTATCAGGAATTACAAATAAGTTGATATATTCGTGATCTGGAACAAATAAAACAACGCAAATATACAAAAATCAAATTCGTTCAACAACTGACATAAGATACATATATATATATTGCAAAACAACGCTATTTTCGTTAAAACAAACAGTCACTTTGAAGTAAATTAACGAACATTTTTTGAAAACCACCGCAGGCACCAATCAGAAGGGGAATAATACCGGTAACAATACCGGTAACAATACCGGTTACTGATCCTCCCAGAACCTCCCTGCGCAGGAGGTATTATACTCCAATCAAATACATATTTGGTTTACTTAAACATTGTCATAACAGTTTTCATTCATAACAAGGAATGGTTGGTTATCAAATGGGGAGGGTTATGCATTCTAACTCCCAAAAATATCAACAAATAATACATTTAGGATATTTCTGCATAGCAACGCCATGTTGTTGCTATGGTGAGGCATTCACGCATGCGCAATGAAAAATGTGCGCTAAAATGGAGCCTCAACTAACCAATATGATCTTTATAAAATATATAAGTTTATAAATCCAAGTTGAAGTTGTTGTTTCTTGTAAGGCCAAATATGAGCCGGAATTCCTTTGGCAAGAAATCAAATTCTGCCATTACTAGTTTTACCTTTTACTTACCTCAAACGAACTGGTCAAGTTTAACGGGTACAGAAGTGGTACAAATATCAAGGCTGCAAGAACGACAGCCAGCATGATTCCAATAACGTAAAGAAAGTACTGCGTTCCCTCCATATACATCTCCGCTGGTGTTCCCAAAATCAAAATGGCGGACATAAACGACACAAGAATGGAAATTGCAATCGGAAGCAACTGCATGTTTCGTCCGCCCATTAGGAACTCTGCCGTAGAAGCTTCTCGACGTCCTCTTAGAGCGTAGAATATTCCGATTCCGGCCGAAATACCCAGCATGGCGGCAAAGGCCACCCAGTCCCAGGCGTCAAATTCATCTTTGGAAACCATCTTGTTTTATCAATCTTTCTAATAGTAGAAAACTATTTTGGCTTGTACGTAAACTAAATTAATTGAAATATATCCTAGTATCCGTCACTTTGAGCGAGTGTCTCACAAATGTCAACAGAAATACTCACAGCATCTGTAGTTTTGTTCGTCCAAATCTAATACATATGTATTAAATTTAAGATGAAATATTTAACTATGACGTTCCAAACGATTTCCTTTGTCACAAAGCTTGGAGGACTTTTCTTCCTACTTTTGCTTAAAATATAAGCCAGGCTGAATTATACCTTAAAGTAGATTATAGGGCACTGCCTGTGTGCCGTGATGCGGTCAGAGAGGAGCTCTTATGTTTATATATCCGACTGGTACAGGTAGATACGGGTATGGTCCATTATAAAAGCAAACTTATCTAGCTGTCAAAAGTACTGTTAGCTTACCCCTACATTTACTCATTTCTGCATTAAGCTTAATTATCTTATTAACTCAGAACGAATGAATATTTTCATGTCACCTTTTTCAAGAATGTTTTATTAAACCCCGTCACATGCATTATTGAGGATGAATTTCAATAATTAAGAAATAATTCAATGCTGAATATTTTAGGTAACAAATCCTTAAGCTAACCAGACTTAGATAAATTGTCTCAAGGAGTCCTTCGATGTTAAGGTGGCTCGCCTACTATAACAATATCAGCTACTATTTACGAACACTTCAATATAGTCGTGAAGGGCTATATAGTTTGTACGGGAATATTTTATAGCTTAATTTGACTGTAAGAGAACAATATAAAATTCGTCAAAAGATGAATCAAGGTAAGCAAATATAGGTTAAAGTTTGTATGCAATGTGTTTAAAGTTCCTTAACCTGCAGGTAAAACAATTGATAATTACGTTGTTATTTGTTTGTTTGTTTTGATTTCAGAGTAGCCTCCCATTTCATTCGTAGACTCGACAACGAAGTTGGTTAAATTGACAGTATTATGATTGTAGGTCCAAAGTTCGAATCTAAGTCTGGAGTCGTTTATTTTTTTACATTCAGAACACTGTTGTATTTTCTGTGTTTATGTTTGTGTTTTTGTTTTTTAATTGTTTTTCTTTTAATTAATTTGTTGTTGTTTGTACGTATATTTTCGTTTTCGTACATTTACTTTTCGCATTGTTTCCTATTCGGAAATTATTGATGAAATATGTAGTCAAACGCTTCCAATTTAATCTTAAAAGTAATATGAATTGAACATTTTTCTCCCCTTTTGTTTTAGTCAGAAGTTGGCGATAAAAAGTAGTGCAAAAGATGCTCGGTTATTCTCACGTTTTGTTGCTTGCATACTCCGTCTTTGCGTATCGCGAGTTATCTTCTCTTGGGAGCATGTACTGATTGTTACGTCATTTGTCTGTGTGAGAAAATTCAAAAATTTATGACGTTACTCTCACAAACACGTGACGTAATAATCAATACCTGCTCCCAAGAGAAGATAACTCTGCAATACGCCGGTATGAACGCAAATCGGTTACGGGCTTCATGTTTGATATGGATGTAACCGATTTGCGTTCATACCGTCATGAAAATAAACAAAAAACGCTGTTCAATCAATATATTTACATTTTTACTATAGAAGAATTGTTTCATTTTATCTATTTGTTCTTATTTACTTCATTTTGTGTATTTTTCGTCCGTTAAATGACATTGGTGGAACAGCCCTATTTATATCAAATTGGCGCCAATAATTAACGGTAGCCATTTGAGCGTTTGACGTAGGGGAATTTTCCATGTTATCCGAAGCGAAGCGGCAAGACAATGATTGAACAAGGTTGTCTATGACGTCATAAGTAAACCACGTGTTACGTTACGAGAGTTTATGCTTTCATACTCGAATGAAATGCATTTCTGCCGGTAATGTTCATATATAACAAGTTGTTGACAAATGTCAATATCGTTATTCCTTCATAGTGATATGGATTTGTCACCTGTTGTGTGTCACATATCTATTATTCACGTATACAGCAATGAGTTTAAGGATCCCCGTCCCTCCGCCTAAAAATGTTATAAGGGATTATTTTTTTACGGTATCGCTATTGTATAACCAAATCATGTCTGAACAATAACCCATACCTTGCGGGAGTTTCTTCAGATTGTTTTGGAAATAATGAAATTTCGATTTTTTTTCAATTTTTATTTTTCAATTGAACAAAATGAAACAAAATACATTTAATTTGATGTAACAATGGTTTATTAGAAATATAACACATAAACAATAATAACAATGTCAATATCGATGAACAAAACACAAAAAAAATTTAGTAATTTTCTAACAATAATACTAAAACAAATAAAAATGCCCATTACATGAATCAATAAAATTCCGAGTGCCAATGCAACACGTTTAGGACAACGAAAAGAAAATATAGGTGACAAAAAATAAATATCTTGCCGACCTACTTATTATACAAAAAAAAAAGAAAAGAAAAAAAAAAGAGAGACAACTCTTACATTTGTACCCAATAGTTATACAATTTACAACAAACATTATAGAACTTTTTATATACAAATATAATACAGTAGGCATTACCAACCGATAAAATTACTTTAAATGTAATAACCAATATAAAACAAATTGCACATTGTGTATGAATAACATTATATCAAACAATGTACTTTACTTTACTGTGTCATAGCAAAAATGTCACATTGAACAACAATAACAAAGTTCCACATACTTTACACAACAATAATAAATTTCTACAAAATGTACAAATAACGTTACATTATGTACAGATAACAATATACGATATTGTGGTATAAAAATATCACATTGGAAAAATAACAAAATGCGGCCATCTTGGTGAAGACGAGCGCACTATCTACGTTACGCACAAGAACAAATATCTACTTTAGCTTTGACTGGAAGAAAAATGTCGTCATTGATGCACAAATTATATTGTGTAAACATTTTTACCAATCATCAACTTTAGGGAGCTCAGCAGTTTAGTTGGCTCGGCATTCAACGATGAAAAATGGCGAGGAAAATGTAAAATGACTTCACAAGAGAAAATTATTTTTGAGAGGATAGAAAGAAAATCCTGACCTCACTTTTAAATATGCGAACTTTTTGAAACGGAATTGCTACTTTTTTTACAGTCAAACGTGTACCACTCTGACAGCTTCAAAAGATAATACATAAGGCCAAGCCAATCACTCACTACCATATTGCTGTACGATAAGAATTTATTGAAATATTAATTTGAGCCCGACCAGGTTCGACCAATAATACCGTGGCAAGGTCGGCCCATGTAGTTAACACATAAAAAAATCGTAAAATTGGCGGTAAAATCTGACGTTGCATGCATGATGACGTCATAATTAAGCTGATTCCAATGGGGGCCGAACTAACCCGAACGCCTGTCCGAAGTTACCCCATGGTGTGGCTCATTCGGCCATCCGAACTTACTACAGGAAAAGTTAAATAATGTTCAAAAACGGACGTGATGCAATACTTCCTAGAACGGACTTCAATTTTTAAAAAGGGGCCGAACTTGCCCCGGTCTCATTAGAGCTTGTGTTTTATTGTTATTCCTCGACTAGCCGACTTTAAATAAAGTTTATCTTATCTCAATCTGAAAGTTGTATTCTGAATCAGTAAATATCAGAGATCAACAAACGCTACGCTCTTTTAAGGCTTTACCTTTTCACATCATATAATATAGTGTACAGCAATTGACATGATAATTAGTTCCAGTTACATAAATATTTGTACCTAGACGGAGGTGTTCAGAGTAATGGCACACGCTTTAGAGGTTTAGATAAACTTTCGGAATAAATCACCTCAGTGATATATTTCTTGATTGGGGATGACATTTTTACCGGAAGTTGATCTAAACCCCTTAAACGTGTAATATTACCCTGAATAACACAGTTTAGGTACAAATATAGCTGTAACAAATTCCCCGGTCCCTGTGATACTCGAGTAGACATATCAGTTCGGGCTCTTTGTACTACGATGTCCAGACATGGAGTACACGCTCTGGTAAATATACCTGTAGCCAAGCAACCCATGACCATCATAAAAAGGTCAAGCATTTTATCGCCTAGGTGGTCATAATTCAGATTGTCATGTTGTGAAACGGATCTGGTATAAAATGTCAACACAGAATAAAACTAACTCTCCCTTCTAGCATCGGTATTGGTAGAAAATAAACAACAACAAAATTGCATGTTCTAATAGAAAGATGTGCCATTTGTGTGATAAAATCAGATCATTTAGTGTTATAGAATGAATTAATGAATACAGAGTTACATGAAACTTAAAAGTATTTTACATTGAAAAACTAAATAAAATGATTCTGTTTAATTTGTGTATTCTGAAATTTATGCTATTCATAGATGTAAACCTGTATGTTAAGAAACAGCCAATGGAAACAGAGGATTTTAATGGCGGAAAACACCGAGATTTAATTACCACATTGGTTACGTTAGAGACAAAATGTTACCGAACGAAAACATGTAGCCATATCATAAAGCTGACAGAATTATGATTATGCAACGACTTGGAACAATCTGAAGTTAAATGATATTCAATTATAGAAATCGACCATCGTAATATCACTGCTCTTGTAAATGAATGCGAATTCAAAATGAGTAAAATACATAGATGCATACGTTTCTCAATGGATGAGTGAATGGAAACATGAGTTATTAGTCAGTAAATGAACGAAGAAACGAACAATCGAACGAACGGACGAATGAGCAAGTGAATGAACGAACGAAAGTATGAATGAATAAATGTATAAATGAACATGAACGAACCAATGAATGAACATGAACGAACCAATGAACGAGCGAACGAAGGCACACAGGAACGAACAACCGGACGAACGAATAATTGATCGAAGCAACCAACCGACGAATGAATATGAACGGACGATCGATTGAAAGAATAAATGAATGTAACGAACGAACGAGCACGAACGAACGAACGAATCAATCGATGGATCAAATAAATAAATGATAAGCAAAAAAAAAATGGTTATTCTTACCTCATATGCACTGATAGTTTTCTGGTTATACATTAGTGGGACTATAAGGCTTGCGGTTACCAATCCTCCGAGTACATAGGCAAGCACTATCACAAGGAACATTGTCCCGTGGGTAAACATTTCGGCTGGGTATCCCAGAAGAGAAATGGCAGACAGGAATGAAACTAACATCGAAATCGAAATTGGAATCAGTTCCAATTTTTTATCACCCGTCAGGAAGTTCGATGTTGTTTTCTGTCGATTTCCGATCAAGGAGAAATATATTCCTATTGAAATTGAAATTAGCAGCATGGCGGTGAATATCACCCAGTCCCAAACCCCAAATGCTGTCACCGTCGGCATTTTGTTTTGTGTATGTACCAAGTAATTGAACTCTTCAGGAAAATCTCACGAATGTGTATTTTCAATTATCATTTTTTTGCCTCGAAGAATGTTTTTTAAAACAAATAAATAATTAACACTGCCGACAAACGATTGTTGTTGCAATGCTTGCGATTGTAGCCCACGCACAATGCACCTTTAGAAGCGCTATTAAAATATTAATAGGTTACTATCACCAAATCCTTTTTACTTCTAGAGATAGTCCAGTTTTGATATTTGACAACAGGGTGACGGTCGCATTTTTAAACTGATGTGACGTCGCTGAAACTGCTATACGTATATTATATATACATGTATGTTTGTATAGACCACGCTGTGGTTTGACCGTATGCTTATGTTACAGGGATACCATGTAATTACATGTACCTATGAATTAAATGTGTTTACTTAACTTATAGTTGAACCCGTACAACTGACACTAGTATCAGTATACAGAGGAGTGCAGGAGTTAGTAACTACAATATACTTATTTCGACTCGTAGTTTGTAATAATAAGTAACAAAACACGTTTTCTTACGTGTATATACTGATACACAATGTTAAATTAAGTCAATAATCCATTCACTAAGTTTTATTGTTGACCAAAGCTTACATCTATCGTTCTTAGTCCTATCCGGATATGCACAACCGTCTACGCACAATTACTATCGCCACATGAAAACTTTCCGGAATCCGCCACCCGCATACCGTTTTTTGCTTATCTAACCCGAGTGTCAATAGCCACTCCGTTTTTTTCTCTCTCATCACATGATGGCGGAGTCTTCTCATTTTGACTTTTATTTGAAACCTGACAAATTTAAAATAAATCTCTGTCTTAATGTTTAACATGTTTTCTTGCTTTTTATTTGCGGTTTTACATATATATGGTTAGTCATACATACTTGGCACTATAGATATTGGCATCAGGAAGAAGGCTTTACCCCAGGGATCTGTACAGCTGGACCTAAACTGAGGTGTTCAGAATGTATTTACATGTTTTAGGGGTTTAGATCAATTTTCGGTCAAAATGCCACCCCGAATGATGTTATATACGAGAAAGGTGGAAAGCTGTCCATGTCGGAAAATCGGCCCCACCTGAATTTCTGGCATCGGAAATCACATATCTGGTTGATGAAAACAAAATGCTAAGTACAGTTGGAAAGATTAATATTTTTTCTTTTTGAATCCTCTATTATTGGAGGCACGGTAGTCTAGTGGTAGGACGCCGGGCACGTGACCGAAGGGTTGCGGGTTCGAGTCACGTCACGGCACTGTGTTGTATCTTTGAGCAAGATACTGTACTCCACTTGTTCCAGTCTACTCAGCTGTAAATGAATACGTGGTTTGGCAGTGCTAGAATTGTTGAATGCTAGCTGTTAGCGCCGAAATGGCAGCTCCGGCTGTATGCTCCCTAGGGAGTTGAGAAAGATATTGGCTGGTTGAAAAGGCCCTATAACCACGGATGATAATTGGGGAACCGCATTGAGACGACCTACGAACTAGGTTGTGATAAAGCGGTATATAAGAACATCGAATTATTTTTCATTATTATAATTACATATATGCACTAGAAATGTATTCTCCTTCCGCTGACAAGATATGATCGAGTTTGTTCCAAAGCAAGCACCATTTTCGAGTATTTATTTGTTTTTTGCAGTCATATAGCCACTATTATCCATATTCATGAGGTTGACGTCAGGCACGTGTCGAGTCACGTTAGGTAATTGGCTTGTAATTTTGGGGAAGAAATGGCAACGCTTTTCGGAATGTTTCGTGGTTTACAGCCGACAAGTTGATTGACAAATGGCAGGGTGTAAAGCGCCGACCGAAACCACCGAAAACCTAAGTGTATATCCAAATAGCTCTTACGAGTTATCAGGTTCCATGTGGTCTAGACGTGTTTGCTTGCAAGAATTGTTTATTGTTTTACAACTGCCATAGTTTTTCCTCACTCCAAGTTCAAGTTCATTGGATAAACCTGCTTTACGTGTAGAAGCTGATCAACCATAAGTTGATCTGAAAAAAAAGTATAGCTCGTACACGTCACAACAATAAAACAAACTAGCATCGCCATACAGTTGTTCTTTTAATCCCATTTGAATATTTGCATATTCGTACCCTAGCTATACATAATGTTTCACAACGTACACGTACCTGTAGTGTGATAGGTTTTAGGACTGTACCAAATACAAAATTCTTACGCCTTTTAATATACTTCTATATGTATCTACAAGTACATTTAATTATCAGATACAATTAAACATGAAAACTGTGTCGCATTAACTTGCAATGCGCAGACAGGTTATCATTATTCCTGATTAATTTTGTAGCAATTGAACTTGTCACAAACATACTACTTACGTACCGGTTTGATATTGGAAGAATACTACGGGTTTCTGGTTCTGAAGAGGAAGTCGACGATTCCAAAATCGGATGTCGCAATGGGAATATATTTTCTGTCATGGAATTATACAAAACAGCACACGAAAGGATAAAAGATAGTGACGTCACGAAGAAACATATTCTTTCTTGTAAGTATAACTCGTTATGTTACATTGTACGTAAAACATGTTTTTCATGATAACTGCATTTTGATACATTGTACCATCTTGATATACTGCCACTAGGGAACTATTGGTATTATCAAGAGGTTTGGCGATATATTGAGGGAAATGTTCAAACGAATTCTGAAGAATACGAGAAGAAAAATACCTTGAAATGTGTTGACGGTTAGCAATTTGGCAATATAACGGGTAGGGGGAGGGGCATTATATAGAGTTTTTACTGTTTAGCTATAATTTCCTTTTCAAATTAACAAAGTACCAATGTTTTTCAGTATCGATTGTATTTTATTTTATTCGATTAATTGAAGATTATCCCTTAATATAATGCAAAATCGTACGTCCATTATCTCAAAAAATATCACAAACGTCGATGTTACTTTTTCATTATATCCATAAGTTTTGGATGTGTCAATGCAAGTTGCTGTTCACATACCGTGCGTGCCGATAACTTTGTACCAGTAGTTTAATGAGTTTTTTTTCTCTCGAACAAATACCTATAGAATATCCTGGGATGATGTTTTGCATTCTATTCCTTCTTGCACGTAACTTGAAAACTAAACCAACTACCCACCAAGGACGAGATTTTTTTTTGAAGAATGTACACATTGATGTGGTTCAGCTTTAACTTGCCCGTTGTCAATATACACGATTCATGGAATATGTCCAGAAAGCCAATGTTGTGATGACCTCATGAATGTTGAAAAAAATAATTAATTCCTTAAATATCCACCCAACAAAAGTCCCACAACAAATAAATATCGACTGGCATGTTCCGGTCAACCGGACATAAAACATTGCAGATGCTATTTCATATATAGAGGATCTGTCATAAGTTTCCGTTCATATTATAATTGTGATGCAAGTTTTGGATTGTTCATGTTTGCGAGCCTCTGGCAAGAACATACAAAATCTCAAACAAGTATCATCAATCTAATATGAAGAGAAACGAATGAAAGATTATTTTCTATCATATAATACAAAGTTAACTGTATAATTGTTAGTAGTCTATATCTACGGCCGTTGCCCCGGACGCTTGGTTGCTAAGGTAAAACCACGTGACAAGTGGCCATATTTGTTAGTTGCCACGTAACCGGTACCCGAGTCGACAGTACGGAACATAGTACAATGGGAGGATTAGTCACAAACCTTGGAGTAATCCCTACAAAAGAATCAGATACAGATTTGTGACATTTCCTGTAGAAAGATATACACAGAGCTAGGGACCTAACACTAGGACGATCAAAGTGGCGATGGACCAGCAGGGTTTATCCCTCTTTCGAAAAGCAGATTAGGGCAGATGCAATAGACGGGAGAGAAGATGGGTCGTAGTAAATGTGTATTGAAGAAGAGAGGGGTTAGACGGGAGACGTTGCCATGGACGAGGTGGTTGTTAAGGTGACCGGAACCAACATTCAGGTGAAGATGTAGCTGGCGTTATAAGTATGACGGGGATGTCATTATTGGGAGTATGAAACGAGGGGATTATGAAATAGAGATAAGAAAGGGGAAAGTTATTTTGACAAGGATACACGTATTGAAGCAGGCGATGACGGTAAGAAAATCACATAGTGGAGATAGTCATGTTGATCTACTTAACATTATATGGATGATCGATTATAAACGAAAACATTTACCGAGATCGGTTTTAAGCTCCGAGGATACGACATCCCGTTGCCCTGGACGCGGTGGTTGCTAGGGGAAGGAAAGAAAAATACCACGTGACAGGAAACCGCCAACGGAAAAAGATGGAACAAGAGGTGAAGCACGGTTATATGAGGTTCGTAAGAATCTACTTTTGGGTCACACCGCAACAGGAGACAATGCTAGGCAATGTAGTTGAAATTATAATGGACATGCTGGGTTTGTTAGAGATACCCGTTCTGGATTCCACAGTCGGATACTAATTGCCCTGGACACGATGGGTTGCTATGGTGACCGAATGATTGGAACCGAAAGTTTAGTTTAGATATGTTTCCAAAGCTACTTATACACGGACAGCCGATGTCAGAGCAAAACACGGGGAGTACCAGGGCACGTTGTTGTTATCGATTTAAGGAGACGTTCAGGTGAAGGTACAAAACTATCTAGTTGAGATGAGTCCGTACTTAAAAAGGGGAGGGGGAAGTATTAGGATCAGAGTAATTTAAAAGCTTCTTGAACTCGGACGAACGAGCATAATGAGCAAAACATGGAGACACAGTACCGTTGTAACAAGCGAAACTGAATCGGATGGAGCAGCAAAAGCGCCGAGGGATTAAGATGATAACGTACTTTCGAAGTTTGGGGAAATTACATCACTATATATTAATATAACCCTCGATTGGGGAAAGTTCTATTTGTTAGGATGTTACGGCATATCAATCGAAGTAGACCAAATTAGCGACCGAGTGGAGTCGAGGTATTGTCTTCGAGTGTAGATGGCGGTGATGAAGCAGAAATATTTCGTTACTGGGATACGATTATACGGGAGATTGCTCGTTTTGGTATCGATATATATATATATAGATAGATTTGTGGCACACATAACACTTCGCTTCATATCAACATATTCCATTCCATTCTGACCTGAAATAGTGAATTCTATAGGTGATGGGCCTGATAGTTGAGATATTGGTCGCACATCTTGAAAATATATTTTATCAACAGCTGTCTGTGTAGGTGATAGATCAAATAAATATGTCAGACATTATTTCGTTCTTTATATTGTTCTTTTTTTCTGAATCTTCGCTTAATTATACCACGACCTGTCTGTATCATCGGAACACGGGATTTCTTTTGATGTTTCCATTCTGATTGTGTTCTTTCCAAAGCAGCAGCCACCGGTGAAATTTGAACAACTTCACCGTCCCGGGCGGAATTTTCGTCACCTGCCATGTCAGTATTTACCTCAATCCGAGACCTAGGGTTCTCTCCCTCCAACACTTTCTGGTAATAGGATCTCCAGTGGTCCGGATTGGAAACATAAACGATAGCGATACATCATCCCTTTCAATGTCCTGATGGAGCGCTCACAGTAGTTCGCTTGAGTCTTTGAAAGTGTTATAAAATGATAAATATTATTATCATTAAAATAGGATTTTAATCTAGAATTATGAAATTCTGATCCTCCGTCGGTTCTCACTTTCATAGGTTTCCTGCCTTCCTTAAATATCTTCCTAAATGCACTTACTACTTCTTTTGCGGTTTTATTCTTAATTGGTTGCACCCCCAGCAAACGGGTGAATATATCAATACCAACTAACATGTATTTAATACCGTTATTGTCTTTAGATATTGCTGACACGTCTGCAAGATCGGCGTCATATTGCTCGAAGGGTTCTGAAACAATCACTTTGGCATGCTTGAATGTGCGTCTCACAGGCTTTTGTAAGCTATAGTTATCTTGATTTTGAAGCCATTTTCTAATCTTGAACAGACCAGGTGCTCGCAGTCCACGTGATTTTAACACTCTGTTAATCTTATCTGCTCCAGAATATGCTCCTGCTGTGCCTGGTTTATAATAAACATCTCTTAAAATAGTATCATCATCGTTAGCTTCAATCTCGTCAAATGAATATTTTATCTTTTTTTAACATATATAAACCAAAACTAAATACATTCATTGATTGAAATTTTATTCCATTTCATGTTTGTATAGATCATTTACAGTGATATGTTGTAAACATTCTTCTTCATTAAATGATCATCTTTAAATCCTCGTAATCATCAGCAGCTTCCATTGCCCTTTTGAAGTATAATCTCACTTTTTGTGATAGAGGATACATCAGACATGTATGATTCTTTTGGATTGGATGTTCGACCTCACAACCAAAACAACTCTTCAAAGCAATTTCTTCACATCTCGAAAATACTTGTCTAGCATAGCAGTAGTATACTATATCCTTCATAAATATGTTGTAAACTTTAATCCTTATATCCTTCAGTATCTGTTCGTTGCCGTTATCCATGGTTTCTCATGAAATGAGATAGGCTGTATGGTTGATCTTTATATACATGCAGCAGTGAACATCGAAGACCAGCTGTGGCTTGTTTAATCCAGTTATGTCCATTCAATATGACATATCTCTGTTTCGGTTGGGCCGTGTTTTTGGAAATAATCACAGAAATCCGTGGCTATCTCAGTGAACCATTTCTGTGTTTCCTCCGTCCACTTGTCTGTGATAATACATATATTCAGTTGCTTTGATATTTCTTCTTTTTGTTCACGTGTCTCTACTTTCGAATCTGCCATGATTGTGGGTTATTTATTCAATGGTCTAGCGGTATTGGAAAACTGTCCGAAATCCTGGGCCTTTTCATAGACATGATCTCAAACAGATTAGTGTCATGGTAGACGATGTTCAAGCTGGTGGTAATCACGCCTTAAAATAACATAACTTCTTTTGAATGATGTACATTTTATATAATCAAATATATTGTCAACCAATTCTCTTACCTATACATGTCTAACATAATTGCTTGGTTTAAGTAATATTCTCTAACCAATTTCGGGATGAGTGAACGGTGTCTAATGAGACTGTTTTATTCTTCTTCTTGTTAATGGGATATTTGAACTAACTATTTGTCTTAAAACATCAGTACATCGTCTGATCGCAGGAACATCTCGCGATAATAATCGTATAGATATATTAATAATGTAATCTACACTTTTGATATGGGTGGGATCGATACTTAGGGGGTAAGTCTTAAATAACGGAGACTTAGGGGTTAAGTCTCTAATGAAGACTCTCAACAAAAGAGGAGACAAACGAAAAGAAACATTTTTTTTCTCTCTTTAATTATCGTCATTATACATTGAATAGTAAGTCATTTCATCCAGTTCATATAGCCACTACGCGTTCTCCCGGAGGAGGAGCGTACGATACATCTTTTACTGTATTTCTTACGATTTTCGTAGTTTCCCATTTCAGGCGTTGGCTCCTCTCTTTCCCTGATTCTCTCGTAACGCTCCTTCGGAATAATCACGTATTCGGTGACCATGTATAACACTCTCCAACTTCGATAGCAGCGGTTTCAGCGCCTCGCTTATCACGGCACCGGCGCGATGTAAGATCCTTTTTTATCGGTCAAGGACGAACCCCTCTCGGCGAGACGTAGTAGTGTACTTTTATGTCTCCTCAGACGACGAAGGTATTGGGGAGAAGGCGGCAAAACAGGGTTATAAACAATGTTTCTGATGATTTTGCACAATGCACGAGTCTGAGATACAGTGAGCGATTCTAACATTCGCTTCCGCTGAGCGGCGTGCGTCCGAGCCAGCAGCGAAACGAAGTTCCAATTCGACTTAAGATTTTTGCTCATACTAGTCCGTCCGGCGGCTGCTGATTGCGCGTTCTGGATTCCACAGTCGGATACTAATTGCCCTGGACACGATGGGTTGCTATGGTGACCGAATGATTGGAACCGAAAGTTTAGTTTAGATATGATTCCAAAGCTACTTATACACGGACAGTCGATGTCAGAGCAAAACACGGGAGTACCGGGGCACGTTGTTGTTACCGATTTAAGGAGACGTTCAGGTGAAGGTACAAAACTAGTTGAGATGAGTCCGTACTTAAAAAGGGGAGGGGGAAGAATTAGGATCAGAGTAATTTAAAAGCTTCTTGAACACGGACGAACGAACATAATGAGCAAAACATGGAGACACAGTACCGTTGTAACAAGCGAAACTGAATCGGATGGAGTAGCAAAAGCGCCGAGGGATTAAGATGATAACGTACTTTCGTTGTTTTGGGAAATTACATCACTATATAAGATAACCCTCGATTGGGGAAAGTTCTTTTTGTTAGGATGTTACGGCATATCAATCGAAGTAGACCAAATTAGCGACCGAGTGGAGTCGAGGTATTGTCTTCGAGTGTAGATGGCGGTGATGAAGCAGAAATATTTCGTTACTGGGATACGATTATACGGGAGATTGCTCGTTTTGGTATCGATATATATAGATAGATAGATTTGTGGCACACATAACACTTCGCTTCATATCAACATATTCCATTCCATTCTGACCTGAAATAGTGAATTCTATTGGTGATGGGCCTGATAGTTGAGATATTGGTCGCACATCTTGAAAATATATTTTATCAACAGCTGTCCGTGTAGGTGATAGATCAAATAAAGAAAGTTGACTTGGCTGTGCCTCTTTAAAATATTTTTTTATGTTTAACGATGCTATGACTTATGAAGTAAATATATCTTTTGGCGGTTTATTCTTCCTCTTTGTAGTTGTGCCTGTTTTTAACTTCTTTGGTACAGGCTTCTTCTTCTTTCTTTTATTTGATTTTTTCGTAGCCTTTACAGTTCGACGTCTCTTCGACAAGTGAAGCAATTTGTCCTTTCGTTCTCTTTTTACTTTTTCGGAATTCTGCATTACACATTTAGCGATTTCTACAGTCTGCTGCGGAGGTGATGTCATTTGAATGGATAACAGTGATTTGCTAATGTCTTGATTTTGACTGGTTGTGTGAGAAATGATGGTAATTGACCCTGTTCGTCTTTTATCAAAATTTCGATTGAACGCGTTCCCGATTTGTTAGCGCTTACGTAAAAAGGTGTGTCGTATACATTGCAACAACTTCTGGAACTATTCAACATCACCCTTCTTAACAATGGCTGTGACTCGCCGTTTACAATACATTCGCCGCCTATGTCGGAGTAAACATAAATGTGCTTGTGTGAAGATATCTCCGTTATATTGATTTCTGCTATTGCTACTTTCCATAATCCCGGAAATAGCCGAGGCATTTTCAAATGAGTGAGACAATGATATGGTTTATTCTCAGGACAGTATTCAACACTCTGATCGCTATTAATTATCATGAACATGCTCATTGCTTGGTTTCAGCAATTATGTTAGACATGTATAGGTAAGAGAATTGGTTGATAATATATTTGATTATATAAAAAGTACATCAATCAAAAGAAGTTATGTTATTTTAAAGCGTGATTACCACCAGCTTGAACATCGTCTACCATGACATTACTCTGATTATGTCTATGAAAAGGCCTGGACATAACTGGATTAAACAAACCACAGCTGGTCTTCGATGTTCACTGCTGCATGTATATAAAGATCAACCATACAGCCTATCTCATTTCATGAGAAACCATGGATAACGGCAACGAACAGATACTGAAGGATATAAGGATTAAAGTTTACAACATATTTATGAAGGATATAGTATACTACTGCTATGCTAGACAAGTATTTTCGAGATGTGAAGAAATTGCTGTGAAGAGTTGTTTTGGTTGTGAGGTCGAACATCCAATCCAAAAGAATCATACATGTCTGATGTATCCTCTATCACAAAAAGTAAGATTATACTTCAAAAGGGCAATGGAAGCTGTTGATATTGAACTATTACAAAATGAGTGGGAAGACATAGTTAACAACACAGACATGCCAAAACAATCTATAGAGGAGTTACAGGCTGTGTTTGACTGGGAGTGGAAGCAGAATGAAAATAATCACATCAAAATGGAAGAGAATGTATACGAGTTTTCACAAAAACATATTGGACATTTCTATATTTAAACAAAACAATAAATTTGTATGACTATTTGTACATGTTATAAATCATACAAAAGAGAAATATTAATATAATGTGTAAAGATTATAGTATGCCAAATTATCAACCTCAGAAGATTACGAGAATTTAAAGATGATCATTTAAGATCAATGAAGAAGAATGTTTACAACATGTCACTGTAAATGATCTATACAAACATGAAATGGTATAAAATTTCAATCAGTGAATGTATTTAGTTTTGGTTTATATATGTTAAAAAAGATAAAATATTCATTTGACGAGATTGAAGCTAACGATGATGATACTATTTTAAGAGATGTTTATTATAGACCAGGCACAGCAGGAGCATATTCTGGAGCAGATAAGATTAACAGAGTGTTAAAATCACGTGGACTGCGAGCACCTGGTCTGTTCAAGATTAGAAAATGGCTTCAAAATCAAGATAACTACAGCTTACAAAAGCCTGTAAAACGCACATTCAAGCATGCCAAAGTGATTGTTTCAGAACCCTTCGAGCAATATGACGCCGATCTTGCAGACGTGTCAGCAATATCTAAAGACAATAACGGTATTAAATACATGTTAGTTGGTATTGATATATTCACCCGTTTGTTGGGGGTGCAACCAGTTAAGAATAAAACCGCAAAAGAAGTAGTAAGTGCATTTAGGAAGATATTTAAGGAAGGCAGGAAATCTATGAAAGTGAGAACCGACGGAGGATCAGAATTTCATAATTCTAGATTTAAATCCTATTTTAATGATAACAAATATTTATCATTTTATAACACTTTCAAAGACTCAAGCGAACTACTGTGAGCGCTCCATCAGGACATTGAAAGGGATGATGTATCGCTATCGTTTATGTTTCCAATCCGGACCACTGGAGATCCTATTACCAGAAAGTGTTGGAGGGAGAGAACCCTAGGTCTCGGATTGAGGTAAATACTGACATGGCAGGTGACGAAAATTCCGCCCGGGACGGTGAAGTTGTTCAAATTTCACCGGTGGCTGCTGCTTTGGAAAGAACACAATCAGAATGGAAACATCAAAAGAAATCCCGTGTTCCGATGATACAGACAGGTCGTGGTATAATTAAGCGAAGATTCAGAAAAAAAGAACAATATAAAGAACGAAATAATGTCTGACATATTTATTTGATCTATCACCTACACAGACAGCTGTTGATAAAATATATTTTCAAGATGTGCGACCGATATCTCAACTATCAGGCTCATCACCTATAGAATTCACTATTTCAGGTCAGAATGGAATAGAAAATGTTGATATGAAGCGAAGTGTTATGTGTGCCACAAATCTATATGTATATATATATCGATACCAAAACGAGCAATCTCCCGTATAATCGTATCCCAGTAATGAAATATTTCTGCTTCATCACCGCCATCTACACTCGAAGACAATACCTCGACTCCACTCGGTCGCTAATTTGGTCTACTTCGATTGATATGCCGTAACATCCTAACAAATAGAACTTTCCCCAATCGAGGGTTATCTTATATAGTGATGTAATTTCCCCAAACTTCGAAAGTACGTTATTATCTTAATCCCTCGGCGCTTTTGCTACTCCATCCGATTCAGTTTCGCTTGTTACAACGGTACTGTGTCTCCATGTTTTGCTCATTATGTTCGTTCGTCCGAGTTCAAGAAGCTTTTAAATTACTCTGATCCTAATACTTCCCCCTCCCCTTTTTAAGTACGGACTTATCTCAACTAGATAGTTTTGTACCTTCACCTGAACGTCTCCTTAAATCGATAACAACAACGTGACCCCGTACTCCCCGTGTTTTGCTCTGACATCGACTGTCCGTGTATAAGTAGCGTTGGAAACATATCTAAACTAAACTTTCGGTTCCAATCATTCGGTCACCATAGCAACCCATCGTGTCCAGGGCGATTAGTATCCGACTGTGGAATCCAGAACGGGTATCTCTAACAAACCCAGCATGTCCATTATAATTTCAACTACATTGCCTAGAATTGTTTTCTGTTGCGGTGTGACCCAAAAGTAGATTCTTACGAACCTCATATAACCGTGCTTCACCTCTTGTTCCATCTTTTTCCGTTGGCGGTTTCCGGTCACGTGGTATTTTTCTTTCCTTCCCCTAACAACCACCGCGTCCAGGGCAACGGGATGTCGTATCCTCGGAGCTTAAAAACGATCTCGGTAAATGTTTTCGTTTATAATCGATCATCCATATAATGTTAAGTAGATCAACAGGACTATCTCCACTATGTGATTTTCTTACCGTCATCGCCTGCTTCAATACGTGTATCCTTGTCAAAATAACTTTCCCCTTTCTTATCTCTATTTCATAATCCCCTCGTTTCATACTCTCAATAATGACATCCCCGTCATACTTATAACGCCAGCTACATCTTCACCTGAATGTTGGTTCCGGTCACCTTAACAACCACCTCGTCCATGGCAACGTCTCCCGTCTAACCCCTCTCTTCTTCAATACACATTTACTACGACCCATCTTCTCTCCCGTCTATTGTATCTGCCCTAATCTGCTTTTCTAAAGAGGGATAAACCCTGCTGGTCCATCGCCACTTTGATCGTCCTAGTGTTAGGTCCCTAGCTCTGTGTATATCTTTCTACAGGTAATGTCACAAATCTGTATCTGATTCTTTTGTAGGGATTACTCCAAGGTTTGTGACTAATCCTCCCATTGTACTATGTTCCGTACTGTCGACTCGGGTACCGGTTACGTGGCAACTAACAAATATGGCCGCCTGTCACGTGGTTTTACCTTAGCAACCAAGCGTCCGGGGTAACGGCCGTAGATATAGACTACTATTGTTATCTAAAACGAATATTTTGCACTTGGCCGCCTCTGAAACGATGGAAATTGGGTCCGCTTCACAATGACGTGACGTCACATTGATTCGTCCTATTCGATTGTTACGTCATTTATGGATTGAAATTAAACACACGTCACATAAGCATAATTTATATGATGGCTTTATGACACTGCATTACACGGTATTCATATGATAAATTTAATTATCTTCCAGGGCCAGGACGTACGATTGAGAACAGACATCTGGTAGACAGGTTTTAAAGGAGGAAGCCGAGGTACTATCTGCCTTACAGGGACGGCAAGGGAATCCTTGTCTTGAAATGGTTTGGTACCAAAAACGATTTGAGAATGATGAATCTGATTGCCATTCAACTTATTGCCAGATTTGAGTACTTACATTCAAAGGAATATATCCACGGTGACGTGATACCTAAACAGTTTGTGCTGGAAACTGGGCTATATTGTAATACTGTTTTACTTATTGACTTCGGATGTTCCAAAAGGTATTTAGATAACATTTAGGTAAACACAAACCTTACGCGTACGAGACAACTTTTGGTGTAAGGCTCGAACAAGTATTCTCAAGTATTGCCACCGATTTGGGCATAAACAACACACGTCGGGACGATATGGAATCTCTGGGATACTACCTCTTGTATTTGCCCCGGAAGCATCTCGGTAACGTCAAAGGTCAGAGTTTACCTGACAAAATGTGTAACTTAAAAATCTCCATTCCCATCCGGGATCTTTGTAAAGATGTTCCAACATAGTTTTGTCTTTATCTACATTATTGTCGAAATTTAAAGTTCGATGAAAAACCAGATTACAGTCTGCGTCATCTGTTTGAAAATGTGTATCGTAAAAATAGTTACACAAACACTAATCTGTTTTATTAATAAAATAATTAGAATGACAAAAGGACTTTGATTGACACATATACTATCTATATCTTATTGACTGATCTTGATAATGCGAATGTAAAGTTCCTTTGACAAAAATTGATGAATGAAAGTGTATTTCTTTTCCATTGTAAAGTGACCCTCCCCCTCCCCACTTCCCCCGCCCGCTTGTATGCTCAACTGTAACGCCAATCGGGAATCGTCGGCACTTTCCGTAAAAGAGAGTATTTTCTCGTTTACGGAAATTACCGAAGGTTCCCGCTCTGTCGACTGGGCTAAGGTACTAACGTTGACAAAGTTTCTAAATTACTTAAAGAGACATTTTAATTATCGGTTCGAATCTTTGTCTGACCTCGTTTAATTTTTACTGTCGAAGCACTGTTGATGATTGTTTTTTGGTTTATGCCGTCTTTGTTTCATACAGTAAGTCCGTTAAGTATATTTCTTTTCCTAAATAACAAATCAAAACTACAGTTACTTTTCTTTGGCAGTGGTGCAGGAATCCCTAAGGTGGCATTAATTTTGTTCAGCTATATGTACGAAAAATGACACATCCCTTTCTCAGTCCGTTTCAAAGTGATATTATGGATAATCCAGATAACCCTGTCCGAAACAACCGCCGTCTAACGGAAAGCCTCGACTAATATCAGTCCTTGGGCTGATATTGCAGTCTCGGGTTGATACTGGGTGTGATATGGAAAAAATCATGTTTTATTCTGTTTATTACATACTTACTAATAAAAGCTACTATCTTATAATAAAATTTTCTTTTGAAATATTGAAAAACGATAAAAAACCCAAAAGGGGTGTGATACGGGTTTTGCGGGTTGATACGAGTTTTTGGGGTGTGATACGGCGAGGGCTGATATGGGTAAGAGCAATTGTGTCGTATCGCATATACAAAAAAAACGTATTTATTAGTACTGTAAGTATGTAATAAAACCTCGTTATATTGCCACCATTTGTCGAGAGAAATATCGATGTTATAAAGGGGTTTGGTGATCAATTGAGGCAAAGGAAAACAAGAGAAAAAAAGGGGGGGGGGGGGAGCATGTAAATATGTTGGCGGTAAAGGAGGTGCTGATACGGCTTTTGGGTTGTGATACGGCGAGGGCTGATATGGGTAAGAGAAATTGTGTCGTATCGCATATACAAAAAACCCGTATTTATTAGTAAGTTTGTAATAAAAAGTAAGAATATGCTTAAACAGCAGGCTGGGAGGACTACATTGTACACTAGAACGGCTCCATGGTACGCGTTTGTTTATCTGTACGTCCTATTGCCAGCTATGGGCATTTAAGAACGTACCAGGTTTATTTGTGGAGGGACGCCGGAGAACCTGGAGAAAAACCACCGACCTGCATACAGTTGGTACTATTTAAACATTCGGGTACACCTATGTAATCAAACGTACCTCAGAAATAAAGCTTACGATACAAAGACATATATGAAACGCAATGAATACAGACTGATGTGTTTTGTTTACCGACATCACATGTACAAATATCACGTGCTAACACCAACTTACAAGCTCGGGGTCGCTACGATTTTTGTTGTCGAGCGAGTTACGCTCTGTTAAGGTAAACCATTTTTACAAACGCATTACAAAAACAAAGACAATAGTGTTTGGTAAAATTTCAAGATCCCTATCAAAATGCGAGTGTGCGTGTACGTGATTACGGCATACCAAGCGATAGCCTCTGGTTACATATGCACCTTCCATGTAAATATACCATGCGTAAGCGGGCTGTGGAATAATGCCCAAAGGGTACATGATCAAAGCATTCTAATAAAATGGGATTTATTTTGTAAAATACCGAAAAATTGATTTTTTGTCAATTTTAACATTTTCACATTTTTAGGATGTATGGCATTGTTCAAAACTATAACAACTATAAAAAATTGAAAAGAAACCTTGCTAATTAACCTTACAAATACTATATTTATCACAAAATATCTAAAACATGTCATACAAAGTGTTTTTTTATTTAAACTGTATGGATGAAAGTTAGTATATACAAGCTAAAAGTAACCTGGAGACATAGTTTTATACAGAAAGAGTATTTAACAAAATATACACAAAATTCGTGTATATTTTGTTAAATTTGTTCACTCTTTTTGTTAAAATTGACAAAAAATATTTTTTTTCTGTATTTTACAAAAACAAATCCCTTTTTATCAGAATGCTTAGACTTTCATAAAATGATATCAGATTATCTACATAATTGCATTAGCATTATGTGAAACTTTCATTGAAATCTGCTGGTTAATTGCGCAACTGCGTCCCCTGCTTCAGGGTACACTAGACCATGGAACACGAAATGTAATAATATTCATTTTTATAACTACCGTGATACCATAAAGTGTAAGTGTTTTCTTTGCACTGTACATTAGCTAAGGGATTTTATGGTGCATTGTTAAAATGGCCCGCGAGATATTTACTTCAAAATGACATATTATTTTGTTTTATCTTAAAGGGGATCTAAGTTCACGAAGGTCAACAATGCCTGCAACCTGTAATGGGTCAAATTGACGATGTGTTATTTTTTTCTTATCACTTAAAGGGTAATACTTAATAGAATACGCATAGCATTTAGGAAAACACTTATATAAAACTTGTGTGTGTGTGTCCTCCGTTCATTTCATCTTCCAGATAAAAAAAAATAATTGAAATACTCTGCTGATGAATGTTTTAGTCCCGAGGTTTGAAGCAACCTTGATCTGAAGTCTCTTCGCGCCTGTAGGCGCATAAGGCCACCCGTCAGTTAGTTATACCAGTATTGGTCGTGAATCACTGCATGTATTCCTGTTCCCCAGGCTCCCAGGCCTTGGTTCTGTTGCTTTCCAGATTCAGGCAGTAACTGTAGTGTTTTCATGACATACATCATTGCTTTATTAATTGTGTGTCTTGCGCTGCTGTTTTTGTGGTGTTGCAGCTACTCCAACTTATATGGTTGTGTTCTTTCCCAACCGTTCTTCGCCACGTTGGTTTTTGGTCACCCCCTTGCTCTTGTTCCTTATGGTGCCCATCCCAAAACTTTTTTTCAGTTATCTACTCCTTCTCTCAAGATGTGACCATTCCACAGCTGATTTCATTTAGATGTCATGTCGGTGAAAGCCAAAACAACCTTGATGGTCACAATTATCTCGTTTTAGCACTGACGTGGTTAATGATATACACACTTTAATCATTACCTTTTTGAAATTCACTAATAATCCTAAAAAAAACAAATATTGATATATTTGAGGATTGTATACACACCTCTCCTGTTTCAAGATCAGACCAGGGTCCAGGGTTCGAACCCCTGTCTGGTCTTTTGTTTTTTTCTCCTGTTACAATATTGGCGAACTTGCAAACTCTTGTTTCAAGCACTGGGTGAATGCCTAACAAGAGGATATACGAACCTGAGTTGTAACTAGCTTTGTCTTCGGGGGCCATGCTTATACAAAAGGAGGGAGGAATGTAGAGGAACTGGACTGGGTCGATCGTCGGTGTCCAGGTAGCTCAATTGGTAGAGCGTTAGCGGAAGGGTCCCGGGTTCGAACCCCGATTCGGTCGTTGCATTTCACTACATTTCCACTGATACTCGAGTTACCGTGTGAACATTATCAGAAGAAATAGCGTTCATAAATCAAAATCGAAATGGACTAAACTCATCATTTTGTGCCGAACTAAAATGATATTTTCTGGGATATGAAAACAAAACGAAGATACTAATTCAAAAGATGTACTTTATTTTGAATCACGTCACATAAAAGGAAAAAGTAGCCACGCCCACAATATTTTCCGCGGTACACGTATAGTTACCCGGATGAGTAACAGTGAGATGTTGATTCGACTTGTTATTTATCCTAACACCGTCCTTGGACCACGTGATAAAGGGATCTGGATTTCCCGAGGCAGAACAGTCCAACACAGTCGGTCGTTCTGGCTGCAGGTGTGGTGTAACGTTACCGCTATGAATAGTTGGAGAAACTGAAATACAATATAATGAAACATGTCCAAAAAAATCGCCCGACGGGAGAAAGGAGCAACATGGATTTGTAAAAGGTGTTCGGGTGGCCAATTGCATGACGTACTCGCCTTTCACCATGACGACCGGAGTTCGATTCCCCGATCGGACGTGTAAAGGTATTGGGATATTTGTCGGACCATTATGGTTTCCTCCGGATACTCCAGATGCCTTCCTTATTGAGACACAGGCGCGCTTACATCGGGGCCGGCAAGAACGAGTAATAACGTAAATAGAGCTTGTTTCACAATTGAACGGATCTATGTCTTACTGAATGCAAAACACTAGAGAGTTCCACTTTGATGTTTCGTACATACAGTTACCTCCCTTTAATTTCGTTGCTTACGCAACTATGGTGATGCTTGACCAGATAAGTATATGTTTAATAGTTAAGTTGATTCGAGCGACGGTATAATGACTGGAGGTCCTGGGTTCAAGTCTCGGTCACGCCTTGCCGTCATTTTTTTTTAAATTTTATTTATATGTCATATGGCTGGTAGTTATGGTTTTCTGTTCAGGAAGATGAATGAAAAACAGTATTCGCCCGGGGAAAAAAACTCCAATGCCCGAATTTGTTGCAGTGACAGGGGGATATTTAAACGGTATGTGTTAGCTTCATTTCTGTGACAGTAGTAACTGTTCTGTTGTTTTTTTTTGGTTTTTTTTTTTTATCTATTCTCCGATTGATCTCTTAATGTGTTTTTATCAATCCTATCTATTTTATAGAATTTATTCGACTTCAGCCTTCAAAGCACCATTTTTTAATGAGTAATCTATTTCAGCTGTTTGCAAAAGTTACTCAATGTAATCCGTCACATAAAGACCAGGTAGCTCAATTGATAGAGCGTTAACGGAAGGGTCCCGGGTTCGAATCATGCGGAAAATAATAAAAGAAAATCGGAAACCTCACGGTAACTGTCGTCTTATTATATAAACGCCGGCCTTACATACTTTAGGATACTTTTGTTTACTTACTTAGACAAATACATGTCCTACTCGGGTTCGTTGGAAGCCCAACATATCCAGTATCCCCTTTCGGACCAGCGTCTCCTTTAGGCCCTAAAGATAGGTAAAGTGTCATCAGAAATTAATTTTCCCCTTTAGTTTTGTACAGTTGAAAAAACCCCATTAATTTCATAATGGATTAACCAGATTTTAGAAGCTCAAATATCGTCTGAAAATCATTTCTTTCTGAATTATTGTTGTGACTTCAGAGACTTCTCTGAAACAGAAGGCAGATACATGTACTTAACGTATAGACCCTTAATCACACTTCTTCGGAACACCTCTATTGAACCCCCTCATCCCATAGCTAATCACTTTAACGTTCCCATTCGGGATATCTCTATATGTCCCGTCATAGCATGGCTAGACCCTTTATCATACTTCTTTTTTAATGTTTCCGATAATTCCAAAATCATTAAGATATTGGTTACTAATATCCGATAAAACAATAAAAAATTACCTTGCATGCAAACTCTGCTGCTGTTGGTGCAATGCGTTTGCAATATCTGTGCCTAAAAATAAAAAAAAATATTTTTCGATGGCATTTAGATCTAACAAATATGAATATTTCAAAATAAATTATATGCTTTTTTGACACTACAAATTTATTTTATAACCAAACTAGAATTATGTCAGTGTGACATTAAAGCCGCTCACCACTTTAAATTGAATTGCTTCATTAACACGTTGAGCATCAATATCAACTATAATACCTGAGATATGTGGTCTGTATTCTGCTAATTGAAAATCAGGTCATGTGATGATGTTGCCTTTGGAATTTCCAAAATCAATCGCCTCTTAAATGATGCTTTAAAAACATTTCTCCCTCTCCTCTTTTTTCACCCTCTTTTGTGACGCATTGTTGTAACTTTCATTAATTAGCATCCTCCAATGATGTGACATGAGCAGTTACATGCAGAATGGCAATCGGTGAACGGGTAATAAAGAATAGGTGCATTTAGTGCTTCTGAAGGGAAGGATAATTAACAGTAGTGGGAAAACATGCATGGAGAAAAGAGATCGGCATTGTACTCCTTTTATTTTTATTTATTTTTTATTCATAATAATAATAATTATTAATATATGTAAATACTTTATTTACTGTCATTGAATATACAATTCATCACAAAATCTCACAAATGCTCTTGGAATATATTTGAATTATTTTTCTCAACGTAAGGGTTATGTCCCTTACACCGGATTGGATAATATATGACACAGCGCGAATCCTTGTCAAACAGCAGCGACAGTCGTGTCATGTTCTTAAATTGTTACATTTTCATAAATAAATACAACAGAAAAAGCATGCTGTATTACAGAAATGTTTGATAACCATACACAGTTCACATATCGTCCCGTCCGTGGTAGCAACAATGGTTAATTACCGTCATCAACCTAAGCACGATTTGTCATATTACGTTTCCGTTTGAATCATCTAAATAGAGGTTATGCTTCATCACTCATACGGTTTATAAGTATATATATATTTCCTTCTTCCAAGTTAACAATATATAAAGAGCTAGACCGTACAGATAGCGTCAATGCTTGACAGTCTTCACATGTGCTTTCTTAAATCAGAGTCACGAAAACAAACACTCCAAACGCTCAAACCCAGTGCACGAATTTCACCACCAGAACACTCGTAGAATGCACCGGAGATAAACATTTGTTTTCAGCAATTATTTAAAGTATGGATTATTATTTGGAGAAGAGTATCAGAAGACTTTATGTAACACAGGTGAGTGTCATAGATTCTACTTTCTATTTTCAATAACGAACTATATAGCGGAAGCATACAAGACTGAATTATGCGCTTTGATTTAATTTCTGTTTCATGGGCGGATTGGTCGAGTGCACGTGGTTGTGGTCGAGTGGTTAATACTCCGGCCTTCCAAGCAGGCAGCCGGGGTTCGATCCCTGAAGTCGCCGTACGCATGGAATATTAGAGAAAGTGTTTTTCACCTGCCCACACAACTTCAGGTGGAGTATAAAATGGTCTGGGGTGGGTGTTGCGGTATCTGTACTGTAGCATTCAAGTTAGGTGGCACTATTAATGATACCGTTGGAAGCACGGTCCCACTACAAACAGAACACAATACATCTCCAGCACACATACATGCATACACACATAGGGAGATATTAGCCAGGTGGCATATGACTAGTAGTTAGCGCCCGATAAGGCAGCTCCTGCGAATTCCTCAATATTGTATTGATTAATAAACATGCTAATATTATAGACTGTATTAAAATTCTTTATCGATGTACTGTAAAGCGCTTTAGAGTGGCTTATGTTAGCTAGATAGGGCGCTATATCAAATGTTGTATATTTATTTATTTTGTTTATTTTAAGTAAATGACCAATAAGCATGGAAGAGTTAACTCCCTTGTACAATAGCCAGGAAGAAGAGGATTATAAGCAGTAGTAAACGTCGAGTGTGTCGCGCTATTTATGTACTTATGTATTTATGTACTTATGTATTTATGTGCTTATGCATTTGTGTACTTATGTAGTATTCGATTCGTTTTACTTTAAATATAGATAACGCAATGATGTATGTGTCGTATGTTTATCATCGTCATGTTTGTGTACTACTTGTTTATATTTACATTCTGTATGCTTGGGCTGATTGACGAAAATGACATTAATTTTTGCATAACACAGATGACCTCATCACTGCGTATTTATACACTACAATGACGAAGCACATGGCGCACTCTGTTCACGTCCGCCGTGAAACAGCCCTCAATGTAGTTTTGTTATGCTAACAAGAATTGGGAGCAGGTATTGATTGTTACGTCACTTGTTTGTGAAAGTAACGTCATCAATTTTTTTAGAAAACTACCTAATTTTCTCACACAAACCAATGACGTAACAATCAATACCTGCTCCTAAGAGAGGATAATTCTGCAACACGCAAAGACGGAATTGATTTGCTCCCATGTAAATACCAGTATGATTTTTTTTTATTAATGCTTGCATCGGAATAGTTCAAAGCACTTAAAAATGTAAATATATGTAATTGATTTTTTCAACATTCATTGTGTCATAACAACATTTTCTTTCTGGTCATATTTACCATGAATTGCTATTGCGATTCATGGAAGTTGTCCAGAAAGCCATTGTTGTTATGACCTCATTATTTTTGAAAAAAAAAAAGATTCATTCCTTAAGTAAACTATATATTAAAAAGTCATCATACGGTGACCATATTCATTCATATAATCGTTGTTTCGGAGACAGGACGGGCAGTTCACACATACTTTTATATGTCTTCCTTTGCTGTACTTCTACGCTTGTTACATAAAATTGTCAGAAAATACATCGAATTTCTAAGATAATGATATCTATATTGGGATATATTAATGTATCACATTATTAAAATATACGGCAATATGGAAACCGCTTGCAATTTCGTCTCTTACAGATGACGTAACGCGCCTTGAATTTTATCTTAAACTGTTTTAAATTATATATTTGTCGACAAGGCATTATGTTTTCGTAACCAGTCTACAATTTTCACCAAAAAAATGCATCATTTTCAAACATACCTGTGCGTGTATCAAATCTGATATCAAATTGTGTGACGTAAGTTGTCTCCCTTTTCGGGATAAGGTCTCTTCTTTCTTGCTATTCCCATTCTGGAATAGAGAATTTGGTCTCTAAATTATTTACAGATGTATCATTTCCCCTAAAAGAATGTAAAGGTATGTTTAAGTTTATTTCGTTCACATTCTCACAAATCGACAAGACGCTACTTCAAAACATGTGATTATACAATTGAAAAATGTTCCCGAGATGACTTTAGCTTAGATAAATCATTTATCATTTTTGAAAAGAAACCAGTACCTTGCGGGACTTAAAATAAAAAATAAATAATTAGAGAACAAAGAAATATGATAAAAAACAGTTGTCTGAATTAACAAAATAACAACAACGCAAAAAACAGGATTAATACCATAAGAAGATCAATATTCATAAATGGAAGATGAATATTCATGAATGGAAGATGAATATGCATGAATGGAAGACGAATATTCGTGAATGGAAGATGAATATTTATGAATGAAAGTCTCGTGCAAATCAGTCTCTATATACCGCTGATACGTCAGAACAAGTGATATATTGAAGTAAATAAAACTTACCAATGCGTTAAGTTCGGTATACTTCTGAATTTGTAGAGTATTATCAGTAACACTCTGTTGTAACTCGTCATAACTCTTACGTAATGCCTGCAAGTCTAGACATACGTAAACTGTAAGGCATACATTGAAAATAAAGCTGCTTAGAATGAAACAATGATAGATAATACTTAAACTACGTGACTGTGTCTTTGTCTCCATTGTCCAGGTAGCCAGAGATTATCCTGATAAGCAAAGGAAACAGGTAGGTCAGTAGTCGATAGATGTAAATAGGCCAGGTCAAGGGTCAGGCGCCATATACTTTTTTTTTGTTCAGTTTTCCAACTTGCCCCGAGCATCACCGATGAGCCCTAGAAGGACCAAGTAGCTGTATAGTGCAACGCTGTTATTTTTTTGGCAAACTATTGCCATATTTCATAAGTGCTTTCACACGTGTGTATCGTACATTTATATAACCAGATACACGGCGGTAGACTCTACTGGTGGATTTCACAATCCCCGAGGTTTGCCGTAACCTTGATGTTTCTAAACATTTTCTTCAGGTTGGTAAGTAAGGATTATGAAAAGAGAATGAAAAAATATTAAACAAAGCGTAGCTCAATCGAGTCATTTCGGTACATCGATTTGTGGACAACTCGTACACATTTTATGACTTTGTGCACATACGCTTCACTGGTCATTTGTCTGATGGAGGTGGCAGTGTACATACCGTATTAGTCATCGCAACGTCACATAGAAACACTTATTGGTTGTGTCACAAGAATCTTTTCATAATGGTAACCTTTATGGTAACAATAGTCTCTTTCAAGTTGTTGATTGGTAAATAGTATACACACGTTATTCATTATTAATTCGAATCCAACAGTACACCACCTAGTTTTGAAATTCGTAAAGTATTTTTGTTACCCCTACCCCACATACACACACACACACACCCACGCACCCTCACACACACAATAATTATCTTACAAAGGAACAGTAACGATTTATAAAAAAAATGGCCCAAAAACGAATTAAAGAATGAGCTATACAATAACGATCAGGGCCCAGTTGTTCAAAGGGTGCTTAGCTTAATCACTGTTTAATGACATTTTTCAACCTTTAATAATTTCGTCAATATGCAAGGTAAAAACTTGTAATTTTACACGTACATTAACTTTACTAAATACTTGATATCTGGACAGTTTTAACTCGGTGGATAGGTGTATTTCAAAGATACACAAAAAAACGCAATTTGCGCTTATCACAGATTAGGTTAATCATCCTTTGAACAACTGGCTCCTGTTCTTTAACGGAACAATAACAATTAAAAGGTTTATGATAAATAAATGAGGGGTGGTCGGGTGGTGCAGTTGATAGCACACTTGCCTTTTACCAAGGTGCCTGGGGTTCGATTCCCTGATTATGGTCACCGGCCCGACAACGTCGTTTTTTTTCTGGGTACTCCGGTTTGCTCCCACAATAAGACCCCCGCGGGAAAATAGGAGTGAATAATATAAGTTGAAATAACTTGTTTCATAATTTTTGTTCTCAATTATTTAATCTTTATTATCAGTATTGTTTCCCTATGTACCCATTTGTATATCGTCTTAGATGTTGCAATGGTGTTAAGAAACAAACAACAAACACTGGAAATCATTGACATGAACATATGTCAATCCTACTGACATGGTCACACTTGACATAGGTTCAAATCATTTTGAGTTAACAATGAACAAAAACACGTTTATTTACCAAGGAGCGGCACGTGGTGTAAGTATGTTTCATTTGGCAATTTTACATGCGATTTACTAATTAAAATATTCGGGCAAGATCAACAAGTCTGCAGCTTCTTGTGTTAAATTATAGCAACCATTGCACTTATTCTTCTTAAACTGAAATTAACAGCAGACTTGAGACAAAAATAAAGCCATTACTTATACTTTGTATTTTTGTTTTGTCAATGGTACTGAGCTTTTAACATTGACATTATTTTACATTACCATTATTTCCCCCTTACTCGACCAAAGTTTGTCATCATTCCAAATAATCATCCCCTCAACCGAACTGAAAGACCTTTGACAGATATCAGTCTGAACAAAATAATTCCGACCCAACTATTTTTTTCTTTTCTCAATTTTTCTCAAATCAAGAAGTCAGTGAATTTTTTTTTTCAATTCTAAAATGTATTATACACATGTAAACACACACCGATACACTGAGTGAGATATCTATATATATACATACATATATCCGAGCATGCGCACTTTGGGCTAAGCCGTTTAATATTATGACATAGGGTGAACTTCCTATTTATTTACGTGATTGACAGATTATAATCACCTTAAATAACATTTTAAAAGGCATTTTAATTCTTTAAGTAATCGTTTAAGTATATATTATAGTTTTTTGACATACCGCTACCAAATGTGTTCGCCTTAACTTGTCTGTCGAACTGCGAACCGTGGATTATGACTTAGGTAACTTCCGGTATAATTATATATAACCTCCTTATTGATGTTCTCATTAATACTAATACATATCGTACAGTTTTCTAGATTGATTGGCAGATAGTTTATATTGCGCAACAATATGGAGGAATGAAATAAATGTACAAACGAATGATTAAAGAAACAGCATTATTAATAAACAGTCGAATAGTCCTAAGAATGCACAATATTTACAATTCCCACTGTTTCGGAATCGATAACGTCAGTGTAGGCAAGTCTGTTGATTTCTCAATAACTTGAGTGTAGAACGTGATCCAGTTCTCACCGCGTATGAATATATGTAAATATGGGCAGACTTCTTTCCGCAAACCTCGTGTCAATGTTTACAAGCAAACGCTAGCGTTTAGACTACCGTGCGTTCGAGACACCAAATGATGTCGGGTTCGAGACAAGACCGATCATGTTCATGACTGGTCATAAAAATGAAGCTAGTGTTAGATGCTACAGTCGCGATTGTTCGTCGATACGCCCCACCAGCTCCACTCTCTCATCTATGAGTGTCGGCCACCATGACACAGAAACGATGGCTATCGTTCCTAGAAATGAACAGTCACTCGGTCGACAAACGATTTATACACATCAGACAGTGTACATGCCATCTGTACAAACCTCTGGTTTGCTTACAAACAGCAATATCAATAACTGCACATTCAACTTCCACCAGGCCTAGGCTTGTCACTATCGCTCGACGACATGGTAGTTAGCACTCTCTACCTTTGAGCGCATCACTTTTAAAAAATGGACGTCCGCGGTCATTACTTTTTCTACAAAGTATTTTACCCCAGTACCTCAATTTCATACAAATATAAAAATATTTATTCCATTACCTACTAATACAATTGTGAAGATAGTGTATGAAATTAAATATGGATATTTTATGTGAATAAAGATATTGAAATGGAGGAACTTTTTTCATTTGTTGTCACGGATAAAGTGGGCGGGGTTAAGCTATCTGTCAACGGCTTTAACATGACGTCAAAATAATTTTGAACGAAGATTACACAAGGCAAATGCATGTATCCGCCTCTTTAAATGATTTTATTGTTAAATGAAAATATTGTTTGGTTTATGAGAAAATAAATCCAATGGAGCAGTCAGTAAATTGTTCGTAAACGCGACCTCGTGCTCTATTGGATTTATTATCTCATAAACAAAACAAAATAAAAGGTTAATCCTTAATTGAAATAATCGCTCAGTGTGTTTAATCTGTGTTAGTAAATCAAAGCGAAGGATTGCCTGTTTCCAACAGTAGCATTAATAAGACAGATTTGCCACTCTTGTACCAATGGAATGGTCTGAACAGTATGACCAACTCCACACTAATGTTCACCTTTAAACTGATAATTATTTTATAGTTTTAGGAATGGATTTTGCAGGCAGTTTTATTGTTGTAAAAAGTGCTCGAATTGGAATGTTGGAAGAAACGAACGAATGAGGGATGAAAAAGGAACAAAAAAATAGATAAAGAAATAAAATGAATATTAGAATTTCGAATACTTCGAAGAATGCACATTGAAATAATCAAACAGTGTGTTTATTATTAAGATCACTTTTAACAATATAGTTATCTGAAATTAAATCCCGAACACTATACGATACATATTTGTTTTACTAACACCTAAAAGGTCGATAACCATAGTATCAGCTTCTGTAACATTCGATAGTACAAATATTAAAAGATCAGAAAGACTAATACAATCTTTTTATTAGAAAACTCATTGATATATAAATACCAATCGGGTTTCCAGCCTGGACATTCTACAGTACATCAATAAATTGAAATTTATCATACTTTATGTGAAAATCTACAGAAAAAAACATCCTACATGTTTAGTTTTTTTGCGATATATCTAAAGCGTTCGATCGTGTGTGGCACAAGGGACTGAAAGTAAAGTAAAACTAGAAAATTATGGTATTTCGGGGAAATTGTTGAATTGGTTAAATAATTATGTTAGTGATATACAACAACATGTATTTGTTGGTGATACTAAATCACATATGAGAAATACTAATGCTGGCGTTTCACAGGGTTCGGTTCTAGGTCCTTTATTATTCATTCTCTTTATTGATGATATTTCCGATAATATTGAATGCCTATCCAAATTATTTGCAGATGACACCTCTTTAGTATGTTCGGAAGAATCTCCTCAGGCTATTGAAACTAAAATTAACAGTGACTTAGTTAAGATCCAAAATTGGGCAGATAAATGGTTAGTTAAATTCAACCCTGTAAAAACGAAAGCATTACTTATTACAAATATAGAACTTGGTTATGTTATAGATATTAATTTTGATAATGTAAGTGTTGACTTCGTGGATAATCATAGACACCTCGGAGTAGTTCTGGATAATAATTGTAAATGGAGTAACCACATTGATAATATATGCCAAAAAGTTTCAAAACAGGTAAGTGTACTGCGCAAACTAAAATATATATAAAATAGACCAACTCTTAATAAAATATTCCGTCTTTGCGTATTGCAGAGTTATCTTCTCTTGAGAGCAGGTATTGATTGTTACGTCATTGGTTTGTGTGAGAAAATTACGTCATTTTCTCAAAAATTGATGACGTTACTCTCAAATACAAATGACGTAACAATCAATACCTGCTCCCAAGTGAAGATAACTCTGCAATACGCACAGACGGAATACAGATCCTATATTCTTCCATTACTAGAATACTGTTGCGAGGTATGTGATGGGCGTACTCTCGGTGACGCAGACAAACTAGAAAAATCACGGGTTTACCCTCTTACTCTAGCAGAGCATCTTTATACTCTGAAAGTGGATTCGAACCCTTATCTCAGAGAAGATCTAGGAGAAAACTTCAACTATTCTACAAAATTCACAATAATCTCACGCCAACCTATCTTACTTCTCTACTGTCTCTTCTTGTCTCAGAAAATTCACAATACAACCTCCGTAATGCCGATAATTATTCTCTTCCTAATTTCCGACTTCAACGTTCAAACTCATCCTTTTTCCCTTCTACAATCCGACTTTGGAACCAATTAGACCTAGACATAAGACACAGAGTTTCACATAAGGCGTTTAAGAATTCTCTCCTAAATTTTCAAAATCTATATGTACAAATAATTATCTGATTGGCGATAGAAAACTTATTATTTTACATACTAGATTAAGAAACAGAGCTAGTACCTTAAATAATGATCTTTTCCATGCAAATGTAATAAATTTCCGACACTGTCAATGTGGTCATCCTGTTGAAGATACATATCATTTCTTTTTTGCTTGTAACAATTATGTAGAACAAATAATTAAATTATATCGTGAACTAAACTATTTCCTTCCTCTGGACCTGCAGCTGATACTTTTTGGTAGTTTGGAATTAAGCCACCATACAGATACCTTGACGGAGGGAGGGCTAAATTTAAAGTTTCTGTTGAAGAGTATCCTTTTGATATTTATCCGCCATATTGCGGAGGTCACGTGTGTTCCAGTCTACCCGGATATTTTATGACGTCATACACTGCAAACAAAATGTACCTCATGATGAACACAACCCGTAGCTTCAAACTCGAAGATGTCTATGTCGGAATGGTGGCATATCTATTACAGATATCTGTAGAAACAATCGATAATTTTGTTTACGAAAAGTTAAATGATCCCAGGCTTCTACAGACAGTGAGAGTAAAAGGTTTCCGGGTTGTACACGGATTAACGCTAGAAGATGTTCAATACCTTTGGGATAGCCGACACCTGGAATACAATGATATACACGCTTAATCCTTCTCATCTTCATAGAATGTTGTTTGTAAGAGGAACGTAAGACACATTTGATTGTACCAATGACATTTGGTAACAGATACAGATTTCTTAACATGATTTACACTGCACCAAACAACCGTTTCATCCGTCTTGGACTCGTTGGGGATGCCAGGGGCCCAACAAATTATGGAAATCACAGTTTGTCTAAACTGATGTTTAAACAGAAGGAGATGTGTATAAAAACCTTGAGTTGTACGAATTTAAAAATTAAGAGGACTGCTGCTCAATTTCAAATAATAATAATTCGAGGTTCTTATTGTAAAAGCATCTATTCTCGTTGGGGTAAAATTTCGTTGTTTTTGTTTTGGGACAAATTTGTGGGATTTATATTTCATGGACTCAATATTTTCGAACCAAGTATTTTTTTCTGTTTGACACCTAGCTAAGACAATATGTCCGGCTAACCGTACATCGCCCGAGGTGATTACCTGTCCACTCCAGGTGTAATTTTCACACCTCGCTTAACCCCGGTCAGTGGAAAACAATAGATCGACCATCGCTCGATGGACATATAATTGAGTCTAAACAAACATGTGTGGTAGTTAATAGTTATATACAATGGAAATAATTAGGCCTACCGATATTTTATAACACAAATTATGATGAGAAAACGAGTATGCATTTAATAAATATTCACGGTTACCTTGACACAACGTGTGAGAAAATCATGCCGTTTTAATGTAAATATTACTCCAGAAGGAAGACGTGTGTTTAAATCATTTAAGCAATAGTTTGTCTATTGCATTAGAAGTTTGTTTTCCCTTGTATCCGTTAAAAAAGTTCCAAAATCGGGGCATGCCGTCCAGACAACATGGTGCCGGAAATCGATCAAAAGTTAACTTTATTGTCGTAAACATCTGACGACGACTGATTTATTTACACTATACACCCTTTTCGTTGAATAGAATATTTTATTATTTTTTAAAAGGGAAACTTTAGTGTTTTTTAAATTTTGTTTCTATACAAGTTGATTTCACCGCAAGGCTTGCGAGGTACAGGCAAGACCGGGCGAGATAGACTCACTCGATAGGTATCGGTCAAATCCGTCAAATCCGTCATGCTCTATAGTTTACATACACAGAGCGATGTAACCGGGTTACAAACCTGTGACGATTATTACACCGTTTATCATGACTTCTGTCTAAATGTAAATACAGCATGGTTTGTAATGAAAGTAATAGTTAATTTCATATTTTGGTTAAGTTTATATTTCGTGTGCTTAAAACTTCGTTGGGATTATATTTCGTGGTTTTCTTAAAATATGACTACATAAACATTGTAACATATATCTACACAGTTTACTGGAAAGTTAACTATATACATACACATGAATACAGCTGTCTGTATTATCTCATTCACTCTTTAATTCATAAAGAATGACTAGTAATTACATGATTAGCAACTTGTGATACTGATATCATTATGTATATTAATTGAAGAGGGAGTTTCAACAGAGATACATACCTAGCTTATACCTATCTAATAATCATGTGTGTACAGATATACTTATGTTATCAAATATTATAAATAGCACAACATAAACAGTGTAACTTATATCTACAATGTTTACTAGAACATACACATGTATACAGCTGTCTGTATTATTATATATAATAATGGAGGAGGGAGTAACCAATTAATGCCTATCAAATAATCATGTGTGTAAAGATATACTTACATTTATCAAATATTATAAATATGACAACATAAACAGTGTAACTTATATCTACACCGTTTACTATAATATATAAAATAATGGAAGAGGGAGTGTCAACAGAGATACATACCTAGCTAATACCTATTTAATAATTATGTGCGTAAAGATATACTTACATTTATAAAATATGATAAATATGACAACATAAACAGTGTAACTTATATCTATACTGTTTACTGGAAAGTTAACTGTATTCATACACATGTATACAGCTGTCTGTATTATCTCATTCGCTCTTTAATTCATAATGAATGACTCAAATGACATGAATTAACGTTAGCAATTTATAATATAATGTGTGATACTGATATCATTATGCATAATAATTGAAGAGGGAGTTTCAACAGAGATACTCACCTATCTAATATCTATCTATTACCTATCTAATAATCATGAGTGTAAAGATTTATATATATTTATCAAATATAAACAGGACCGAAATCGGATCAAGGCTTGAGTTTTGCAGTAGCTTACGCTTCAAATGAATATTTTTTTGTCAGCATATTAACATTTTGTGATGACCTTTAGAATTTATATGACAAAATGTATTTCTATAGTGTGAATGCATTCCTATAGTCCAAAATAGCATGCATAGTCGTCGCACGCGCCATTTTTTAAAACGTGATCAAAACACTGACATTTGAGTTTGAATCAAGTTTGCTTATGCATTTGAACATGAAAACTAATCATTTGTAGACAAAAAATGGTGCATGACTATCTATTCTAAGATTTGTTGACACATTGATTTATTATTTTTGCAAAAAGTGATCAGATTTGGGTACTGATCCGATTTGGGTACTGCCTCCTTATATAATAATTCTATTTGTTATGTTAATGACCGTAGCGACAAAACAACGACTGATCTGTGTACATGTTGACTAAATTAGATGATCTGACCACGCGGGCTTTTTGTACAAGGTTTACTTGCCGAAATCAACACAATTGAAATTCCAATCTAATCCGCCTTGCTACTTCCAGTCGCTGTTTTGTAAATAGGACCTAATCCCGAGCTGGTGCGCGTTTGAAAGAGTCAGTATTGCAAAGCTTCTAAACGATCATGCCCAGAACATACTCTCTAATGATGATGTTTTTGATAAATCTAATATCAATTGTTTATTTTATTTCTTTTCTGTATCACTTTCATTAATTCATAAAAAACAAAATTGATTTTTCCCCCGTCAAACTTTCAAATGTTAAAACACATTTTTTGGGAAAAAATGTTCTAGTTTCGAGATTATGAGCAAATGTCGTCTGCTTCGCAAACGTTCAAGAAAATAATAATCACAATGTATTTATATTGTTTTGTTAACTCGTTTATTCTTAAAACAATCTTTAATTAATAAATATCAAGATTTTGTGACATCATGTATTGAAAATTTGCATCTTTTGACGTAACCGGAAGCGCACGTGATACGATAACATGACCCGGAAATAACTCACGACAAAATCAGGACGGTAATAAAAAAAATATCGTATGTATTGAGAAACTGATGTGCTAGAATACAACACAAGGTAACACTCATTTAATCCATTGCTATCACATAAAGTACTAACTGACATTTATGCGAGAGCGAGAGATAGAGAGAGAGAGAGAGAGAGAGAGAGAGAGAGAGAGAGAGAGCACACATAGAAAGATATACGTGAGAAGTTATATACGTCAGAGCAGCGGCTTGTGTAAGATTTCACACACGCACTGACATACGCCTCACGTAGAGATAAGGACTGCTTAAGTCACGACATTCAGTCGCATTCATTGACCTTGACGGTTAACAAAGAAAGGACAGAGTTTTTGCCTACCACTGGTATGTATTATGGCATAAAAATAATTCACATCGTTACTCATACATCTTCTATGGTTCACTACGTGTTAGTACTCACATTGCAATGCATGGAATCGTACCTTGGATATTCCATTCACTACTGAACGCTGCAAATGACAAGGGAATTTGACATTTCCATGTAAGAAACATTATAGTATACATTTATCGATACTTGCACTTTAAGCCTATCATTATCATAACACGCTTCTTCTGTGACATTCGTCCACAACTTTAATACATAAAAAGGGTAAACATGTTATATTTATATTGCGTAGTTAATAAGTTTGAAATTTATATATGATAGTTAACATTAACTTGCACTTTAAGCCTATCATTATCATAACACGCTTCTTCTGTGACATTCGTCCACAATTTTAATACATAAAAACGATACATATGTTATATAAATATTGCGTAGTTAATAAGTTGGAAATTTGAATATGATAATTAACATATACCTAATTAAAATAATTTATACTAAGTAAATAAATCATTTCAATCGATCTAAAAATAAACTACGATTAATACGACTTTAAATATTTGCCTTCTTAAAAGCATACAGGCAATGTTCTCATATTTTGCTTTTGAAATCGACATTCCGCGTTAATATGGGAATAACAAAGAGATCATGTTTGTATGGGTTTTTTTTTCTCGTGCAAGTTGTTAATGAAAAATTGATGCTATAATTATTAGTCTTGTCTTTAAACGGAAGAAGGTCGATTATGTATCATACAGAAAAAAATGCAGAGCATTTGTATTATTGTGATAAACAGGTAATTGAACACATTTCATAAAGGTATGATATTGATATGAATTTTGTTAAATAACATTTGATACACATTTCTTTTTTATTAAAATGAATATACTATCAAACATATTTTATATATACATTGATGTAATATTTTAATATAAGCACAAAATTTGTTTATATAGATTTATAGTATGATACATTTTTACATACGTTATATGACATTAATCTTTTGTTTACAACAAGTTATATCAGAAGCGGTTGAGCATTTTATTCAGAAGAGATTATGAAATTAACTTTATATAACACCGATGATGAATGCAGATATATGTTTATGTTAAAGCGATTATTATAACCAAACCTCTATTGAGAGACATTCCCGGTGAAGTCCAAGAAGTGGTCCCTTAACACAGTGGGTTTCTTCATAGAGATTCGGTTCAGAAATCCCTACAGTATGAGTTATCTCTCACAAATTTAAAGGAGGTGGTAGCACCAGCAGTTTTAACGGTCTTATTTTATCATAGAAATACAGGTTATAAAATGGGATTTTTAGAATGAAACAAATTCCAGATTCTGATTATTTCATCGAAAAAGAAACTTATCGGTATTTAGTATTTAGGAAATGTTCTCCTGAAAATTCAAAATGTTGTACTAGCTATTTGTTTTAGCAATGCCTTATTTTAAAGAGGAGAACATGAGAAAACATAAGAGTCCAAAGAACATGAAATTTTGGTGTGTAAATGTCTGTCAACCAAACGAATTTGACCTAATATGTATTTGGTTGATGCTATAAGGTCGTTTTGGGGCTTTCGCCAAATTTGCTCTAATTGTATCTACTTATACGAAATATTTTGATAATAATATTTAGAATATTTGTGCTTTTTGGGTTCCAAATTGGAGTTGTATTTTTCAGAAACCTTCCTGTATACCTCAGTTTGACTTATTCGTAGTAAACAAAATGCACATTTGCACTGTGTTGTTGCATACAAATGACACAGTCACTTGTAACGTTTATGTTCAGTCAAATCCTGTCGGAATTAAGGTTGGATGTTTGTGTATATACAATTTTAACTCAAACATATACACTTGATACCCGTGATTGATTGCCTTATAGTCTTCTGATAATTCCAATCCACTACAGTGTCTCTGTATGATGTACCAAACTTTGTCCCACTCTTCACAGGTGTATCTTTAGTCAATGAAATTGTCATTAAAATGTGTCACCGGTAATTGTAACGTCATCAAATGTGAATGACGATATTCATATACCACATGTGTTTTTGTTAACAAACATACTACTGTCGGTGGAGTTGTGACTGAAATAATAAGATGGGAGAAAAATAATCATTCTCTACCTGGAGGTTGTAACAAAGAAATGTCCAACCCTCGGGGTGATATTTTTTTGGTTGTCTAACACTCGGGTTAGACAACCAAAAACATCACCCCTACGGTTGGAAATTTCCCTCAAGTTGGGGTAAGATTATATCAATCACCTTAGCAGCAAAAACTGTATCATCTTCGTTGGAATAATTATACATATGCATACACAACAGAAGCATCTGTGATGCTTTCAATATATAAGGTCCTTCAGTGATAGACTACATAAACCATAGTTTATATTATACAATATCATCTGACCCTGGACAGCTGTATCCACAATTCTACCGGTATAATATATCCTTATTTCACCCTAGGGTTGATACGATGAAGTTCCCCTATTCATAACAATGGAATGACGTCACATTAACAATAAAATGACGTCGCGTCAACAATCCATCAACGTTAACATTACATTAAGCATAGGTAACACAATGGGTGAACATGGTAACAGAAAAATAATAATTCACCCCCTTGAGGGAAAGATAGAGATATATCAAAGCCTCGTGTATGACAACTCAAGAGTCTTCTCACTCGAGTTTAGATTCTCCTATTTCAGCCCCAAGGGGGTGAGATATTGTATTATTCTCGCACCTCAGACAGAGTTATCCAACGATTTTTTTCATCTCGTTCGAGCTGTCTTTTACCTTTACGTGACATTTCGCTCAATATGTACACTGCAATGTATTCACCCGCGTGTTAATTGCTTGAAATTGACAATTTGCATTACAAATGTTCTGTTTAGTCGTTATATGTATAGTTTTGATGTTGTTAGATATTTGATGTTGTAGATAAAATATAATCTACACTGTAAAATACGTTGTAATCTATGTAAGGACGGACTGTATTTTTTTCGCGGAAGCATTCAAATGTCGATGAAGTAGTCAAAAGGTCATTATCATCTGAGGCCCAAGGCGGGATACTTGCAGTTGTTAGCAAAATTGACATTTTTTTCGAACAAAAAGGTGCAAGAAAAATATCAGTTACCAGTAACAGAGCAAGATCGTGTTATCTCAGTCGAGGGTTAAGATTCTGTAACAAGATCCCAACCGAGGTGTAAGCCGAGGTTAGAATGTTATAGAATCTTATCCCGAGACTGAGATTAATAAAATCTATTCCCTGTAACTGAGCGAGATCGGGTTATCTCAGTCGGGGGTTAAGATTCTGTAACAAAATCCCAACCGAGGCGAAAGCCGAGGTCGGGTGTTACAGAATCTTAGCCCGAGACTGAAACAACCAGATTTTGCTCAGTTACAGGTAATTGATGTTTTATTCTCGCACCATTTAGTTCGAAAAACAACATATTTTGCTAAAAACTTTAAGTATACCGTTTGGGGCCTCAAATGATAATGACCTTTTCACTACTTAAGCTACATTTGAATGCTTCCGCGTAAAAATGTACTCCGTTCTTACATAGATGACAACGTATTTCACAGTGTAGATTATATTTTATCTACAACATCAGATATCTAAACTTCAAAACTATACATATAACGACTAAACAGAACATTTATAATGCATATTGTCAATTTCAAACAGTTAACGCGCGAAGATTACATTGCACTGTAAAAATTCCGCGAAATGTCACGTAAAGGTGCAAGGCAGATCGGACGAGATAGAAAAATCTAGCATGGGGTATGACGTGGGTATCTCTGTTTGAGGTGCGATATTACCAGATCTCGCTCAGTTACAGGTAATAGATTTTATTAATCTAAAAAGCAGCAAATCCAGTCGTACAAGTAGGTAAATATTTACTAATTTATACCTACAATACACCTAGTAGAAACCGGCTGCTTCTTTTAGCGTTGCAGACGGGTGACTGCAAGGATATTTCCTTGGGCTCATATTGTCTTTACGATCATGTAATATTCCAACATATTGCACCTAAGCAACTTTAACTGCAAAAACGTCTTGCTAGCGAAAGCAATAAACATGTTAAAATGGTCATTTAAAAAAAAATATATAAACAATAGGTGTTAAATTTGTTGAAACATTTTTTAGATTCGTGTTTGCTTTCAAAAATTGATCATGATTTGTTAAACACAACTTTTACACGTTCTTCAGGTCAATTAATGAACTGATCATTACTTGTGCTTGTTCATTGAATAGAACAGCCATTTCTTCGGGGAGAGTCCAACGTAGCAATTATGACGTCATACAAAGATGATATCGATGATCTGGTTTTGATATTCATAGAGTAGATGGGTGCATTGTGGATATGTATTATGCCTAAATCGTTAACGTTTTAATTACTTTTATCGATAATTTAGACAATAAATTTGCTATGACAACATTAATGGGGACATGTGGATCTTACGTTTGTCGATCCGTGTTAAACAATAATCAGACTTCGAGATCAATACTATCTAGTTTATTGAAGATATCCTAGTTACAAAAATATTCGAAATAAAAAAAAATACTTTGAGTTTTTCATAATTCGAATTCAAATATATAAGACATTTAAGTTAAGTTGATTTATCTTTAGCCATAAAACGTTTAAAATAAGTTGTTGAGAAATCAAAAACTCCTTCGACAAAATTAGGGATAACTGATAACCTGCGTAAAAAAGGAACATTTAGAGGTTTATTCTCCCAACATAAATATTCATACTGCTCACTGAGTGCAGACATTGTCTTTGCATGTGTGTTTGTTTGTTGAAAATTATATAATAAAACAAGTATTAACATGCTCTGTGGTCGATGAAACGATTTATCAACCTTCAAATTATTATCGTATTAACCGATCTCTTATAACAAAGATTCACTTCCCGTGCTAATGTAAGCTTGTTGTGACTGATATGTAGGTTGAGTCTACAAAATGAGAACTCTCGTGGTATTGGCTGTCCTGTGTTCAGGCAAGTATTTTCTTTTTTGTAACTTCAGTTTTTACCTGTTTGGTTAACTACCTGATGATTCCAACAATATTTTTGTTTAAGAAGTAAATTTCTCATGTCTCACTATACTATATTACAATGCTTTTCTATTTAATAAACTTGTTTTGAGATAGATTTGGCAAAAGCAATATTATAATAGAGGTTGAAAGGTAAAAGGTGTCTGTATTTTTGACTTTGGCTTAAATTGCAGACATTTGCTATTTGAGTTATGAGATATGTCTTAAAATACCTCTGAAACATTTTGGTATATTGTGTAAAACAAACGATATTGCCGTATTTGCTTTGCTATAATGTATCGTTTTATTTACTTTTATGATATTTTTCTTACTTGTTTTTCCCTTAAAAAAGTCTTGTGCAAAAATGAGGCGCCATGATGCTATATTATACATCTGTGTTGGGTTCTCTTTATCGTTTTCGTTTCATGTTTACATTACATGTCATTTGTGTTGACTCTGTGCGTTATTTTGTTGTTGTGTGCTGATACTACGGTATATGATTTTGCGCTGAAACTGTAGTATAACCAACGACTAGTTTATGATGCTGTTGTATATTGCCTTTATCAATTTACAGTTGCTGAGTGCACTCAGCTTTGCTACAAGTGCAACGGAGTGCCATCCCAATCGGACTGCGGTGAAACTATTATATGTGGTCCTCACGAGGTATACGTATAAACTGTAAATTAATTCGCATTACTTATCATCAAATGTATACTTCAACGTAATAGTATATAAAACTCACACAGCTTAGTTCACCCGGCTTGATGTACTATAGTTGTGTCGATTAACACGAGTACTGCTTTAAAGCACTAAACATGAGTGTTCACTCAGTTTTGTCTTGGTGTGTTTACTCTTTTTTGATATATTTAATCCATGTTTGTTGCTACTTCTTTTATTTTGTCATTGCGTGTTACAAATGTAACTCCCCTTATGTACGTTCTGTCCTTGTATGTTGACTCAACTGTGATGCTGTGATGTTTTTTTGTTTTTGCTTGTTGACTCCTCTTTTGAATGTTTCGTCCTAGAGTGTTGACTCAATTTTGTCTTGGTGTGTTTACTCTTTATTGATATATTTAATCCATGTTTGTTGATATTTCCTTTTGTTTTCCTTGCGTGTTACCTCCCCTTATGTATGATTTGTCCTTGTGTGTTGACTCAACTGTGATGTTATGTTGCTTATTGTCCTTACCTCTTGACTCCTTTGTGGAATGTTTCGTCCTAGAGTTGTGACTCAATTTTGTCTTGGTGTGTTTACTCTTTTTTAATCCATTTGTGTTGATGATTCCTTTATGTTTCCCTTGCTTTTTAACTCCGCTGCGAAGTATTGTCATAGTGTTAAGACAAACCTTTGTCTGTGTGTTGACTCTATGCCATGATATGATATGTTTAGCTTATCGAGGTTAGTTCCCCTTGGACAGGTTCCTTACTTGTGTGTTGACGTTTTGATAATATTGTATATTTAACTTTTAAAGGAAACATGGGAATTCATTATGCTTATAACTTAATTACAGAGTTGCTATACAAAGAGGTACACAGGACCGTCGGGTAATTTGATGTTTGAGTCGGGATGCATGGCCAAAACAGTAAGTTGCACACGAACGTACTGGCGACAGACATCCTGAGACATTTAAAAAAGACAAATCGTCTTTGCAATATTCTTTCGGTACTCAAATTGGCAAATGACATGTAGAAAACTAAGTTGAAGTTTTTGAATTACATAGTATTAAAGTTGTTTGGATATTTAACTATGGTGACTTATAAAGAAACTAAATAATAGTGGGGTCTTAGGGAAACGTAGATAACAAGGAAGGTGAAAGGGGCGGCTACGGGGCATTATTTCAAAGTTAAACACATTCCTAACATACAATGTTTGTGAACAGCAGAGCCAATTAGTGCAGTAAAAAGTCACCAGACGTGTATGGAATCCATAGTTTACAAACCTTTAAAAAGAGCGAAGGTAGTTGTGACGTCAATTTAAGACAATAGCCTTCATTATGTCTAAGAGAAAGATGGTGTCAAAATGAAAATCAGATTTTCCTTTTAGTATTATGCCACCATTGAAATCGTTTATTTTTTTATATTTTTATTTTTATTTTTGAAACAATACAAACCTCTCATGTGAATCAATATGATCAGCCTAATTCAATATACAGGAAGAAATGTCCTAATTAAACCCTTGTTTAACGCCATAACTTTTTCAAGCAGCAGTTTGGCTTTATAAACGCCGAAAACTTGGACAAAGGGTGACAGTTACTATCTTTTGTGTTATGTTTCCTGTGATATGCATTCACATAGGTTACACAATATATCTAGGAAGATAGATAGCAGAGGGGTTTATCAAAGGGAACAAGGAAACACTTATATACGTTTGCAGTATTATTACAATGTATTCCGGCGTTATGCTATACATTTTACATATGAAATCGAATCGAAAATCTTGTTTAACATGTTTTCAACCTAACAAAGCTCGATACATTTGTATCGTTTCAAAATGAAACAAAATTGTAGAAAGGTATCTTCAAGAATGCAATTAAACTTTGTCTTGCAGGTATGTAGTGTAATTAACATTAACTTCGGAGGAGCAGGAAGGAGGAAGCGAGAGTTAGTTAACTGTTTAAAATGTTGTGATTCGGAAGCCATGGGATGTACAGAAAAGAATACCACAGCATGTGGCTGTAATGCAGATCTGTGTAACACAAGTGAGTAGCATGTCCATTGTATAATCTCAAAAAGAGGCGTCGGTTTATACTTAGATATATTTATGCCTGAGTTAAAAAAGTGAATCTGTGTGAAATAAATCATAACTGACTTAGATAAATGCTGTATATTTTCGCCTTTTTCGTCCGCTGTAATGAGGGCAAATTTATCAACACAGCGAATGTTAGTAAACAAGGTAATATGCATAGTAATGATTATGTGATTTGCAAAATTAATCCTGAGCAAACATTGATTATTCCGGTGAAGGGCAAAAGGTTGAAATTTACAAAACATACAGTAATAAAAATAGAAATAATAATTTGGTAGCTAGAATCTTGTTAATCTTGTAAATTCTATTTTGTATTTAACACTAGTGATATTGATAACAATTTTATGACAAAAAATCTTTATTTTGGGTTTGTAAAATATGGTATATATTATTATATAATTAAATATTATCAATGATAAGATATAAGATATATTTATTGCCCTGGTGTTAGGGAGACCTTAAGAGTTATTTCCCCGAGAAAAAAAATATTATCGAGGGGGAACAACTCTTCAGGTCTCCCTCACACCAGGTCAATAAGTGTTTTATTATTCCGAAATTCCATATATGGAGTCTGTATTATATACATATAACAAAAACAAATTAGCATTAGACAATGTATAGAGCCCCTGTGTTGTCACTGCTATGACTGACTTGTTCTTCCTTATTGCATTAGACTTGGTTTCATATATATGCTTCAAATACTTATCACTGTCAGTGTGTTTGATTTTTAATCAAATTAAACAACAATAATAGCCATTCAAGTTCTTCAGCTGTTGGGAGGTGACATCTCCCGTTCCTAGCCATTGTTGACGTTTGTGGTGTCGCCCTGCGCAAATTGGGCGTTAGAGAGTCCAACAAAGAGAGACAACTCGTTCGATAGTGTGTGAGGGGTTCCGAGAGGGGTACTCTACAGGCTAAAATGGATCGCGCATGGGAGACTCGAAGTTTTACAATCCTGTCATGTGATGTGTGTAAAGCAAACAGACACGCGCTAAAATGTATGAAGAATAATAATATAGCTTATCTTTTTGAAATGTTATTTCAAATGAAGATTTGGTGTTTTTCTTCATACAAAGAAAAATAGAAAGAAAACATTTTTCATTATCTTATCAAAAGATAATAACACTTGTGGATTTCTTTTTTAAAGCTTATATAGTCCTTGTCGCGTGAATCAATGTTTAAATTGTTCTTTAAAATGGTATTACCCCTGTTTTGTTAACCAGCTGTAATTTAACATCATGCCATACATATGGTCAATCATGATACAATGTGCACTATTTACAATAAAGTTAAAACAGTTATAAAACAACACAAAATCTGTAAGATAAGTATAATTGTAAAGAATATCACAGTCATAACTAACCATGTCATATCTAGATAATAACTACTATATAGTATAACATGATTTAAAATTTAGTTATCCTAAAACATGAGTTGTTAATGGACGCTTGCATGTCATACAAACGTTACCAAAGGATACGGTTAAAGCACTATCATAGTGAAATATACATACAATGCTAATATAGCAGAAGGATACAAATTTACAGAACAAACACTAAAGTCGTGTGCATTAAAAAGTAGCTGTCGAGTCGATGAACTAAAATACAGGTTACAGAGGAATATTATCAAAATATTTATAAAAGGAACTTGTCTACAGCAAAGTGCCAAACACATTTCAGTTGTTGTGGGTCCTCCTACCAACTGGTCAATTTGTGTCTTCGGCTCAACATATGATTACATTTGTAATAATCAAGAACATGAGAATGATGATGAACATATAATTGACAGATTGTTCTTATTAGCCTATTAAAAATTGAGAACAAATACTATACGGTATACTAGTATAGGGTACCAGTGAATTAGTTATTATTGCGAGGAAGAGTTTTTGTTTAGATTTTGTTAAGTTAACTGGGAGTTTTCTCCTTTTCCATATAGACAATGAAGAAACCAAAAAGAATTGTTTTGTCTGAGAGTAACTTTACCTGTCAACTATTTCAACGACTTTACGGCAAATAAATTGGACACACAATTTGATAATTTTCAGTGTTTATTTCTGGTTTGCGACATTGTTGTCGCATATTTGTTTTCTATGTTCAAACATCAAATTTCATTCTGTAAAATACATGTGCTTATTGTAATGCTTGTTTGAAAACACCAAAAACAAAAACTAGAATTTCACAATAATGACATGGTTAAGATGTATTTTAACTTAATTTCTTAATCTTAAACTAAAAAGCCCAACTTTACCCGGACTGTGCTGCATTGTATACGATATTGGTACAAACAAAATCGACTAAAGGGATTTAATCCGTTACTAGGGATTAAAGGGATTAAAACACCATCACAAAGGCAAGACGTCACGACCTACCGGAGTTGTTGTTTTACTTTAATGGGTTTCTGAGTTTAATGCATACGGGCACACGCTTTTATTTTATTGTAAGAACATTTTGTCAAAAGTTAAATTTATCAAATTGAAGAGTTATTTTTTACTTTACTAGACAACGATCATGGTACGAAGTGTTTTCATTGTGATGACGTGTATCACCCGAACCAGTGCTCGGAGTTGAAGGAATGCTTCAGCGATAGGGTAAGACGTATGACTACCCAGGGTGAGAACGGAACGGTGTATGACGGGTGGTATATCAGTAGCATGAAACATTGACATGTATCCTTTTGTATACCTACTCTTACTTGTGTTTTTAATTGGAATTTATAACGTTGTTCATTTTAGTTTTATTGTCTTTTAAATTCTTGTTGATTTTTCGCACGTTTGAGTTCGAAAAGGATTATATAACATGTCGAATGATTACTTATGACCTGTATGGACATTTTTCTACGAAGATAATTAGTTGAGATTTTAATCAATACAATTAATGTTTAGTTTGTATAAAAATACCAATTTTATTTGATTTAACAACATTTATGAAACAACTTATTTTAACTTATCCTTATCAGACTTGTTGGCCCCGATGTTAGAACATGGGGTCTTTTATGTATTAAGATATCAAAGTACCCGGAGAAAACCCACGTGGTCGGGGGATACCTTATACCTTTTCACGTCCGATCAGGGTATCGAACCCTAGCCTCCTTGATGAAAGGCTAGTGCGTTATGAACTGCCCCACCCGACCCCGAAGTTGATAAAATATGATTTAATAAACAATATATAATACAAAAACCATAGGATTATATAACAATTACTCATTTTTTATTGGTTTTTTCCATGCAGTTTGTATGCCAATACTTTCTTACCAAAATTGCAAAATTTGAATTGACATATCTTGCCTAACACTGGTATGACACCTTTTTTGTTAAATGTTTGATAACGTATGAAAGCAGAAAATATACTTAACAATGATATCATTTGTCTTTATATTCAGAATGTCTGCCATTGTTTTTTCCCATTTAAATAAGTGCATTTATTTATTAAGGGGTAAGTTATATGTTATTAATTATTTGTAATTAGTAATTAATTGATTAATGTTAGGTATGATTATTTTCACTAATTTGCTTTTCGGTGATTGTCTTATTTTGTTAATATATAGATTTGCTACACCAGAAAAATAGAATTGGACAGTAATGGCGAGAAACGGTTTAGCATGGGATGCGAACAGAAACGGGTAAGGATAAATAAGGCTATAGTATATATAACTGTTTATGTCACCCGAGTATTCCGTCTTTGATAATTGCACAGTTATCTTCTCTTGTGAGCCGGTATTGATTGTTACGTCACTTGTTTGTGAGAGTAACGTCATCATTTTTTTAAAAAAACGACGTTATTTTCTCACACAAACCAATGACTTAACAATCAATACCTGCTCCCAAGAGAAGATAACCCTGCAATACGCAAAGACGGAATATGTGTGGGTTTCTTCTTGTGCGAATATACATTAATCCAAAGACATATGTACACAAAGATGACAGTTTATTAAACATTCACACCGTGAACGGAAACAGTTCCCTGAAATAAAAATACAATGTCTAAGTGTACATATACGGACTAGTGTAAATGTTTACCCATATCCACATATATTAATACCATAAAGTATTTAATGTTTATACATTACGTGCAAATTAATATTATATTTTATTTCAGAAACTTACATAACATAATTACACCCTAATTTTAACCCTATGACATGTTGTTATAAAACCTGACCACGTGTACCCTAATTTTACTTAGCTTCAGATATTTTACGGCAATATAATTATAATCCAACAGAGTATAAAACCAATATACTTTATTTAATATATATTTTATACAATGTATATGTAATAATACGATAACTTATGTATTATCAATAAGACTATACCAATATTGATATATGTAAATTGTGTGTCAAGACTCTTGCATATGTTTGTTTAATAGGAAAAGGTTTGAACCCCTCCTTCATGAAATAACAGCATGGGGTAATTTTTATTATTCATATACATATGTATGAACATAAAAATGCACGAATGTATAGGCTGGCATTTAGAAAAAAATAAATCTTCACATGGTGTTACTGGTCTCGTTATTGGCCAACTTAATTGGATAAATTAATACTATTATTATTTTATTATTGTTTATTGTTTAAAGTGTCCAATAACAGCTATATTTCATGAAAGGAATTAATACTGTGATAATTTAACGAATGCTTATACTCAACCTTGAAGTAAAATGTCAATACTGTTAATAAACTAATGGGCCTGTTTCGCTTACCTGTTTCTTTTGATACGTTAAACTGGCATATAGGTAACTTCAGACCAAATTTGGTAATTAGAACACAAGATATTTTAACATCTCTTAAAAGTTTTTTTTAAGATATTATTGTTTGAACTTGAATTTTAAATTTGAAAGCTTTTAACCAATGTTGACATTTGACCCCTGCCTATCACTTAAAGTTGATATTTGACCTCATTACTGTAAAAAGAAAAATATTTGCACATCCTGTCTGCATAACATGCCCAAGTATCTTGACTCTAGTCCAAATGGTTCTTGGGATATTGTTGTTTGATTTTTTTTAACATATTTGACCCCTGTGACCTTGAAAGTATGTCAATGTCATTGTCATTTAAACGTGGAAACTTAATGACACTTCATCCCAGGTACCTACAGGCCAAATAGCATGACAATAGGTCGTCCAGTTCTTCAGAAGAAGTCGTTCAAAAGAAAAAGTTGACGGACGGACGACGAACGCCGCAGTACAGCATAAGTTCACATGGCCCTTCTGGGCAGGTGAGCTGAACACAGTAACATTATGTTAATCAACTTTAAGCCATTGGAAATATAATTCGAGCCAAAATGTGGAGACATCTTTATTTTGATGTCATATGACATGAACATAGGAACATCATTGACAACACAATAGACAATGCCCATTGTACAATGTATGCATTTTCACATTGATATTTAATATCTGATTGGTCAGTTTAGTGTTGAAAAAACAAATTGGTTATACGTCACAGATCAAACATATGAATTATATTTTTATCTAAAAATCATAAAACATAACAGGTTAATATTGATATTCCTTTTTATTCTGTCAGGTTTGTGACGTTTTCGAGGAAAATGCTTTATCGACGGACGAGGGTACCTATTGTACTCGTTGTTGTAATGCAAGTTTCTGCAACATGGCTCTGTGTGGGATACCACAACTGGGTAACATTTATTGTTATTTAAATAAACATTTACATATCTCCATTCTTCCGCTTAGTAAACTCTGATTGTTTTATACTTTACTGTATAATCGAATCTAACGCATTTTTTTAACAAATCAAACCATTTAATCTTCATTGCTTTATTTTGTAAGTAGTATTGTATATATGAGCATTATCAGCAGAAATGTATTTTATTTGAGTATGAAAACTAAAACCTTCCTGACGTCACACTTGGTTTACTTATGACGTCATAGATTAACCTTGTACAATGAGAGTCATGTCGCTTCGCTTCTAATGACATGGAAAATGCCTCTCCGGCAAACGCTCAAATGACTACGGTTAATTATTGGCGCCAATTTAATTCAAAATGAGGCTGTTCCGCCAATATCGTTTAAAGGACGACTTATAACCAACACGCAGTAAATAAATTAAGTATTTAAGAACAACAAAATAGGATTTAACAATTGTTCTATAGTAAACATGTAAATGGATGGATTGAACGGCGTTTTTCAAATGTTCAGCCGATATGAACGCAAATCGGTTACATCATTATTACACATGAAGCACTGGGGGTCTACATGCAATATGTATGTAACCGATTTGCGTTCATACCGGCATGAACATTTAGAAAAAAACGCCGTTCAATCCCTTTACAATCATAAGTATTACTATTGAAGTTTTCACCGTAGCTCAGCTTAGCCTTCCCTCGCCCTCCCAATCATGTATCATGAGAACAAAATTTACTACTTAACATTCAGTATATACTAAGTCCACGTGGAGTACAAAATAACCACTTGGCGAATATTTATTTCATCGTAAACTAGGGAATGTTTGACAGGGGGAAAGTGTTCGTGTATAGAGTATATAAAATAGAAACGAATTCAGGACAGCAGTTTTGAACAAATTGTATCATATACATTTTTAATCGGGATCTGACATTTTTTTATATGAACTGTCTGTAATAATGTTATATAAACGGTTATCCAGTTTGACCCTAATCAGATCACTGGGCTTCTGCTCATTGCATCATTCAAACCTTTATCGAAAGATTAAACTAAATATACCTCGTGTCATATACAATGCATGCTGTTAATCTTGCCTACATACACATTTACGTGGTCGTTGCAAAAATACGAAAGGGACAGTTTTCAAGACCAATCTAAGTTTAAACAATGTCGACACTATCGAAATAATGTTAAAAACATGATTCTGATGAGACGAACGTTTTAATATTGCAAAATAATGCACCAAGCCGTTGTAACGTTGTTTTTCACCTAACTAAGCTTTTGATTAACTTCGAATGCCATTAACAAATATATAAAGGTGACTTGAGTAAGGCTATTACTTAACATGTATTTTCCGGAAATTGCTCCCTTATCAATGCTCTTGATTAACTTCCAATGTCATTAACAAATATATAAAGGTGACTTGAGTAAGGCTATTACTTAACATGCGTTTTACGGAAATTGCTCCATTATCAATGCTCTTGATTAACATTCAATGTCATTAACAAATATATAAAGGTGACTTGAGTAAGGCTATTAATTAACATGCGTTTTACAGGACTTGCTGTGTAACGTTGTAATTTATTCATCATTTATATTCTCATTAGTGATACCATCCTTTACTCGTAAACCGAACGACAGGAAAGTTCTAGACGGCGATATTGTTACTCTGCACTGCGAGGTGGACCCAAAGTCTAACGCTACCATAACATGGGCCTTCCAGTCGGTAATATATATCCTGCAATATATTTGACTTTACCGTCGTATATTTTTCTTTCTTTATTCAATCAACAAATTTTACTTTTTATTTAAAAAGACTATAATGGTGATGTCAATAAAACTTTAACTCTAAAGAAATGATCCGACCATCTTTTTTTTTTTTTTTTTGCTATTTTTTATTCCAATCATAAAAAAACAACATTTTTTTCCCCTACACACTCAAGAGTTGAATCATATTCACGCACAGATTGGTAATGTGTGATGTTTGTTCGGTGTTCCTAGTGTTTCGAAACATCAGGTTAATATCCACTGTATGACGTCACTTCAATTATAACGCCTTAACCAAACGCAGTATATTTTTCTTGTCCTTTTGCTTACGCTCCGTCTTTTCTAAGGATAAATGCACAACGATTTGATATCTGTTAAAAACTTCAATTTCGATGAATACATATGTATGGACTTGAACATTGATAGTTGACCTCGCCTTCGTGTCGGTTAATTTGACTTTTCTGGGGTCTATGTAACCACTTGAAAAAAAAGTCCATAATTGATAGATATGTCATGTGTATTATGACGTAACATGAAATGTACTTTGTATATGACACAGTATACTGGTTTGTCAACTGCCATTCCTAGCTCCGCCCAAATCATGCAAAGGGGTACACGGGTACAGATCCGTGTCACACGTGATGTACTTGGATCTTGGACTTGTACAGCTAAAAACTCAGTAGGAACATCTGCAGCTGTAGCAAAGATATCGTCCGGTAAGAAAGTTTAGACAAAACTTATATACGTCATATTTTATAATGACATGCATGCATGTTTAGAGATTATTTAACATACATGGTTGAAATCTTTCGTTGAAGAAATGTCATTGTCTTTTTCAAATATTTTGTTTTTCATTTTCATTTTAATTTCGTTATGAGGTTAACTGTAGTAAAAACAAACTATAGTCAAACAGATGATCCCAAAGCAGACTCAAATTTGGTTCAAAAACGGAAAGATAAAAGAGGAAATCTTAAAAGGGCAGTAACCAGGGAAACATAAACCAATGAGTTTACATATTAACACGTTTTGCGACGCCTGGTTCCCCTCTACAGTGATAAGAGGAGGTCACTTCCAATAAACTTGAGCCACTCACTACAAAGATGACAGTCCCCCGTGGAACTGTATGTGCCGCAACTTTGGTTATTTTCAAATTGTAGTTTGTGAATGAATTCACTCACACATATCGTATCCTATCTTGCCCACTGATAGAACGGGATATTTTGTAGTTTTATTATTCAATTATATTATCTAATACAAAAACAGTATTTGCAGTTATGAAACAACATCTGTTTCTGTCCTCAATATACTCGTTGAACATCTTAAGTAAGCAGATGCTTTAAGGAGACTATGCAAGCTGATCACTTGTTATGTGCATGTGTTTGTACATTACAGCTCTTCCAGTGGGGTCCGGTTGATGTTTGTAACAACGATATGCGGACATCCTTACCTGCCTAACGCTGGACGATGATAATTTGTTACAGAACTGATGTAATAAAATCCATTGTCTAATGTTATTTGCAAATTGTAGCCTTTTTTCTGCTGTGTTATTTCTTTCACACCCCAGTTACAAAATGTATCTGATTATTATGGAACATGGCCCCGCTTCTTCATTCCGTTTTCAAATCTTAACTTTGAGTACGTTTGTACAAGCTTAAATGTCAGCAGTGCGTAACTGTGTTTGCTATCTAAAGCATTGTTAATTCTAAGATTTTAAGCTAAGAATGGGCCAATATTTGAGAACTTCTCAGCTGAGCACGTACTTTTCCTGATAATTGAAATTTGAGAATAAAAGTTTCACGCAACCGGAACATGATGCTTTGCTATTGATATGGTTTAAAAGCTAAAGCATTTGACGGGAAAATAGTCCCTTACTGGCGAGCTAACTGTTCCATTGAAATGGCGTAACAACATGGATAAAGGGGACATAATAACATCATATTAGTTTCAGCTATTAAAATTTTAAAAATGATAGGAAATTCAATCATCGCATGTATAATGATATAAAACTTAATGTTGATGAATCATTTGAATATGCATAATATTTGTTTTTTTTTACTGTTTCGCTATCGTGGCATATCTTGATGTAACTTTTTTCTATTTATCTTTTTTCACTATCTTCAGTGTTGCCATACTGTTGATAAATTGAATACCCACTGTTATAAAAGCAGAATATTGCTTATTGCATATGATAGTGTTTTTTCACTGCAAAGTATACAATGAAGAGGCATAAAGAACAAAGCATACCAAATGACATTATTTTATTTTATTTTACTTCATATCATAATACACTCCAAATATGGCTTTGTGTTTGGTCTTCCTCAACCGATCAATGACCCTGTAAAAAGAAGATAAATCTATCTGTAACTGGCCGTTTGCGACTAAAGTCAAGCTCGACGTGAGTACTGCTTATGTTGTGTGATATATAATGCGTCTTTACGTTTATCTGTTTTTTAGATGAAACTCTTAACAAATTGATTTGTGTCAATTTAGGAGGATATGGTTAATATCATAAAATTGGACAGAGAGTAAGAAAAACTCATTTATTCTTTAACGAGTACAAAACGCAATACTAAAAATAGGAGGTTGAGTCATTTAATACCTTCCTTGTTTTTATGAAAAGATTCTTGTAACACAACCGATACGCATTTCTATGTGACGTTTTGATGACTAGTATGGTATGTTCTCTGTCACCTTCATCAGACAAATGACCAATGAAGTGTATGTAAACAAATATGTAAAATGTGTTCGAATTGTACATACGCTTACAGCTTAGTCGAAACGACATCGTTTTTTTTTCAACTAATATTGAAAGACTCGAATACAAAAAAAAAAGAAATGTGATTATTATCGAACATGAACCGTAAGCTTCCTTATTTTCTCTATATAATTATCAAAACAACACCACTGCAAATCAATTCAGATAAAAGCTTTTATCCCCTCATAGACAAATACTGATACATCTTCATTGTTGAAATGGTACATCAAAATATCCGCAAGCTGCTTTTATTTCCAATCATTTGCAAAAGAAATCGTAGTTTTATCGTAATCCTAATTTAATGAAGATTTAGATTTGCACCAAAAAATCATTTTAATATTCTTAAAAGAATGTTAACAGATTTTTACGATAATCTTTTTAACCATCTCACGCTTTATCGTGAGATTAATTTACTCATCGTTCGCACGTAATTAAAATTTCAAGGCCACATGTGGTGGCCTCTCGATTTTATCCACGCGCTCGCGATGAGAAAATTAATCTCACGTTAAACCCTGACAATACAGTGTGATAATCTGTAAATCTATGAGAGATTCGGACAGCTGATTGAAAAACCAAATTGGAATCTAAGGGCTAAATAGGTAAAATAAGACTATGAGGACATTTTATCGTCCCCACCAGGATCTTATTAGGCTATATCATTTGTCTTTGACTCCAACCCAGTCTTCATTTATAGAATTCGATTAACGACTTTTATCCTTAAGAAACACAGAAGCCTGTATTTATGAAACCGTTCGTTCTCATGCTCAAGCATGAATTCTGTGCTCCAACAAACTTTCTTGTAATTCGCTAAAATGATTTCAAACTATCAAAAAGTCAAATGTAAACATTGAAAACGGTGTTCGGCTTTAACTCTCCTCAATGGTTTTGTTTGCATCATTGACATGACATGCTAAGAGTGTTTAATTCATTATTACGGGAACAAGAATTTCGGCCCGAGCACAAAATCTATGCTTGAGCATGAAACCAGTTTTATGAATACGATGGGCCCAAGTCTTATTCTCCTTGAAGATATATCTTATGCTGTGCTTTTCTATCAATTTTGAGTAGGAAAAACAGTTCTGTTTACCTAATGGTATCATATTATTCTTATTTGACAGTAATGCGTGAAGGATAGATTGATTTAAAATGGCTTTGAATTGGTGTAAGCATTACCCGTTTTGACGTATATCGACGCTTGCGATGTTGCCTTTCCATACACATTTTGTGCATGACAAAGGAAAGTTCCGCCTTCCTGGGTAGATTTGATGGCCAGGGTGGTATTATCGGAACTTCTTGTGGTACCGACAGGGAAGCTGGTACCACCACTAACCTATTTATATGTAAAAAATAATCAAGTTTAAATATTGATTTTAAATTAATATTTTGCAACAGTTCCTTTTGGATGGATGCCAATGTATTGCGTCAATCATATGTGAGCATTTCTGAAGCAGTTTAACATTAGAAGGATAGTTTGTTGGTATAAGTAGTTATGGTCTCCTTGCGCATTTGAAATCGAGAAATTAAAATGTTTGATTTGTTTTTTTCATCAGTGTTAATTTCAATCGTGTTTGCAATAAATAAATAAATAAATAAATAAATGGATTAATTAATTGATATAAAAAATAAAATACACATTCCTTTTATAGGATACAAAGCATGTACCTTTTTTTTCGCAATAATGTCGTCGGCATGTGCATTTCAAGGGTTAATTAACTGATATGTGAGGCTATTATATTATATACAGATATAGACATGCAAGCAATCTTTACCTACGTTAAAAAAAGTTGTCATCTTGTGCAGCTGAGTTAAGCTATTAATGTTTTAAGTGTTGTTATGGTCCTATAACACACATTGCCATTGATAAAAAACGTTATAAAGCCCGGTGGGGCTTTATGTAAGTTTGGCAGGAATAGAAATGCTTTATAGGACCATAACAATATCTCTTAAAATATTCATTATTTATATTAACATGTTGAGAGAGTAGTTTACTTAATGTAGTTATTTAGAACAGCAAATAAAGTGTCGGCTACGATGACATTGATGACGTCACAACAGAGATCGATTACGTCACAATAGCAAATATTGTTATAACTTCATAATAACATTTTGCTTCTCAATGCATTTCAATGGAAGGATGCAGAGCAAATGTATATATATGCTTATAAAACACATACCGATCTGTAATCCCAGTAGATGTTTGGAGTCGGTACACCTGTTGCGGTACAGGTCAAGCTCGAGTGTGTTCCGAACAGCACAGTTTTGGTAACAGGCTTCGTTATGAAGGACGGACTCACTTAACAGATATCAAAGAACATTGATATAAACAGAAATATCCCACCGAACAGGAACAAGTGCATCAATGTCAGCAAATCTCTTAAATTTGATATTGTTAAAATGTACATGGATAGGTAATCAAAACACTCATGTTTCAGTCATTTAGGAAATAAGTCTGACGGATTTGGCATTTTTTACCGATTTACGTTGAGGGCAGCAATGTTTTTAGTGTGATTGTATATAAATATACACATACATTTCAATAGATTAACGATATGATGGCGATGTCACCATCATGATGCTACGAAAGTCGTATCAGCTTTGAAAGCATCTGGTTGATGATTGACGTCATCATCATTACTACGTCATTATCACTACTACGTCATTATTACTACTACGTCATTAACACTAATCATATAACTTTTAGGTTTATTTTACTTAAATAGTTACAAACTGGCGTTTACTCTCACAGAAAAATGAATTGCATTATCTTCGTTGTACTAACGGTGATCAAATAATATGCTGATTTGTAAGAACAATACAAATCACAATTCCGAACGTTTTTCTCTGTAAAAGAGGCTTTCAAAAAAATGAAGAATGTTTAGTTAATTTCCTTAATTCAACGATATAGCGCTCAACAAACGATGCTCACGCATTAATAAAAATCTCCTTAACCAGTTGTCGAATGAATATGAAATTTCATTTTTGCATACTTCATTTATCCCTGATTACGAATATTACAAATAATTCCTAAATCCCTGATGAGGCCGAAAATGACCCTTTGTAATTTTGAATTCCCTGAGTGTTTATTTTATTTGCTTAAAGTGTTTTTTCCTTGGATCAACCGAGGTGGTTCGTGCGTAAATCAATGTTCTTTAAAGATGAGATGATATATAATATAAACTTTATTTGGCTTACAACAATTATGAAATAAGTTATTACAACTTATAAAAATCACTCTTGTTGACCGGGATGTAAGCACGCTGGGGGTTCTTAATGTGGGGGGACACCGTAGTACCCGAAGAAAACCCACGTGATCGGGTAGGTGAACCCATACTTGTTCACGCCCAATCGGAGAATCGAACCCCGGCCGCCTTGACGAAAGGCGAGTGCGATATCGACTGAGCAACCCGACCATCCAATGTTATGTATTGTGGGTGTCACCGGCCACATTTTCATGACAGCAGATAATTAACACAAACATATATTCAAAGGAGTAGAGGCGTTAAGGGTCATTTCCGGCCTCATCCAGGCTTTGCTACTAGTTGTCATATTCGTAATCTGAGGTAAATGGACGACACAAACATTAAATTTCAAATTCATTCGACATCTGTTAAAGAAGATATGGAAGATATAAACCTGTAATTTTCACAATAACAGACAATGATATCGTCTATCGTGCGCTTTTTACGTTGGTAATTGGCCATTGCGTAGCAAATTTACAAAAAGCTTCTCATTTTTTGAAAGCTTCCGCATTGCAACAACAAAATAAATATATATTTTTATATATATGGTATTTGTCAATAAATATCAGTTGAATATTTTTACTTTTGCTGACCCATGACACTGCAAGTAATTTTTACGCTACATGAACAAAGATTCAAGTTGAACAAAACAACAATCCTGAAACTTTGTATGATAAGTTCTACTTACTTCCAACCACTGTAATTTGAAATTCAACCGTATCACTTCCGTCTATGTTATGTGCGTTACAAAGGTATTTGCCGCTGTTTTCATTTGTCGCTGCAGTGACTATTATTTGAGTTTCTGTCATGAGCACATTTCGAGGTAGTGCTGCTTTCTGAATTTGAAGATGTTAATTTTGTTTACACAGGCGAAAACACAAACTATCTTATGTATTTCAGGATAATTCAACGCTCTTCTTATATTCCGTCTTTGCGTGTTGCAGAGTTATCTTCTCTTGTGAGCAGTTATTGATTGTTAAGTCATTGGTTTGTGAGAGTAACGTCATCAATTTTTGAGAAAAAGACGCATTTTTCTCACACAAACCAATGACGTAACAATCAATACTTGCTCACAAGAGAAGATAACTCTGCAATACGCAAAGACGGATGTTTAGTTTGAGGTCGATGACCTTTACTTTGTCCTTTTCTTTCGACACCCGAATATGAAGGCAAATAAGTATCACATATTATCTTCTTTGCGCAAAACTTATTTCTATCAATTGAAAAATTTAAATAAGTCAAATTAGCATGCGTGTTTTACATACGTTATACAAACAGGAAATGCTAGGCTTTGGATACCCTGTGGCGTTAAACTGAATCGTGACGTCATTTCCGTACAAAGTGGAAGTGAGTAATGGTGAAACCAATATGTGTGGTGCAACATGAACATGCGCTGTACAAAATAGATAAATATACACAAAGATAAAAGTACAAAATGGCACGTATATAGAAAACATCGAAACGAAAGCCACACAACAAATTTTCATCTGTGTGAAATATAGAACAAAATACTGAATTTTTACAATGTGAGAAAAACAACAGCGGTAGAAAATATAATAAAAAGTAAAAGTGATACCCCAAACAAAGGTTGCCCGTGACCTTTGACCTTTTAGCCAGGACCGATGATAACCGTAATCTTATCAGGTGAAGAACTTAACGATACCAGAACAAAAGGCAAATAATCATAATTTGTTTGGGTTTATGAAATACATTGTATCATGCAAACATGCTTTTTACTTTAAAAGTGGCCGAGCGTTATCCTTGACATTGTCTTTTGACCTTTTCACCTTGACCGACGGCCACCAAACTAAATCAATGCAGAACTCGATATTGTCATACTAATTATAATATGAAAACTATTATTGAAGGGTTCAAGAGACATCTTAAACACAAAATGTTTATTATATTAGGGACACATGCACGGTTTGACTGAGGAACCGATTGCTGCAATGTGCATACCTTCATTACTAGGTAATTACTGAATTCATGAAATACATCCAATCCTTCAAAACCAAAACCTATTACAGCGGGCGAAGATAGCGATAATCTGAAACATGCTTTTCTCATTCAGATGTCTCCTGACACTAGCAAGGAATGTTTTAGACACGAAATATCTCAGACATAAAAAATTCAATGTTAAATCGTAAGGGACGTCATAAGGCATTTGTGAGGGATGTGAGGTACTTAATACAATATAGCAAGATCGCAAGGACATTGAGCAAATCTGTCATGTGCGTATCCGTTAAACGTGTTATACAAATACAAGATAAAGGCAAAGAACGTTTGAACACTAACATAAATTGAAAATGTATCTTTAGAGCTTTCAAAAACGCCTGTTCCCTGTGTCAAGCAAAGAGTGCTCAAAACAAACAGAGCCTTTATTATTCATAAAAAGTTGATGAATCTTATTCCAAACGTCACATTGTATTATGGAGCTCGTATGACATCTGCCAAGCTTGTTCAAAATTGTTTATGCAAATTTTACATTTAAATGACAGAAAATAACGATGTAGAAGCCAAATAGAAACCTACCAGTGAGCACATTGAGAGTAGCGTCCGTAGTGACGGTACCGTATGCGTTTGAAGCGGTACAAGCGTATGTACCACTGTGTAACTCGAAGGCGTTGTCTATTGTCAGGTGGGAATCGTGCAGGGACACGCCGGGGATGAATTTTAGACTGGCTTCATCAATTGCAACGCCGTTTGCTTTCTAAATTAAAACAGAACAGCAGAATAATCGACAAGTGTAGGGATAGTTGTGCAGACACGTATAATAGGTAGATGTTTCTGTTTTATTAACAACCTTTATCTATGGATATTATATGCTGTTATTCTAGACACGGCATTTAAATGTAGAATATATTTTGAATGACGAAACACGTTTTCCTTGGCAGCATTCAAGGTGATGTTCAACTGCGCATTTTCAACAGGAACAAGACGGAAGGAATGGACAAGAAGATTGCTAAATGAATATTAGGAGGGCGCAGGAAGGGAAGAAATGTCGGTAAAAGATTGCTTAATTAAATCAATTAATTGGAGAAGGAATGAAGAGGGTCAGAAAGGAAATGAGATAAGAAAAAAACTTAGTTGAAAAAGACAAAGATATATACAGAGCAAATGGTCATCTGTGAAGGAATGGAAGAAGGAAAAAGCACCTGATGAAAAATAAGGATGCTAAATTTAAATGTCAGAAGGAATTAAAGAATGCTAGGTAAAAACAACGGAAAGTAGAGCGGTCGATTTTCGGAAAGAAGGAAGGAAAAATAAGTGTAATGTCAGAAGAAGAAAATTTGCGAATATTAGAAAAAGAAAATGAAGGAATAACAGAAGAAAATAATTATCATGATATTGAGATTCAAGATAAATTTGGTCCAATTTATTTTCCTACCGATTTCCAGCTCCATGAAATGGTTGGAGTCGGGTTTCCAGAGGCCGTACACACCATATGGACACTTTCTCCGTGAGTTACATTTCCTCCAACTGGTCTTTCGGTTATAGATGGAGAAACTTGACGTCGGAAACAAATGAAAAAAAAGAAAAGGACGAAACAAAACCGTTTAGCCACATGCATGACTGTGTCAACTGTGCAAATAATATTCAACTGAATGCATTGTTCTGCCAACTGTGCTTGTAAAGGGGGAGTAGAGATAAACGAATCAACAACTTTGATCTGAGTGTCAGACCAGAATTCGAACCCTGAACTTCGGAGTCGGTTTAATTTATTGAGCTCCCTGGTCAACGGAAGAGGCCTGGCCAAACTGTACGAAAATTGTATATAACCGGAAGTTAGGAGAGGTAATTGCATGTAGGAAAAAACACTTAGGACTACAGTTAATTTCGAACTGTTTATTTCTAAACATGCTTTTCAGGCTGGTTAGTATGTATTCTTGTTACATCACTAATACGTGTTTCTATGTGACGTTTCGATGACTAGTGCGGTATGTAATCTGTCACCTTCATCAGACAAATGACCAGTGCACACAAATGTGTACCAGTTGTCTACAAATTGATGTCGATTCGGGTATGCTGTAAGCGTATGTACAATTTTTGTTATATGTACATGTACCAATGTGACTCGATTTGCTATTCTTAAATTTTACTTTTACTTAACTTGACAGCAGTAAGCGAATGTTTAGAGATTACTTATGGTTTTAGAAAAATAATCATATCTTAGGGATAATGAAAACATCAGAATACTCACCTCCTTGTACGTTCAATCTGATCAGTTTTAAAGCATTGCCGTTGGAGTTCTCAGCAGTACACATGTATATTCGACTATTTGTGGGAGAGGCGGTCGAGATATACAGCGAATTTCCATTTTGGAAGACATTGCTCGGAAATTTACCCTGAAAAGTTAAATATAAAATTAGTATACATACATAAACATATAAATGTGTAAATTTTCTTTCAAACTTAAATTGAACAATTGTCGCTACGCTATGTTTGTTCTTTTTGCGTGAAGCTGGTTTCCACATTCATACCTCATAAATACAAAAAAGTCATGTTTCAATCATGTTTATTTTAATACATCATTAAAAATAACTTTAGTTTAAGCAAATTCTACCAAGAATTTGAAGAATGCATCGTTTTATCTGAATCGACAGTCCGTCATACTGTTTAACGGGAAATGTTCGTCGCATCTACAAATGTAGTATGTTTTGCCTTTCGTATGGAGGGAAAATGTAGCACTACAACGAACATTATTAACATAAACAATAAACGCAGTAATGTTATTACATTACACAAAAATGTTATTGAATATTGCATCTTATAACATATTCAAAAGGAATTGGACAACAGGCGTATTGCCTATACAACCCCTCTCCTAATGTAGTAATGTAATGTGAAGGACGAAATTTACACCGAGCAAATATCAGGTGAGGCGTTCATTTTAATGTAATATTGTACTTTTTGAATACTTACCGCAATTTGAGACCATGTGATATGAGGAGTTGGACTTCCGGTAGCATTGCACGGAATAATTACATCACTTCCGATCTGTATGTTTAAACTTGCCGGAAGTGATATTGTCAGTGGAACAGGTGACGTATGCACGTGACCGACAGGTAGGGTGGTGGGTTGTTTGGTTGTCGTCGATGGCGTCGTTGCTGACGAATAAAAAACAAATCGTGCAATCGACAAAAAAGGATAACTTTGTAATTTTTAGCACTATTATACTGTAAATTAAGTTCTGAAAAAAAATCATCAACGCCTACATTTTGTAGTGATTATTGTATAACATGTATTAATAAAACGCAAAGTTAGATAAAAAGCTTAAATTTCGGTTACGTGCTTAGTTAATGTGTCATCATGCAAAAGAAACATGAAATCTGACATGTATATACCATATAATAATATATACCATCGTATGGCATTACCACTATATAACCCTACGAAAGTCAGTTGGCATTCATTTATGCTATGAATGCCATTGGGCGATTGTTTGTTGACGTTATCATTATTATGACGTCAAAATTGTCACGTTAGATTACCACTGACCCGCCCTTGGTGAAAGCTGATATATTTATTGAACAGGCATATACGATACATACATTATTTGAACTAAATGCTGACTAATAAAAAGCGTAATTTAATTTTCTATGAAATGCACAGATTCCTTAAAATGGTAGACATAATATTGAACTGTCCTCATGGAGTTTGCCGAAAGAAATCTTCAGAAATAAGCGGGATATGCCTTGCAGTTAAAATGGCTTTAACATAAGACAGTCTTGAAACGAGGTCGGGTTAAATACTCAACCTGCGTTTTTTTTTTCGAAATTGTTGGGTATACAGTGGACACGTTGATTTTACAATGTATTGTCCCTGATACTCATCTCTACCAAACTATTCCAAGGCTTTACTTCAAAATAATAAAAAAGTCTTCTACAACGTTAAGGTTCGAACACGTGCCTTGAGCCGCCGTCACATCTTACGGTCACGAACGTAGTTGACCGTAGTTGACTGTAGTAGACCGTAGGTAAACTAATTTAAACGTATTTAACGTTGTTAGACGTAGTTATGAACTTTACATAACTTAGCCCTGCTATACCCTATTTCACCCTATTTAACCGTACTTAACAATACTGCGAACGTACTGTGAACGTACATCAAAGCGTAGTCTAACTCTAGTAAATGCCCCTATTTGACCCTGCTTGACCCTACTTGGCCGTAGTTTTAAACCGTATTGCCATGTTACTATGGTCAACTATGGTCAACACGACTGTCAACGACGGCAAACACTACATAAACGTTCAAGTATGGACAATTACGGTCAACTAGGGTAAATTAGGGTTAACTACGTTCAAACTACGGTCACAGTAGGGTCTTTGCATCCAAACTCACTGTAGATATATTTTGAACGTGTTGGAAAATGTTTGGCTGGCCACGGCCACATCATGAGTTTCTTGATAGTTCAATCTACGTTGAACTACGTCTAACTACGTTTTATTACTTTTAATGTAGGTCATCTACGGTCATCCCCAGCTACGATCAACTACGTCACGTGCGTAACAGTAGGATGTGACCGCGGTATTAAAACACACACGTATCAAAACACTGTCGATTGTTCTTGGACTAACGACCTCCTGGTACATGGGGAACGCTGTTCGAAGATATGTAGCAATACATTTTCTGAAATTTGTTTGCTATATGTAACTTATACTCATGTTGTTCACCTACTTGTTTGATGAACAGTTAGCGTCACATTCGTCGAAATTGTTCCGTAGTGATTTTCATAGGAGCATGTGATGTAACCCCCAGACAAGTCCATTGGAGGGTTAGTTATGTGTAAGGTTGTCTGCGCGTGATTTGTGTGTATCGATGACAGCGCTTCCATGGAATGTGGCTGCAATATAAAACAGATATAAATTGCCGACGTCATCACGATGTCTTAACTGTAGGTAATATAAACCACAGCGTTTCATATACAGTTTTTAAAGACACTCTTCGCAGGCTTAATACTTCAGAAGTCCCTATATATTATCTCCTTGGTGATCGAAAAAGTAATATTTTACACACCAGATTGAGAAATAACTCTAGTACCTTAAACAATCACTTATTTCATGCTAATTTAATAGATTTTCAGCACTGTCAATGTGGACATCCTATCGAAGATACATATCACTTCTTTTTTACTTGCAATAATTATGTAGATCAGAGAATTAAACTCTACCGCGAATTAAATGATTTCATTCCACTTAACTTGCAGCTACTACTATACGGTAAAAGTGAATTGTCGTATCAAGAAAACACCCTAATAGCCAAACAGACGCAGCAATTTATTCTAGATACTAACAGATTTTGAGTATATTTTCCTGCACTTCTTATATTAATGTTTACTAACTAATCCGAATCTAGCTCTCTCTCATTCTCCCTCTCTCTCCTCTCTCTCTGTCTCTCTTCACCCCCCCTGTCTCTCTCTCTGTCTCTGTCTCTGTCTCTCTCTCTCTCTGTCTCTCTCTCTCTCTCAATTAAAGCAAATGTGAATATATATGTTATATGCCATCTTGATCATTTGTAGTAATATATTGTAGGGAAAGGGCTTAATATAAGTTGTAAAACTTGTGCCCAACTCCCATTGTATATAAATTACAATAAAATATGTTTAAATCAACTGTAGGTAAATATCAATATAGACTGAAACATAAATTTGTATTTAATTGAATAGAGTTATAGAAGAAATCACCTGTCTTTGTTCAGAAACAAAATACAGTGTTTCTATAACGGTAACATATTGTTTTTGTTCTGATCGTAACGAAATTAGGTCATATAGTTTACAACTTGACCGTTTTACAATTTTACCGTTACACTGCTATGCCGTTATAAAAATGCACCGTTTTACAACTTGGCCGATTTACAACTGTGTTGTTATACATATCTACCGCCTTACAACGATACCGTAACACCTCTGTACTGTTTCACTACTATAGAGGGCACGTTAGTCTATAGTGTTAGGACGCCGGGCTCGTGACTGAAGGGTTGCACGTTCGAGTCACGGCACGGCTCGGCACGGCTCGGCACGGCCCGGCGTTGTATCTTTGAGCAAGATACTTTACTCCGCTTGTTCCAGTCTATTCAGCTGTAAATGCGTACGTGGTTGGGCCGTGCTTGAATTGTTGACTAATTCTAATTCTAATTCTTTTTATTCTGTAAGCCATTTGACTGCTAGCTGTGAGCGCCGAAATGGCAGCACCGGTTGTATGCTCCCCAGGGAGTTGAGACAGATTTCGGCTGGTTGCAAAAGCCATATAACCACGGATAATAACTTGTAAACCGCCTTGAGCCAACCTACGAACTAGGTTGTGATAAAGGGGTATATAAGAACCTCGAAATATTATGTATCATTACAATTAACACTTCCTGAGTAGGAAAATTCAGTCTTTTTACAGCCATATCCTTCCGGTGTCAGTATCGAAGGATACTAGGAAACAGTACATCTACGATATACCGAGAAATCACAAACCAGACCCGTTGTTTCATACAGAAATTCAGCAATTTTACAATGTATCACTTTACGGCAAACATGTATACTAAATAATTATGTGCCATTATTCAACTGTTGTTTTTTTTTTAAATACAAATGTACTGTTTTACGTTATATACAGTTCTACCACTATACACCTGTCTCTTATACAACTAATAACAGTAAATAATAATCTTTTTCTATCCGAGCATAAAGTTTTTACCGTATTTGGTATTTCAGTAGACATACATTGCGGCAACAATTCTTGAAATGAAGACTATTCAATTGAGTAGAAAATCATGTAATACTTACGAAATTAAATAGCCAGTGTATTGTTGGCGATGGCGATCCACTCGCTCGACAGGTGGCGCTGTAGTCGCCAGTGCCGGTAATCATGTCAAGATGCGCAGGCGGTCTTTCAATGAATGTTGGTTTATCTGTGAAGAACGTATATATATTATTTGAACGTCACGACTTTTAAACGTTGAAGGAATTGCATTTTTCATATGAATACCACAAGGAAAGTAACAAATTTCATGAAACGCGTTAACGATTGATCTTGAATTTATGACGTTCCATTTGGCATTTACTTTAAGTGCTAACTGAATGTTGTTCAATATTTGTATCTTACATTTAGATATCTAAACACCGAATTAAAGTCAAAATTCTCTAATTGAGCAGATTTCAACGTTTAGTATAAGTCACTACAATATTGTGTATGTTGTTTTAATGAATAGATCAGGCATTTTTAAGAGTTGGTTTGCTGCAATAATGTCGTGTACAAGTTGGTCATGATATTCATTGATGATATGAATGCCATTTGATCTTAAGTTGTATGATGACGTAGCCATTAAATGGTATTATTATTTATAAGATGACCGGTTTGAGCCATGATGTTCTGTTATAGGCGTGCTAGTACTTTAAGTACCTATTAAGACAGTCATCATAAAGAGTAAAATATTAGTAGATAGTTGATTCTGAGTTTGCCGTATCAACTATCTACTAATCTTTTACTCTTTGGTGATGACTCTCTAACCCATCAAGAAAACACTACATTTTTTCTAGCCGTCCAAAATTATATATTCAAAACTAAAAGATTTCAAATAAACGAATAGTCCTTTAACAATTTCTTTTTGACATATATATATATATATATGTATGTTGTGTTGCATTCGTTTTACTACTATGTATTTGGATTTATATGCTTATTTAGTCATTTTGCCATTGCATTTATTCATACCATAGTATGTCACTAACTGGCCATGATTATGATAGTTTGATAAAGTGATGTGTTACCTTGAGCGAGCAGGACGTGCCAGGGACGAGACGGGAAAGTGTTTTATGGACTTATATTTGATAAGTGTGATGGCTAGTATGTGAACTGCCACGTTTTTAATAATCATGGCGGTCCTTTGTGACATACAAATTTTGTCAATAGTTGATTTAGTTGTGATTTATTCTATGTAACTTGTATATACATTTTAACCTTTATCGAGTGTTCATTTACAGCATTGCTGAAATTTTCATCTACTATTGCATAGTCATATTTTACAGATTCGTGTTCCACATACTCATTGCAATAGAGCAATATGATATTACCTGATGATGATCATATGTATATTGATATGTTATTCATTCCTGGTTTCCACTGCATAACAATCCATTACCCCCTCCCATATTCCCATAACTATTATATTGTACACATTACTTCATTATTGTAGCTAGTGTTGACAAGTTGATTATTAAGCAGGTAACACATTTACATAAGTGTCACGACACTTATTTTTGTTTTCTTTTCTGTTCTATAAAACATGTACTTCGTTGTTTGTCAAACTATATTTGAATAAAACAAAGTTTAAACCAAGTACGCATTGGTTACTTTAACGATCCTGGTCACGGCCCCATTTATTTTTTGTTTTACAGGAAAGGGTAATTCATTCGGAAATTAAAAGAACTATTTTATTTTATTGTAAATATTTATTTTTACACAATAATATTTAACAGCCGCATATTTAAAAGAATAAACAGATATTCTCTCTACTTTTGGTGACAGTACATTGTATTCGATGCATTTTTTGTCTTTGTTGGCCACATACCTACAAAATAATTTGATTTTTACACATACCTCCAGTGATAATAAGTTCAGTTGTTGCGGACGCAGTGCCTACGGTGTTCATAACCGCACACTTGTAAATACCAGCATCATCCACTTTGCTGTTTGATATTCTAAGGTAGGTCGTCCCGCCGTGGTGCGTGACGTGAGCGTCTGACGGTAGTGTGGTATGCTGTAAAATATATTAAATCATGTATAGTATATGATAGCCGTACAGTATATACAATAACAATAAAACAATAACATATATCGTAGTATCAATAGCGTCAACAGAACAATTAATAAAACAATATCGTACATACGGCGAAAACAGACATAGATTCAGTGCTACTATTTGGGTAGTGAGGTGGCGCAGTGGATGACACACTTACCATTCACAAGGCGACCGGGGTGCGATTCCCCAATCGCACGTTAACAGGTATCGCGCTAACATCCTGGCCAACACGAGTGGTTTATATAAGTTAAAAAATCTTGTTTCATAATTGTTGTAAACAATATAAAGTTTACAATTTTACCAATTTTTAAAGAAATAGTGAGACGATGTTATCTTTATGGTGTCTCTTTAATGATAACGTCACAATTCTTGCAAACCAAATACAGTACTTTGTAATGATAATTAACTGACATCTTTCTCCTTTGATGATAAAAACAGCACATATGTATACCAAATTTAACAATAACGGACTTATTGTTATTACACATTTGTGGTTGTATGGAAGTGAAAAATGGAAATGACGTCGACTTTGGTTTGGTCGATATTGACTCTATATTTATTTTACATAAAGATGAAATGAAAAAAAGTGAAAATTTATAATGACGCGACTTTGTCTCGGTCTTCGTCTTTTATTAGGTCTATTAAGGCACAAATTCACCTCAATAAAAATCTATAATCGATACGTATTTAAACACAATCTCATTTAACATAAAGATCTTTAATAAATCCATTAAAACTAATCAATGATGACATTATTTTGTCTCGGTCATTATGAACACAGATTTACCTCAATCAAAATACATAATTGATACACATTCACACACAATTTTATTAAGAATTAAATTAATAAATTGTAAATGAATTGATATATGTATATATATATGTGTACTTACCCCATTAAAATACCAGCGTGTAGTTGGTGTAGGGCTTCCTGCGAATCTACAGGATATCGAAAACGAACTTCCAACGTGGTATGACATATGAGGTGTCATAGCAACAACAGGTCTGTGAGTAAAGTGATGCGAGGCATGAGTCGTCGGTGCTGGTGTTGTTTTTATTGTTGTTGTTTGTGTACTTGTTGGCGTTGTTTGTGTTGTTGCTTAATTAAAACAAAAAAGAAAAAAAAAAGTAAATTATTAAAATCGAAATCCAATTCATAGAAATGGATGTGAATCAATAATGAGCCAGCTTTAATCCAAGCGTCAAAAATCCTGTCATCGCTCATCCTTGGATTCTTTAACCTTTTCATTAATAATCAGGATAATCGCTAATCCCTGGATTCTCTAACCTTTTCATTAATAATCAGGATCATCGCTAATCCCTGGATTCTTTAACCTTTTCATTAATAATCAGGATCTTCGCTAATCCCTGGATTCTTTAACCTTTTCATTAATAATCAGGATCATCGCTAATCTTTGGATTTTTTAACCTTTTCATTAATAATCAGGATCTTCGCTAATCCCTGGATTCTCTAACATTTTCATTAATAATCAGGATCATCGCTAATCCCTGGATTCTGTAATCTTTTTCATTAATAATCAGGATAATCGCTAATCCATGGATTCTCTAACCTTTTCATTAATAATCAGGATCATCGGTAATCCCTGGATTCTGTAATCTTTTCATTAATAATTAGAATCATCGCTAATCCTTGGATTATCGAACATTTTCATTAATAATCAGGATAATCGCTAATACCTGGATTCTCTAACCTTTTCATTGATAATCAGGATCATTGATAATACAGTCAACGCTAATTCCAATTGAAAAATGTTGTGCATTTGAATGTGTATAACTCTTATCTCGGTGGTATGGTCTGATAAGATAGTTTTAACTTTCCACGATATGTTGGCCCGACACTAGCAGCTGGCATGTTAGAGACATTCCATTCCAATCGAGGTTTAATAAACAAACGATATCCCCTTCTTGGAAATAAAATCTTCCAATTATTGGCATATTGGTATTATACTTACGTAATGCATACAATGGGTTACTTCAAGCGAACGTGTCACTTGCAAAGACCTATACCGTCACATAATGACGTCGCTATGGCACGTGTAATGCTACATGACCTAACACTATTAGACAGGTATAAAAGGTTTATTTTTGTATACAAACAATGTAGGTATTGGACGTGTTGCAATGTTGCAAGATCGACTAGTCGATTTGTTAAGATCTGACTAAGTTAGATATACGAATATTTTACCTGCACTACGATGCAATTTGAACAATTCACACGTCATTCGACAAAGAGTGTTTCTTTTATTTATAGAGGGTGTATGCTTAATGCATGAATTATGATACTGGATCAACACGCTGAGATAGGCTCGATACGTACATTGCTTGTGTATAAAGCAAAAATTTGATACATCGATATTTCCAGACTGATTAAATTTTATTGAAGATACTACGAAATGACAAAAACTGATAATCACATGTCTTGTTTTGAATTCATATGTTTATGACGTCAACACTTCCACTTTATCAAGCATCGTGACGTATTGCACGTCAGCGTGGATGATGTATATTGTCACATACTTACTCCTTGCACATAGCCGATTGTTACACCTTGGGGTGTCACAGCACTCGTAGCACATATTATTTCCCGACATTCCTACAATAGTGCTGCAGAGCTGGAATTCAACGGATAATTACACGTAAATGTTAAGACAACACAAGCTCAGTACTTTATACGTTACACTCAGTTTTGCTCTCTTCTCCCCTTGGATATATCATAGTATAACCGGAGACACGCCGCTAGCTAATTTGTCGGTCTCTGGTTAAAAAAAAATACCAGTCGCTTAGCTCATAAATTATGCTCGTCCTTTGAAAGTTAAAAGAGGTCGACAACCGACTACAACGCCAGTCAACAATAGCATAGTTACTCAAACACGCGATTCTTAATATTTGCATCAAACGATCAAACCAGTCTTCTTGTCTCATCCACAAGGTGGCGCATATTGTGCCTATGTACAGAATGATATTTAACAGCTGCATGTATTATGTCTTTTTGTATTGCAAAGTTATCTGCTCTTGTGAGCAGATATTGATTGTTTCGTCATTTGTTTGTGAGAGTAACGACATCAATGTTTGAGAAAACGGCGTAATTTTATCACACTAAACAATGACGTAACAATCAATACCTGCCCACGAGAGAAGAAAACACTGCAATACACAAAGACGGAATACAAAACTTAAATGAATATTCTCTCAACATCTGGTGACAGTACATTCACTACAACGTTTGTCTTTGGGGGAAGGGGACCGAACTAATAGATAATATGATATTGACACATCACAGGTGCATATATCAAAAGTGAGCGTAAGCCTTAAACTATCAAGGGTGAAAACAGCTCATTAATTAAGTTTTGTTAATAATATACATATAAAAATGTCTCAGAGATAAGTGTGATCATTTAGAGTTATCGTAGAGGCAAATTCGATACAAAATAAAACAAATTTATAAATACAAATATATAAATAAGCAAATAATTCAATAATAGAATAATAAATAATTAAATAATTTAAGAAAAACAACAAAGAAAATATCATCCTATGCATGAAATACGTCTCAAGTTACTACACACCAAAACCGAGTTACAGTCACCCAATATAACTTTGAACAAAACCTTATCTACAACAGTTCTGATTTTAGGGAAAGATAACCTTTTTTGATGAGCATCCAGCCACATATCTCATTTCATCTCTTGGTCCCAATTGGGTCTGGTATACCGAACACATCTAAAAAAGAAAAATCAATTACGAAAGTTACATTTATGTTATCGTGAGTTATCACAGTTTTACTTTATACACAATCAACGTTCGTATTATCGTGTTGAAACGTTTAAGGCCGAATGATCCCTGTTTACATGCTATGGCTTTGACAGTCATGGAACTGCAAAGGATCAACAAATCTTGAAACATTGCGACACGGTGACTTGACTATGTACATTATTTGTGTATTTGGCTAGCTCAGTCATAGCTTGACAAATGCACCAGTCGGTCTTGAAACGTTGCAACAAGGTCAATACGGACATTGTTTGTGCATACATATATTTAAACTGATGAGTCTTAGTTATGCTATAGTATATTGTTTTACTGTTTCAGGGAGAGTATCGTTGAAACGATTCGGCCGATAAATAACAATGCCAACATGGCTTTCTTACCAACTACATGTATGTGCCAGTTTTCTTCTGTAAGTTATAATTATATGCAACAAAATGCAACAAAATGCAACAAAATACAACCACAATGTGAAGAAAGGTTCCAAAAGTTACGTGTAGTTTTGTCTAAAAAGTGTCTCTGACAGTCAAAAAAAAAGCCCACATTGGCACCTCTCCTTATAAAATTGTATTCGAATCAATATTTTGAGATTTAAAGATAAACTAAACAGATGATAAAAATAAAATTTATAAATAATTCAGTTATACATATGTATTATCCAGCAACACAATATTTGAGATTTCACATTCTTACATTCGGAATAACCTCTAGATATTAGTTGATACCGATCAATACTCACACTGTCCATATTGCACAGCGTTGTTGTGAAGTTACAATCCGAGGGGTCCATCACGTCAGCACACTCGAAACACTCCAGTCCGTCGTCTTCCATTGAGGTATTATAATATATAATTAAGGAAATACACCAGTGACATAATTCATCATCCTCGAAATCCAGCGGTTACGCATAATTTCTCTCTCTGCCTCCCTGGAATATGTTATAGCAAACAATCGAAGGCACATGACCAGCAATTGTATTAGGTCAGGTAAAAAAGAATGATCATTTACGTGTACTAGGCTAATACCTGTTCTTTGAAATTTACAGGGAAGCGACGCACAGCTTCAAATCCATTACATTTTCCGCTACGCGACCGCGATATTCTTATGATGTACATCAACGGGTCAAACTAGTCTTCTCGTTTTATCCACAAGGCGGTGCATACTGAGCCTTCGATTTTGCTATGACATATTCCAAGTGTACAGAGAGCGGAGGTGAGCATAAATCCTGGATATCAAGGATGCATGATTTATTGAAGGTGTGTTGTTTACATTTAGCCACATATTAAGATAATTCAACCGAATAAGAAACTAGAACCGTAAATTTTACTAACAAATGATAATTTACGTAAAATGGTATACAATACACAATTAAACTTGGATTTTAAAAGCAAGATCTACTATTTTCAAATGAGCTGAAATCGACTAAATGTTAAGTTTTAAAGATATTGCATTACAAACATTAATATTAAAAATGGCATGACACTTACGCTAGTCTGTTACCTTCATTTGAATCACAGGTCTTAACGCTAGATATAGGAATGAGTTACGTAGAACAGTTTGTGTCGGAGAGGTGTGATACGGTGGTATATATAGCACGCAGTTTCGATTAGGAATTAATATGATGACCATATTTACTAATAACATGACAGACAGACAGACAGGCAGACAGACAGTGCATACCTTCGGCATATATATATCCCAAGAACAACGCAAGACAGGCACCTGTTGAAGACACATAAATATAAACAATGCGTAATTGTTTACATTTGTATATATTTAGTACTGAATATAAGGTAGCATATCAACATTAAGTTAACTTTTGGAGTCAATGTAACCTTCATTTAGTATTTACCATGAATAAATATAGTAGCGTTATAAGCCGTTTATCCATTAAATACTTAGGGTTTAAACAATTGTATTTGTATTTGTATTTGCGACATGTAAGAATTTCGGGTTTCGACTCAAAGAGCAGAAACGAAATAAAAAGAACACGAAGAAGAAGAAGAAGAAGAAGAAGAAGAAGAAGAAGAAGAAGAGGAAGAACATGAAGAGAAGAAAAAGGGGAGGAAGAAGAAGATGAAGCAGAAGTAGAAGAAGAGAAGAAGAAGAGAAAAAGAAGAAGAGGAAGAACAAGAAGGGAAGAAGAAGAAGAAGAAGAGGAAGAAGAGGAAGAAGAAGAAGAAAAAAAAAGGTGAAAAAATGAGGAAGAAGAAAATGATCCGTGAATGACATTGTGGTAGTTATAAACAATGAAAAAGGCAAAAACACAGATATGTGTTTTTTTGACATTTTAGAATACACGATCAGACTGTGAGTACAAATACATGTAACAATGTGTGTTACTCAAGTGAAAAATGTCTATTCGCGCAAAAGTGTAAGACGTCAGATATATTTTGTGTTGCTTAGTTGATATAACTGTAATTGTATGTGCTTATAATACTCCAAGTGAAACATAACCTAGCATTTCCATGCACCAATGCTTTATTTTCTTTCTTATAAAACTCAATCGAACAAAATATGGCAGGCAAAACATTGTTGAAAAATGTTCGGAACCCATTTTTGGTTCGACTAATTGATTAGATCAGTGGATAAAAACCGATGATATTCAGCACGAATAGAATTCAGAGTCCTGAGATATACAACACCCTGTATAATTACATTTTGAAATGCATGCCCCTTGCATTACAGAGATTGAACACTGGCATTATGAGTACAGTATGTTGATCCGGGTATGCAATAATACCAGGTATGTTCATGGATAAGTGACGAAGAAAATGTAACAAGATGCGAAATCATTCATAGGAGGAATAGCATTTACAATTTATTAGAATATGCATAGAATAGTTTAAATTTATTTATATATTTATCGAAAAGCTACCAACATGCGCGTTTACAAAAAATGCAAAAAAAAATATGCAACCTTAACATATTAAGACATCGTAATCGCTTTTAATTGATGATTTGACAAATACACACATTTCAATATTCCAATGTAAATGCCAGCGTGAATACTTCTACACTGTTCGCCAAACATGTTTCTACTGATAAGATAAGGCTTAACAATCCATACACGAAATTGACCCCACCAATAAAGCAAATATGCTAATTATCTTCACTGGAATAAACATATCATACGAACAAGCTCAAATAGAATAATGACGTTTCATTTACAAGTAATTATATATAATGTCAGTAAACTCACATAGCCATGCAGCTCCTTTTCTGGCCATGCTGTTGTACTGCTGAGCTAAAAATCGATATGTGCATGCCGATGACAGTGTTTACTGATAAGACATTGTAGTCTAAATGATCTTGTCAGCTTAATGGGTTAAGGTATATGACATCATATAGCGTTTCTGTCAAAGTTAAAATGTTCATATGGTTTGATTGCATTAATATATGTACAAAGCATGATGCTTCAACGTTAGATGTGTTCCAGTGTTATTTATGTTACCCAATTATTCACGGAATGATAATTGCGATTTTATTAAAGTTGAATATGATCGATTATATTTATCGAGTTTGAAGTGCAATGTTACATATTTTGGCCTCCGTCGTTACAGGAAAAGATTCCATTTAAAATCTGTGTACAAAAGACTGCAGACAGTTATAATTGACTTAAATCTTCTTCATTTCTATAGTTATATTAATCAAGATATTAGAAAAAAACAGTTCGTTAGTTTTCTGCTTTACATAATAATCATACACAATAGCATAATAAACAAACATTTTCCATCACATAATGTGTCGTGTTATCCAGTGAATATTCCTATGTCAATTTTTTGGCGTAATAACCCTTGTAATATGATCTTTCAGCCCTGTGATTGGTTGTAAATGTCAATTGTTTCAATTGTGACGTCACGCCTAGGACAAGTACGTGACGTCACATGCTTACGCACTGGATTCAAAATGGCGGCTTTTTACATTTCAAGGTCGCATGGAAATTGTCGTTTTACACGAATAAATGCCACAAAGCTTGACTATGTGATACAAAGGATCTTACACTCGTTTCCTTTTAATATGAAATTTATGAAACTGGTAACGAACTTTTCATTTAAGCTTGCCATCGGCTCGCTAAATTGATTTTTTTTTTACTCTTTCATAAATCTCATATGAAATTGAAACTCATATAAGGTCCTATTTCTATCAACTTCTATCTTATCAAAATATTTTGTCTTAAAGGGACATCACGCGAAAAGCCATATTTTTTAATGAATGTATGTATTGTATGCACTTCCACTTATGTTACCTCGCTATCCCCATATTCATAGTCCGTTCCAAATGTCCAGTTTGACCACTTGAATTGTTCGGGAAAGCCCTGCTAAAAATAGCGCCGGTCACGTCACCTGACTAGGCAGTAAACACGAGCGGTCTGGGCGAGATGAAACGGTTTCCAAAGGGGCCCCCAGAGAGGGGCGT
>NW_018406654.1:165051-293431 GCF_002113885.1 Mizuhopecten yessoensis
TTGTTTTCTCCTTTGAATACTCCCACCTGTAATAATGATTCCGTAACGTACTCCGTGCGCTATCTTTTGACTATTTGGCAACTTTTCGCTTCGTAGCTGACACGGTACAACACTTTTCTTTGGCTTACTTCACACGGTCAGTCATTTTGTTTACAAAGAAATGGTGTGCAATGCGCATGCGCTAGTAGAGGGAAATCCCTGAACAAAACGTTGGTCAGACAGGTAGAAATACCGATGATTATCTTAGATTTAATCATTTTTATGAATATATTTCAGCCAAATCCGATCGTTATTTTCCATAAGGAGTCTCACTTGATATGTTTATGTAGTATTTGAAAAAAAGACAAAAAAAGTAGTTACTTCACCGTGATGCCCCTTTAAAATGTATTTATTCATAAATAATTTGGATATGGAAATCTGTAAGATTGATCATGGAAATAATTTAAATTTATTGAAAATATTTCTGAAAAAGAAGATTTACTACAATCACAATAGGTATCCTCGCTCACAACTAGGCGAGTAAACCATCTAGGAGTAGGTAACTCTCTGCGTGATTTCATTGGTAAATCTTTTTAATATGAAAAAGAAGATTTACTACAATCACAATAGGTATCCTCGCTCACAACTAGGCGAGTAAACCATCTAGGAGTAGGTAACTCTCTGCGTGATTTCATTTGTAAATCTTTTTAATATGACGTCCCTTAACTAAAGTATTTGCGAGTTTATCTTCCTTAGTGACGTCATGGTTCTTAGCAATTGTTTCCACAGTCGAACACAGATAGAGAAACACGCGGTTCTCTACCTAATATATGAATACAATTGAAGAAAAAAGGTATATAAAGTCGTGATACATGAAACTGGTAGTTACATTCATTTAAATCGTGTCCTATATAGTATTTGAACATTAACTTACTATCTAAAAAAGGCAGTAAACATGATGATCAACCATACCCCGTATGATAACCTCAATCTATTGAACAGTTATTATGAAGCAGGCTAACCATCTTATATAAATCATAATTGTTGGCCTGGAAGAGGCATGTAAGACGTCTAAATCAATAGTGTTTACCCAAAAGAGACAATGTGATTAGACAAAATAAAACCGCAAATGCCTCTGTATAATTCATTACGTTTTTGTTAAAAAGAAAAAAACAACATGTTTTTAATTAAAGAAAATATGCACATGGTAAGAGTAATATTCGAAAATAATTGCATTTTGTTCTGCAAACGCATTTTGGTTTTATCGTCACTAACCGCGTTCTCGATGTGGGGACGTGACACTACTTGAATTTGACTTTAAATTTGCATGGCGGGTGTAATCGATGAAACAGAAGACGCTTTCCATTCCGAAACACCTGGTCTTATTATCCATGTAGTTTATCATGAGTCTGCATGTAAACTTCAAAATATGAACATTTCCTTTGTTCATATTTTGCCAAATGTTATCGATTTCGAGTTCAAATTATAGTTTGGTTGACTCTTTTTGTCTGTCGTGTTACATTGATATTCTGTAAGTAACAGTCAAACTGTCTTGAAAGGAAATGATCGTCGTCCCAGCAAGGCTTTTTCTCTCTCCTTAAAACAACATTATACATATTTTTTTTCATTTTGCGAGACTTACTCACAGCACAGGTATGTTTATGTCAGGAGTTCCAAAGGTAATACTAAATATCTACCATGATGAACATTATTTTGTGTCGGTGTATAGACTTCATAAATCGTCATCTGTCATGTAGAAAGTCCCCTCCCGTACAACTTCTTTCGCCCCCGTAGTTTGCGGGGGTATCATGTGTCATAGCAGTTGTTGTGACGGTCAAATAGAACCTTTTGCAGCATTTTCGTTTTGTTTTTTAGTTCCTGTTTTGAATTGGTCAATTAACAGAATGACATTTTGTCATTGTCTATAGGCGATGTCGGTTTTTCATTTTGTTTATTTACAACGTTGTGTTAACGATCTGGTGATTAAATTTTGTATGTTGACAATGTAGAAATTTGTCTTTATCTTTTGACAATGCGTTATTTTGTCTTTAAATATTAACCAAAATTGGTAAAGTATGAAAACGTAGAATTTTATCTTTGTCTATCTGTTAATAATATGGACTTATTATTACATCTATTGACGTTGTATTATTTGTTCCTATAAACGGTGTGATCTCTTGTCTGTCACTTGTCTATTGACGATGTGATCCTTTATATGTTTTTTATTTGATATATGTAATGCAATGAATAATCGGTGATAAGATCAAAATTGCATTTTACTTTTATCTAACAGATACACTATTTTTGAATGACTTTTATCAGCTTCGTATGAATAATAAATTCCAAGTTTGTTCTGAATATAATCTAATTGTGCAAGCTTTGGTAAACGTATGGTACCTTTTTTCATGCGAATGAACAGTTTTTTGACTCTAAACCGCTGAAACCAACTAAGAAATCCACAAAGTGCCGAGTTAATAGAATCAACTGTCAGAGAATTATTGAGACATTTCGTCCAAAAAAGCACAGTGCAACGTATGTTTTCTTTTTATATACGTGCTTATTACTTTTTGTTTGAAATTTCTAAAACGAATCAACATTTGAAATTTTGGCAAATATGCTCATTTTCAATGTTTCCGCATCAACCGGGAATGTGTATAAACCGCGAAAAAATACTGCTTTACAATAAATACCGTATTTCAACGGATCTCTTTCTGAGTCTTACAGGTTGTCTTGTCGTTACTTCCTCAGTTCTCGTTTTGACGACGTGACATTGCTTGCATTTGACCTAGATGTACAAGTGTGACGATGAAGCAAAAGGCGTGTCCCCTTCCGGAACGCCTGTTCATGTTATCTTTGTATTATTTCAAATGTCTCCATTCTATTCTTTCCTCTGTTTATAAGTTTCATTTTCTTTTGCACAGTTCTCAAGTGAAAATACAACAAACAAACGTATTTATTCAAATGATTTTATATGCAAAATGATATTTTGTTAAATTACACAGATGAAATTGGACAACGACATAAATAATCCTAGATGCTACATGGCTCCTCTATCCTCCAATGGAATGACATTCGCTTAAATACCTGGAAAGAAAATAAAATACTCTTCCATTTAAACATGTCTGTTAATGACAAAGATTTATTCTCATTCAATTTATATAAACAAAATATAAAACAGATTATGAAATTATAAAAGTGTCTTTGAGTAATTGGGAAATATGGAGTATTACTGCAAAATATGGAGTAATACATTTCAAAATGGTTAACAAATATTTAAAGACGACCATCTGACCTCGGGTTTATACAATTTGATTTTTACGATTTGACATTTATTATAATGACTTACGTTTGCCCTTGCCCGTGTGACCTCCTGAGTGAACTCCGTGACCTGCATCAATTATTGGGCCGCCATGTGCAAGACCATGATCAATTGGTGCGGGTAAGATGTCCACGTGACCGGGTCCCATGCCGAAACCAGACCCTCCTGTGCCATGAGCAGCGGCATTTGAATTTACATTTACATTAACATTTGTTGTGGCTTTAGCTCCTGCATCTACACCAACTACTCCATGATCCATGTGTCCATGGCCACCAAAATCAAGATGTCCTACGCCGCCACCGATTCCTTGATCGAGAGATCCGCCATTTTTGACGATGTTGATGTTTCCATCCAGGTTTCCACCAACCAGAGGTTCGACGAAAGGTCCTCCCAAGTTGCTGTCAATAGAACCAGCATTGTTAAAGTTATCCATGAAACCTCCTCCGTTGATTCCTTGGTCGAATATACCACCACCATTGCCGTCGATGAATCCACCGTGGTTTTCAAATCCGCCGTTATGGCCGAGATCAGATGGACCTCCAAGTCCGTCTAATCCAACTCCGTTGTCAAATCCATGCCCGGATTCAATGCCTCCGTTTCCACCTCCGAGACCGTCCAGATTAATACCGTTGTCCATTCCGTTTCCTCCAACACTACCTCCATTGCCTCCGTTGTCTACTCCGAAGATGGCAACTAAATAATTCATTAAAAAGCACGTGAACAAAGATGAACAATGTGTCTGCAAACTTGATTACCTCAAAGTTTCTATTCTTAGCGTGTTTATTCTTTAAATATTTTTCGCAAATGTTATGTTACCGCTGCAAATATATTAAACGATTTTGGTTCAAATGTCAACAAATGTCAACATCAATTAAGAAATTGGAACTAGGAAATCCTCCTAAACCATGGTGACTATTCTCTTTTTATTGTTTCCCAAAATAAATCGGCACAGTAATGTACTTTATAGGAAGGTACGTAAGACGTATAGTTTCATTGTAAAAAATGTTAAATGATAAACTCAGGAGTGCATGTAAATTAGTTATAATGTTATCACACTTTCATTACAAACTACAATCAGAATTATTGGTATGTAAAACCTTTTAAAAACATTTTAACCTAATATAACGTTATTGATGAAGAGTTGAACATTTTGATAAATAAGCATTAATTACATATATTTTTACATAAATTGAATACTCAGTTTTTTATCATTGTTATCTTTTTCAGTATATTTAATTTATATGTAGTTCACTTTTTCCCGTACATAAGTTCCACAGTGTACTTTTAATACAAGTAAAATTGAAACGATATGCTTATTAGTATGCCTATATTATATACAATCTAAGTATAAATGGTCGATTATTGTATGAACTGTGTTAATATCAGTATAACTACTGTTTATTGTAATAGTAATTAGGGAATCCATTTTCGGGATTTTTCATAAGTCATGCTTCTCAATATAACACTTTTTTTCTTAAGATAATGCATCATCACTTGTGATGATGAAATTCAAATTTTCTATCTGATAAATACGATAGTGCTCAATATTATTCTTGCCATTTGCGCTATTGATTCCAAACATGCAAAGCATTGTCCGTCGTTCCAAATAACGTAGTTATTCGATCTACTGATTTAAACCATGCACTTATACTAAAGGAAAATTACGCTTCCTGGGTACAAGCATTACCTAGTTCCTCTACAAATTAAATGATACATAAGTAGCTATTTTAATGTGACTTGACTATTCAACAGATTTAGATGAAGATATTGAACATGCAAGTGCTATACAAACAGACACAATACAAATATACACAGGTACGCCACGCCAAAATACGACCGGTTACTTTGAACAAGTAGTAAGGAATAGCGAATGCATATTAGTCATCTCTAGTAGCATTAATTATATGAACCCCCAATAATATTCATATATTTATTTGTATAAATTAAAAGGCATATCATTCCCAACCAGATAAATGTGCATTACATATGCAATAGAGCACATCCCACCCATACATCTAGGCAGGTTTAGTAGATGCTACATGTAAATTATGAATGATATATTTATATATATAAATATATATGACTAAATGTAATATTTGATTTTCTATGTTTAGTAATTCTACCACTACCATTGTTACATTGATATGTACAAACTGTACATCGAGTAGTGTTGCTAAGTTTGTACGTGCGGTCACTACTGTCGTACCAGGGTTGTTGAAACCGTCATTACCACCGCCATTATGTCCTTGATGACCCCCGCCTGCTGATGTAACTGTTGACCAAAACACTCGGTTACATTTCGTGTAACAATTCAACCAGAGTGATCCCCCTTTACAGATTCACCTCAGGTAAGCGATCAAGACTACACAGTAGTGTTGTTCTGTGACTTACAATAACTGTCCCAATATGAAAGTATTACCTACATGAGACCTTGAATTCGTCATGTATGAAAACCGAAATATGCATTAAAATACCCTGCTATATAACTTACCTGTATCGATTGCTTAGTAAATATTATCAATATTTTACAAGTTTTGATGATTCAAATAATCCCGCATCGTCGTCTTAGAATAAAGGGATTGCAAAAATGTACTGTTTGAAGATTGTGAAAAGCCCAAATAACGATAAGGAATGTTATAAACGAATTTTCGAATACCCATAACAATTGCTAATCAAAAGTATGAGGCGTTATGTGATCTTGAATACTAGTTAGAATTAGGAAACTATAAATTCGATTAAAGCGATATATTTAGGTTTGTCAATACAGATAGCAAAACGATAAATAAGAGTCTTGAATGGAACGACCTTACGACTGTAATACAATACTGTATGACGTACGCAGTTCGGTTTAATTTCTATCAGGATGAAATAACTCATGAGACAAATGAAAAGACAGAAACGCTGTCGTGAAACTCTTTTAACTCAGAGATGAGAAGTAAAAAATGCCAATTAATTAAATGTATTCTCACCATGGTCGGCGTCATCTACAATGAAAAATGAGAACATGATTAAATTTAATTTAATGACGATATCGATTATTTTTTAATCTCAAGTAAAGTGTTAGTTCTTATGTAAAACAAAAACAGGAACCCATAATACAACTTAAACGAAAAGCCAGTTTTTTCTCTCTGTGAAGGCATTTAGGAAGCTTTTTTCTATCTTACTGAGAGTGGTAGGATCTTTCTATGAATTGAATATTGTTGGTTTATATGGTACAGATTTGTATTTTCATTTCCTTTTTTTCAGGAACAACAGCACAAATCAGGTCCGTATGAAGACAATCATAATGGTAAGATATGTTAACGATAGATACAAATATATAATTGCCGTTACATCCGGACACCTTCTCAAATTCAAGTTTCTAAATACAACATTACGCATAGCGGAGACTCCAAAACAAAAGGAAAAACATCATGACCTCAAACACACTTACGAATGAAAAGGTTCCTGCCTCTGCCTCCACGTCCTCTAAAGTCGTGTTCCCCGATTCTGACTGTAACCAAAACACCACGATATTAATGTCATTACATCAAGTTTTGAATATTGGTATTGTAATAGCAACGAAAGAGGCAATTGGAGTTACTTCCCTTTGTTGTGCTTATAACTAAATGCTGCATTTATTGAATACATTTGATAATAGGAAAGTTCATTTTTAAATATTATTTTTTAATCGCAAACATGTTTTATTTTTTAGTTATCCTTGTGATAGAAACAAACTTAAGTCAATGAAAAGAATAAGACATAACAATTTAGAGAAATTAAATGCACTTCTTCTGTTCTCAAATTCTTAATGTAAATACTAATTTTAAACGCTTTGTAGGTCTGAGATTCAATTTCATAATTAAGAACTAGCGATGATATTAATGATCTTACCGTGGTCGGCATCAGCTGTTAAAAATAAATAAAAATGTATATTAATTAATGTGAATTTAAATGTTATTCATTGTTCCTATATTAATTAAAATCAAAACAATGTATAAATATGGGTCATATTCTCCCCATAACAAGTACAGTTCGTTAAAATACGTACAAGATGAAAGCATTGCGCTATGACTTTACACTATTGAAATGACATCAGATACCACCAAGTGCTACATGTATACAGTGAAATTGTAATTTTTGTGATTCATGTAGAGAAATTGAACAAACTGAGCTTCGTCATTTATCCATTAATTCGAGATTCGTAAACAACTGGCTATTGACATATCAGCAGCTTTATAAAACATTATTAAAAAATCTTATTTATCGTGTATATTTGTACAAACATACCCACGGAATCATCAGAAATACAGCTTAAATCTTAATGATATCAGAAACAGACAACTATATATTGCATTAATTTCAAAATATGATAACATAAGATTCAAAACTTGTTTTTTCATACTTACAGACAATGAGGGTATCTGGAACGAACAATAAAGCAANAAAAAAAAAAAAAAAAAAATTTTTTTTTTTTTTTTTTTTTTTTATTAAAGTAATTTCATTTATATCATGATATTTGCAAAAAATATACTTGCTGGGCTCCAATTAAATTGACTTTATTATGCCATGTGATTATTTTATAAGCAATTTATATCATTTGAAAACAATCATGATTATTTTGGTTTTATACGATATATCATAAAACAGCAGAAAATATGTATCACTTTATCACTTTTGTGCAAAACATATATGGTTTTTTTTCATAATCCTGTAAGGAAAATGTTTGGAATATAAAAGAAAATAGGAAAATGGAAAATAATTTCAGTACATTAGGAAAGGAGGCATAGTAGCATTTAGATAGTATCGGAAGGAAAATAACAATATTTCATATCAAAGTGTATGAATATTGAACAAATCATGCGTCTGAAGAGGGAGAGAGTTTTGGAAATGGCAGGGGTTGTATTGTGTTGAGTTTTCCTATGCAGTTGCTTGCAAGTACAGAATATTTGTTTTGTGTCAAAACATGTACAAATTGATTAAGATTCGACGTTTTTGATGTTGATGTGTATATATGAGTTTATGCATTATAAAGGATTGCAGTTGACAAGTGCGTGCGACTTAAACATCAACTGTGTACACGATCATTGTGACAATTACGTACCTCTTGGTTCTGGCATGGCACGACCAATACCGATTCCGAAACTTCCATCCCCATGCCCTATTCCAATACCCACACCGTTAGTGTCCATAGCTCCACCTCCTCCTGCTCCTCCCATTGATCCACTGCCGAAACCAACCCCTCCGGCGAGATCATTTCCACCCACTCCGAAACCTGCTCCACCATGCTTTCCGCCCATACCTCCGCCGACACTTCCGCCTAGGTCGCTCACCCCCATTCCCATACCACCATCCATTCCCCCGACGCCAAATCCGAAATCCATGCCTGGCGCTCCTCCAATATTTCCGCCTAAGTCCATATTTGGGCTATTAAATTGTGGTCCACCCATATCAATGGGTGGGCCACCGATGTCAATATGTGGGCCACCCATGTCAATATTTGGGCCACCCATGTCCATGTGTGGGCCACCAAAGCCATCATGTGGGCCACCAAAACCATCATGTGGACCACCGATGTCTATTTTCGGACCTCCAATCTCAATATTTGGACCACCAATTTCTATATTATGTCCGTTTCCTGATCCGACTCCGACAGCTTTTCCATCCCCAGCAGTTCCTACTCCGACGCCGCCCAATCCGATTCCTAGTCCTATGTTTATGTCGCCACTGCCGCTGTTTGAACTTTCTGTTTTTACTTTTGATGAAGAAAGACCTGAACCCAACCAACATCGGTCGTCAGAAAAGGCCAATAACTCACCAACCACGAATGCATATCGTAAAAATGTATAGCTTTCGGCAATATAGCTTGAAAATCTAGGTCGCTTACCATGTGTTCTTGGACACTTATTCCACGATTACTCCAAAAAAGTAATTTCCGAAAGAAACAAGGACATGTATTTACATTTGTTTGACTTAGGCAAAACAGAAAAGTCAATTTCATTAAAAAAAAATACATGCAAACGACAATGCTCTTTGCCAATATAAGCAATACATTTGTACGATATGTGTGTTGAGTGTATAACATAAGCCGTAAATGTAATTTGTCAACTCAGTGGCTGGTAGCATGTTTAAAATATTCATTTTCTTCAATCAAACTAGGTTCTTTATACCACTTCCTCAATACATCGCATTATCACCAGAATTACAATTGAAGAATAATAGTAACATTTATAAATACTACAATGTAAGATAAATATCTTTCATAGGAAATCATACAAAATAGCAATACTATTTAAATACTATTATTTTCAATGAACTAAAATAATAGACACATTTGTCGTTATTTCAAAAATGTTAAACTCCTTCACATATGGACAAAGCTTTTGTTAATAATTTAAAACTGTAATATCAGCCCTGATTATTTATGACGCGTGCGTTCGTGGGATTTGTTCTACGCATTTTTCGAAGTACATTGTGTGCAATTCACGCGCATTTAGTTTCACATTAAATCTATAAGCCACCAGTTAGTATTATAAGTTGTACACATATTGTAGAGTTATCAGATTAAATATAATATTATTTGAAAAAGAAAATAAGCAAGTAAGATAAACTCCTGCGAAATGACAAATACTTTCAAATGTTGAATTTGTATCCTCAAACTTTATCATGCTTAATATTCAATATCCAAAAGCATAAATGAATATCTCAAAGTCTAATAGGTTTAATTTGAACACAAACAAGAATTGATACCTTATTTGGCAAGATTTTAAAAACGTCGTTTTTCTTTGTCAAGCAATGAGTGCAAATGACATTTGTTTTGACTCTAAACCACAGAATGTGTTGTAAGTCAGAAATTCAAAAAAATGATTCAAGTATAAGTACAAAACTCTACCATGAATTTCTACAGAGCATGCAACGTGTTACAATTATACAAACTCAGTTACAGGAAATGTTTTCCTGTAAAAATCTAACGTAAACGCAAAGTGATGCTCTTTATAGGATAAAAGTACATAAACACGCACTTTTTTGTTTATTTCTCATGATAACATTTATTAGAAAGTATTCATTAAAGCCTAGATAACTGATTTGCTGTGCTTTTTTTTGTATATTTTTTTTCGTAAAGTTGACAATGCTGTTCATAATTCAGCCTGTTGTCGTGTCAGAAACCAATTCCTTTCGCATTAATGTCGCATGTAACGATCACATATGATCTATACTTAGGTACAAGTCCCCAGTATCGTACATAAAACCTGACTCGTGACAAGATACATGTATTACGTGTCGTGATCAACAACTAACTGTTAAAGTGCATGTTTCCAGTTATGAATATGTTCAGCATTAACATTAATTTTCTTCAAATGATATTTCTTATAAACATAATTTCTCCATTTAAAATGTTGTCACCAGCGCTTAAACATTTTCTTCATTTCATCTCGAACAGTTTTGAAAACATGTACTGACAGTTTTTCTTTTAAATATTTGAGATATTATTCACGTGTATACATATACGAACAAATTCAAACTCTAATCAATGCACTTTTAACAATGTAATACAAACGAGTCATTGGAAAAGTATTGGACTGCAACTGTGTCACATATAACAAAAAATCCCGATATCACGGTTTGAAATAACGAAGTTCGACTGCATTACATATATAAATATATAATGATATTGTTGAATGGAATTAATAATATTAATTATAAATGCAAATGTTAAGCTAACGGACAAGGTGCAGCACGTATAAACCGGTTAACTATGGTCCAATTCGAAGCTTAAACCAACAGGTCAGTGTTGTTTCATCATATTAGTTTGTTTCCCAGAATCACTACGTCTAAGATGAGGTGTCCAAGCGGCAATGGAGGTTATGTTGATGAAGCAAGGGATGATCCGTTTGAAAGCCAATGAGCGAGTCAGCAAATAGCGGTGGGTGATGCGTCCACACAACGAGGGAAAATGATGCTTTCATAAAATGATGGATAACACCGCCTGTTTCTTGCGACATACGGTGTTTTTGACACAGCAATGTGAGATGCGTTCATGAAGCAGTAAATAAGCAGTAAATGAAGTAAATGAAGCAGTAAATGATGCAATGCGTACTTCAGGTTAGCCACTAATAAACTGTTGACAAATTAGTAAACATATGTGTGTTAATAGGATGTTGTGTTGGTGTAAATATAATGTAGGGAATGTTCCACTAAAGTATTAACGTTAAGGTTAACATTAAAAAGGAGACGGCAAGGTTAGAAAAATAGATGATGGAAGAAAAGAATAGACATTAAAAACACTCATTAAATGCATGCAGTAAGCGCCGAAAATTAAAACTATTCAAGATGAAATTGACACGCCTATGCGACAGAGGGGAAAGTGCAATAAATCGGCGTCCATAGACATTAGATTGTCAGAGAAATACTTCCAACAAAATGAAATTTTAATGTTTTTATCTACTCACCGATATTGTTATTGTTGTCAAAAACTGTTAAAAGAAGGGGAAAAAATCGTTGTTAAAATAATAAATTAACGAATAGTTTTATATTATGAGACTATATGTACGTATTAGACTAATTATGAGAAAACATATTATACTGAGCATAAAAAAAGATAGATATGACAACTCTTTCACTAGTAACAATTTTTGATGATAAACATTCATAATATGAAGAAGCTGAATTTCTCCAATACAACAAGAAAATAGTATATTGACGCAATGCGATTTTACTTAGAGAAATGTAATATTATAAAGTACCTGGTTCGTCTATAATTGGAGCCATTGGCTGAGGAACTGGAACTGTAATGAAAGATCATTAAAATATTATCAAATATATAATCAGGAAAGATAACAAGATATATGATTCTGAACGTAATTGTACTTTAAAAATGGAGATAGTCTTAGTAACTACTACCTACGCGTTTTATGCAGGAGATAACTGCCGTTACTATTCTAAATAAGATAAGTTAACTGTAGTGAATACAATTTTATGGATTATTGTATACCGGAGCTTTTTCGCCGCAGTTATTTTTTTCGCCTTTTTCGTCTTCCGTAATGAGAGATAATGTATCATTTCAGCGAACATAAACAAAGCAATCAGAGGTGAATGATAAAATTACCATTTGGCTGAAATGGATTTTATCGGCATAAGGCAAAAATATGACAGGGCGAAAGTTGTTCCTGTTTACAGTACTCTGGATAGCATGACACATCATATGTACTGTCATGTATTACTGCAATAGGCGAAATGCCTTCGTCAAAAAAAACACAATCCTTAATTGTATATACCACGTGGTAAGAAACTAGATATGTATATTTATTTGACATAATGTACGCTGGTGTAGAGTCACCTACAATCTCATTTCTTTTCTGTTTGAATATGACATAATTTTGTCCCAAAATCAGCTTAAACTGATGGCGGAAAGAAAAGTTGAATACTTCAATTCTCAAACAATATTGGAGTGTGTGTGGGTGTGGGTGGGTGGGGGATGAAGTTAAACGCAGCAATTATAAAATGTATATTTAACAGTGGTTACTTACCCTCAACTGGAACACGAACGGGACTTGCGACTGGGACTTCGACTCTGATGGTCTTAGGAATGAATTTGTTTTTGTAAACTGTCTTGATAACTGGTACTTCCTTTACGTATGGAACTTTCTTTATGTCTGTAACAAAACAATATTCATATATAAGTTATCAATAATCTATATTATGTTGATAAATGTTAATATGCCAAATGATTAAAGTAAAGCTGATGTATGTTATACGTTTCATTTTCCGATGAATTTGACCAGATTAACATTGCCTGTGCGTACGATTATGCGAAGGGAGATTACTATTAACCTGTTTTAACAAAGAAGATGTACCACTTCATGATATTTTACATTTTTATTGAAGCTTCACAAGAACTTGTTCAAACATCTAACAACGACCAGTCAGCAAAATATTATCAGCTCACGGTTGCTAGCGTAATGACAGGTCATTTACTGCCATAGAAAATCTTTCTCTAGCTACCCATCCTAACCACTCCCGGTACAAATCGAAAACAACGTAGATCCACAGGGGTTCGTTACAAATGTCTGAAATACACATATCATGCTACAACTGATAGGGTAACAGCACACATAATCATATATATAAATGTATGTTTACGTGTACTGTGACCCATATCAGTAAAGGCATATGTGTATTTCAGACATTTGTAACGAACCCCTGTGGTAGATCCATGTGGTCCCGTCTTATATAAAATACAGTCGAACAGCCAAATGTCATATTAAATTATTCGTCCTTTCAAGCAATGTCTGGTTTCCTGTCTAATCCGACATTCAATTAATGCAGCCTCACATTCCAGATGGCTGCCGTAGACTCGCAGCTGAGCCTAGACATTAATCTTTCGCAATGATGCATCAGAAAAATTTGATATCTTTTGAATTCCTCAACAAAAATTAAATATGACATTGAAAATATTGTTTTGGATTTTGTTTCTATATAATTTTGCTATTAAACTATCAGTGTAAACAATTATGTTGTATGATGGTCCTTCAATGACGGACTATATTTCTTTACATTTCGTCAAAACGTAGACTTGCAAAAGCTCCAGAACCTGGGACAAATTATCAGAATTGACTTCAAAAGTTCCAATTATTGAAAAAAAAACGTTGATTGAAATATAAGGTTTGAATTTTCCAGTTCCTTAAATTGGTTTCAAGACTAATTCAATTCATCACCCCATGGAATCGACCAAAGCAGTCCTCAATCCTTTTATGAATAATACTGAAAATATGATTTGCTTGTTGTTGAATTCAAAACCATCATCTTTAGATAATGAAACATTATTTTAACATTTTTTTCTTAAAATAACATGTTATCTATCATTGACATAATAAATTAGTATGCTTCCTGTGAAACAAATATACTGCGAATTTCCGTATATTTGCATTGTCCAAAGTCTATTGTAAAAATATGTTTATACTTACATGTTTTAATTACTGGCTTGTATACGGGAACTGTTGAAATTATATAAATAAATGACATTAATATATAATTACATAAACGAATGACTTTAACATAACATTTGAAATATCTCATAACAACATATACTGGAACAGCTGAAAAGTAATTGATAGCTAATATAAATATCTGAAACGAATGACTTGAACATGGTATTCACTGTATTTCTCGACAGTATTGTGCCTTCGTTAAACCATGACGTTTGCTTACGTCATTATGACGTCACTGATACAATGAAGCAACATTTTTAACACAAACAGTAATAAAATAGTTCTATTGAAACGCAGGTAAGCAAACTAATCGATTGCTATTTTGGAAACAAATCCCAAACGTATTTGAACTTCAATACAAATGGCAAACGACTGCTAACTTCGACAAAGGGACCAGTCTGTCTTGAAACGTTACGACACGTTTAATACGTACATTATTTGTGTAGACAGTAAAACTTTGATATCAAATTCCTTCTTAAGTAAAATAAAATCGCTAGACAATTGGTGTATTACAAAAATTATTTGCTAGAACAAAACGTGTATGCAACGACGATATTTTAATACAAGGAAGCTAATGTATATACAATTGTCAAAAATGTATGCAACACCAAGTTCTAAGGCATTCTATCATTGAGAAAGAGCATTAACTTGGATGCTTAACAAAATAAACTATTTATTTTTAATGTATGTTTAAAAAGGCTTAAGTTGAACATACATCCAGTCTCTAATTAGTTTAAAGATACCCGTCCCACTGCCAAATATTGTAATTAAACATTAGAACAAGTTTTCCCGGCATTACTTTAACTTGGATAAATTGTTTGTGAAAAGATAAATATACCTTACAGGTTTAAACTAAATATAATAAACAGTAGTGTTCTGAATGTAAAACAAATGGCAGGACTACAACAGTATTTGAACTCTAGACTTCAGATTGTTGTTTTATCTCTGTTACTGACTGAGGAACCTGGTAAACGGAAGCACTCTGGTTCGATTGCGATAAATCAAATAAATGGAAAGTATCTCTATTTAAGGAAATAATTGTAGTGCAGTGAGACGGGGATCCTTAAAATTGATTTTAATTTTGCTAATACTTACTTCTCTTATATATCGTCACTAATCACCATGGAAAAAAAGCAAACAAAAATAGTCAATACGTTGAGCGTCTTAAATATATATATATATATATGACTGAAACTATAGTTATAGATATATAAATAAAATATATTATTATTGTTATTATAATATATTCTATGAATGTTTGTAAAAAAAAAAAAAAAAAAAAAAAAAAAAAACAAACAAAAATAGTCAATACGTTGAGCGTCTTAAATATATATATATATATATATATGACTGAAACTATATTTATAGATATATAAATAAAATATATTATTATTGTTATTATAATATATTCTATGAATGTTTGTAAAAAAAAAAAAAAAAAGCAAACAAAAATATTCAATTCGTTGAGTGTCTTAAATATATATATATATATGACTGACACTATAGTTATAGATATATAAAAAAAATATATTATTATTGTTATTATAATATATTCTATGAATGTTTGTAAAAAAAAAAAAAAAAAAAAAGTCAAGCAACACTTTGCTTTTAGATAATTAGTCACATCTTAAAGAATGTATCTTATTGGTAAAATATTATTGATATATAACTTGTCTTTTATGAATTGTAAAGAATAGTTTATGATTTGAACGTACAGTTTTACTTATATTAATCGGAAAATGTAATAAAGAAACATTTTAACATTTCCAATATGTTCAATATATTTTAATGTTGAGAGCGTTTAAGTGTAGTACTGTACTCACTTGGTTTAATTATAGGTACTGAAATTAAATAAATAAAATTATAAAATAATTTAAAAGATTGTTTAAAAGTTCGCAGTGAAACATATATTAATAGATATATAAATGTATTTATGAATTTCAATTATCTTTCCCTCAGTTTTGGAATGTAATAGTACGTAAACATGATTTTCAGTATTATCGAAATGGATTAAAAAACATGATATTTTAAATTTCATAATAATTCAAACTATATCATGAATTTAAGTTGTCATTATATTTTCTTTTGAAAATTGAAAAATTATATTTAGTGTAACTAATATATATTTTTGGAATGTTAAAAACATGCGTGAAAAACAATGTTAAAATTTCTTAGTTGGTTTGGTAAGCAGCTAATGCCAGCAAAAGCTATTTTTTGCAATATTGACATTTATTTCAAGGTTAATATAGTTGCGGTTTATATGAAGAAGACGCTGGTGGGAGTTTTTATTTACTTTTTATATATTGAACAAACGTTGTGGATTTGTATACCTATGTATTCTATCATAAACATTATTTGCAAGGTCTGCAGATATACATTCTTTCGCCTTTATGAGTCGTCACAAGATTTGTTGATCTATATTATAGTATAAACAGATTTGCAGGGATCGCCGATCTGTATAATATATATAAAAGTTTTCATATCTATACCCTATATTCAATAGTTTCTAAGGTTCCATACTCTATTACATATGATGTTGATATATATTCTACTAATAGTGATTATCTATCTGTTCAGCTGACCTGCATAAATCTATTAAATATAAATCTAAATAATATATATATATTAATCATGTTTCAACCAATTCAATTAACACCATTAGTCTAATTGAAGATATCCATAGATAATTATTATCCTAAGAATAATAAAAAAAACGTAACACAATTAATCTTATCACGGTATCTTCATTTTTTTCTGTATTAGTGTTATCAATATTTGTCTTAATTCTGTTAATCTTTTTATCAGTATTTAGAAAAATAAAATAAAATGGAAAGTCCAGATAAAGGTAGGATTAGCCCTTAAGTCGTTATCAGAAATTCAGGATATGGATGATATATAAGTACAAGGGAATGGTGTAAGTAAACCTATAACAAAGTGGACATTCTTGACAATTACATGAGGGATGACCGGGGAAGCATTGTACACAGAAAGCTACAGTGCAACGACTATACACATAAAACGGTCCATAGATACAAAGCAAGCCGAGATTTCTGACATTAACCTGACCCGTTTATTGTCTTGTCAGCAAATGAAATGTCAGTTCCTGTCACATTGCGGATTTTATGCCATATTCGTTGCTAAATATCACACAAGATAAGCTTGGGTGTAAATAGGGTTTCAGGTATAACACACGAGTTCGATATTTCTACATACACTGACACCAGGTTTACGTAGGTTAACAATGTTCTTAATATTATATCTCATTTTGTTTTTTTTATTTAAATTGCAGAAAAAAATGTTATTCAAGATAAATTCTGGATATGATCATAGCCCTATGAAACAGAAAAAACAGATAAAAAGAGAGAGAGAAAAAAAAAGAAATATAATTAAATTCAATCAAATTATCCTAGTATTTCGCTTATACCTAATATTAAAATGAAAAATGACTTACCATACTACCTTAATTTATGTTACAAATTGCCATCCGTAAATTTATTCTTCACCCTTAGTATAATAAACTTATGATTATGGATAACTTATATATACATTGTCTAGATCAATACTCCATTAAAAGCTTAAATTGACTAAATCAGAAGCAATGTTTAAATTCGTTCACCATTATTTTCTTTTATAACAACGACGGAACATACTGCTTACATCTGCGCGTGCCAAATATAATGTTAAGAAGTACTATGGACGGAAACTCTATAACTTTAGTAATTTGATTAAGGAAGGCCAACAAAGTAAGCAATAATTCAAATATTATCATCAATACTGCATTCAACTGCAATAGTGTATTTGAACCAAAGCAGTTAATTGGTGTCACTACTTGGTTAGTATTCTGAATTAGGTACACTATCTAAAATAGAATGGGAAGCATCACCTCGCCTTTGTTAGCATATATATAATTATTTTGCATGGTTTGTTCCTAAAGATGTGATGAAGTTTCAAGAAAAAATAAAATGGTGAGCTTTTGGACGAAAATCTTATTAAAACAAATCAATCAGATTATCTTTATGAAATAGCGATTTACTCATCTCTATAAGATGGTTTTATCAAACAGGATTCATTCGTTAAGAAAATGACATAACAGAATCCTTTTTCATGAAATAACTGTTTTTGCTTTTCCTGTATAAATCTTTCATATCGAATTTAAAATAAAAATTATTCCATAACAAGTGACATGAATTTCATTAACCATCGACAGTAAGTGAAGTCGGAAGCCTTTGTATTGATGGGGCGTTTAGACACGAGACACAACACAACATTATCAATATATGTTTAGTAATGAAAAGAATAATACTTTCTACACATATAAGCAGCACAACAAATCATAAGACAAAAGCGAAGTACACAGACAGAACAACAGACAAACATATTAGATTGGGACACCGTCACTTACATTAAGGCAAATACATTGACAATGCTATTGATATGAGATTATAAGGAGTTAAACAGGCTGACGTAGAGCCCCGGGTATGGCCAGGTGTCCCACTACATGGTTCATCTACTTCAACTACAGATAAATGCGCCTACAAGCGACCCAAACGAACCTCTTCTGTAGACCGTTCTTATTTTCTGAGAGGGATACGTTTTCTTACTGTCGTAACGTCTACCATAATTGCCTTTGTGAAAAATCATAAATAATTTTTAAAAATTCCAAAAAAAAAAAAAAAAAAAAAAAAATAGAAAATATTGCAACAGTTAATATAACTTAGAAAATGAGATGATTGTTTAATTAAAAAAAGTGAGTTAACTTTCAAAAATCTTTCAGATTTCAAAAAAGTATACATTTTCTTATCAACTTGATTGAAAATATATTCAATAAAGCAATTAAATACATAATATGTTTACACCGTTTTAAAATATGATACAAAACGTTCGTTTTAAATAGTTAAAATAATTGGATAGGCAGCTTCATAGTTCGTTTGTATTTTAAGCGCATGCGCTCTACCAACCTCTGATGATATTTTGTATCCGTTGTTGATAAGGCCGATAGTACTTTCTTATTTGTCTGGCATAAGATTCTATGACAAACAACGTAAAAAAGATAATTCCTATTTATGTTCTTCACAAATTGGTAATGTTAAATCACACAAAACAGTCAAATAAATGCACACAAAATATTAGATACTAAATCAATAAAACGAAAATCAATAAAAAGTTATTTTCACTAACCAATCATTTGTTTTTGCTATTTCATAACAAATAAATCGGGAAGTACGCCTAAATATACGATAAATGACTGAAAAATAGGTTTAGAAAATAGGGGGGAAAAAATGCTTGAAATACAAGCAATACAAACTTACAAAAGAAGAATCACAAGATTGACAGCACTTGTGTAGTAATCGATCCTGTATCCTCGAATAACAACTGAAAATCTAACCCCCTACTTCCCCCTCACATCCTCATCTCAAGCACACACATACGCACTCATTTTCATTTATACTTAATTAATAATGTTAAGCTTTACTTACTTGAGACCGGAACAACTGAAAACATAAAAAATACAAAAAATCAGTAACATGAACAATAGTATCCCTAATTTTGTGCATTTTATTTATTTTCATATTAATCATATTTTACGTATCTCAGCAAGTGTCAGCGCATCTGAAAACTCCCTTTTATGCACATCACATTGACTTTGTTCTGTGTAGTAACCTTTAAAATTCATACTTGAAACGTAAAAATATTACGTTGTGTCTATCATTTGTCTGTTCATTTGTGGGGTTTTGTAGTTTTAAAATCCTATTTCGTGGGAAACGAATTTGCAATAAGGAATGGTTGTTTTTTTGGGTCTATATCCAACAAAAAAACAAAAATGTAGTTTTGTGATAATTTTTGTTTTGTTTTGTTTTTGGTAGTGATACAAAAGCAAATCATAAATAATACGGCATAGTGATATGTTTTGTTTGTTTTCTTATCACAACCGAGCAAAAAGACATGTGTACAGCATATTAAAAAGCCAAGGGATTTACTGAGAACAATGGTAACATATCAATGCAAGCTACATAGACTAAATGTCCGAGTAGCAGAATTTCAATGTCATATTAGCCCGCGGCGTGTGTCAATCAATATACATAATCAGTAGATATACAGGTAGGAAATTGGTTTTTGTTATAACAGTTGACACCGTGCTGTCAATGGGAATCTGCTTGTCAGCTTATGGTTATTTTATAGCACTGGACTAACATTCCAGGCAGTATTTGTGTGTGCTATCAACTAGATCGTGCCTGAGTATGCAGTTTATAGTGTATTGTAGGTAGGCTTAAAGATCCCTATGCCACTGGAAGCAAAGTCATAGAGAATTCCACTATGGTCTTCTATACATACAATAACCTCCCCCTCATTTCGTTAGGTGGTTCAGTAACTGTGCCCAACCGGAAAGATCAAATTGGTTAGAAAAACAGTTTAACAATTTGGAGATCCATGGTTCAAATTATTATCTAACCAAACTGAATTTATATACTCAAAACATCGTATATTAGTACTTTTTTATTTCATCTCTTTTATACTTTTCACTAAATACCGCAAGACATTATTTTCTTTTCAGAAATGAAGCTGTAGTTATGCAGGTAAAAGGTTCCCCAGTACATAGTTACAGAATTGGCACAGGTATATGGATCCTTATATAGTATATATGTCTCATATGGAACATCTATATGACGTCATTATATATTACTGTTAACTGATACAGCGACAGCACGATTCATTTCTATCTACTTAAATTATTTTAGATTTTGAAATTATTTTCACTAAAGGATTGACCATTATAATTTTATTAGCTTCTCAGAATTCTTGCATAATACAGTAAATAAAACTGTATGCTTGAGATAGTTCTATATAATCATAATTAATATTCATAAAGTTGGGTAGTGACAGTAGAAAGGCTTGTGAATACTTACGTTTTTTGTACATCGGGCGCCTATATACTGAAATGAAATATGAATAACATTTAAAATATAAAACGTACAACTTCCATCCATAGATAAGCATAAAATAAAGTAGACGATATCCAAAAATCATTAACTTCCTAAGATAAGATAATGATCGTCAATCAAAATCAGATTCATTTTGTTTTTAATTATCTAAAATATAAATACTTCGTGGTTAATTTGAATAGTGAGCTACTTTACTTATGATTAGTTTTATGACAAATCATCTCTTGGCATGAAATAACGAATGATTTGCAATTTCGTAATAAAACTTCAGAATATTTAAGTTGAAAGAGCTACGAAAACAGGTGATAGTTTGGTCTTTTTTGCTAGCCTGGCTTGAACTTATGAATTAGCGGTTGTAATGATGGTCAATTATCTTGAACAAGCTACACTTGCTTATAGCTTTTGGAAGTTCGGTAACTAAGATATATTCTAACAAATATTGATTTCAGAATATTCGAAACCAAAATCCATTTTTTGAAGTGGGTTTAAGCAAGTTATATACAAAAGGAACATATTTTGATTTTATTTATCACAAGGGTTAACCTTACTAGGGCACACATAGGCTTTACCAAACGTGAGTTCATCTGAAGTCTCAACCTGAACGAGATTAAACAATGTATATAGAGAGACCACCGGCCTATAAACAACGTAAATATAAAGACCATATGTCTTCTCACACAAAAGCTCGATAAAACATGTATGTATAAACACCATATATCTAACGACTTACGGTAAATAAAACAACATTTACATAAACACCAAAGGTCTATTAATTAACATATCTTAATAACTGTATGCCTATACAAATGAATACACAGACCATAATAAACAGTTGTATTTCACGCGCATCGCAAGTATCTCACTGCGACATGCATATGTCAATTGCGACTGGCTTTTCCCCCTGTGGCTGTGTTTATAGACAAAGGTAATTACTCTGGGGAGAATTGTAAAACTGTTTCCGATGACTGTATTTTTATGAACATAGATGGCGTGTTGTCACGTGTCACGTTTAATTGGTTACTACACACATTAAGGTGTATACAAAGATGTGTGCAAGTACGTCTGTGTTGTAATCACGTCATATCAGTCCGGACCAAAAAAAATGTCCGGATTTTTTTTTTTTTATTATATTGTAGTCACGAAGTTCCGCTCAACAATAGGGCAAATGCCGATAACTGATCTTGGTTCACGATGTGTTTATTATAAACACATTTTTCTAATTGCAGTATAATCGCATTTTCTTATATTTATTTACATTATGTATATTTATTATGTAAACGTATTTATAATAATGTATATGACGTATTGAACGAAAAATGATGAGTCATCACGTTTAGTATAGTTCGTAAATGGAACAGTGTATTTTGTCGACATGATTGATAGGAATTTTTTCGAGATCAGAACTTGTATGTTGTAATAAAATAAAAGGTTTAACAATGGCTTTTCGGTGACAAAGAAATACAAATTAATGATGGGTATGTCGTTAGCCAAAAATAAAAATAGTTGGATTCGTATAATTGAAAATATACATAATTAAGCAATTTTGTCTGTATATCAGAAATGCCAAGTTTTCATTGATCTCTACAGCATAATCATACGCTATATCTAATAAATATATGAAGTAGCATAAGATTCGTTCGTTCTTTCAATTTAATATCAGCAATTGTAAGAACGAGTGTGATACAGATTTATATTTAGAGTTCTATATCTTAATAATGATATTACAAATAATGCTTTATGGATGTCTTTTTGATTGTACTTACCTCCATGAACACTGGCTGTAAAATAAAACGAAAATAACGGTAAGTAAAATGATAATACTGTTTCATTTGCTTATCAGTTTGATCTTTATAGATCTATTAATTAGATATAACACTGTATATATTTTGATTTCCGTTTGGCTAAAAGTTGATGAAAATGACGAAATGAAATAATATCATTTAGACATGATTATTATAGTTCAAATGATTTCATAACTAAAAAATCATTGGATATATTTTATCTTTGGAACAAAATGATGAATGCGTCAAATAATGATAGTCTTACTTACTGTTTTCAAAATAAAAAATAAAACTAAATGACAATAGCTATTAAAGAAGCACTTATTCTAAACAAATGTGTTTATTGTAAATGGTACTTTACAGAATGAAGTATGTTATACTAAGAAGATATTTTTTTGCGAAAATAATTTTGAAATAACATTATCTATAAAGAAGATTTACTGTTCTGTGTTAATAACATGCACTTACCAACAGCTAAAGCCAGGATAACGGTTCCAATAATCAGTGAAGTCTTCATGGTATTAACAGATCTCTCCCGTCTCAAATGCGAAATAGGCAAGCACCGGGCAAATCTAGTAGACCGATTACTGACTAGCAGAAACACTATGGGTAAAGGGGGGAGAGCTCACCGCATTTTATATGATTCATTAGCATAATTTATGATCAGATATGTCAACGCAAGACATTGGTCGGTAAAATGAGGCCCCCAAGGGGATTATTTTAGTAGTGCGTTTTATTCATACAATGCAGATATTATAGTCTATTGCATATGTTGCAGAAATTGTTTTATATGCTTCATTAGCAGGAGAAAACGTCTGGATTTTCATTGGTGAGATCAATGAGGCCAAAAGGAGGGAATTTCTCCAGGTTGTTATGCAGTAGATATATGCATTGATTATTTAACAGAATCGTCAGAACATCCCCCCCCCAAAAAAAAAAAAAAAAATTGTACTAAATGACACTTAATATTTTCGACGTTTGATATAAGTTTTTAACATAAATACGTTGTATTATCTCTTATATATTGATATAGACAAACGAACCTTAAAATCGTGAAATAAAATAGATTATATCACAAATATCTTCTGCATTCAAATCTGTCTTGATAATACCATTAATTGGGAACAAGACATCTTGAAATCTAGAATGTTCACTTCATAACATGGTTTACAGGATATTAAACAATTAAATGTATACAAAGAAGCATTTCACAAAAAACCCATCTGAGAAATAAAAAGCTACAATCACCCTAAATTATTTCAGAGTGTGTGCCTGTTGAAGAAAAAGGTTATGGCTTAGTTGGCTTAAATACCAGGTTTGAAAGTGAGATGAACGCGAGTTTTAACCGACTTCAAAAATATGCTTACCATATGCGCTTACCGCCACGAAAATAAGTTTAAGTTAGGTGTAAGTCAGCTTAAATGTTAGTCGATCTCAATAATAATGTGAACTCAAACGTTGAGTTGGCCTCGATCATTAATAAAACTTTCCTTTTAGTGAATATCAGTTATAATGTGAACCTCTATGTAGGTTGACCTCGATTATAAGGTCAATCTTAACTGGACAGTCCTTTAGTTGTTATACTTTATACAGGCATTCAACAGGCATATATTGTTGTTAATGGATGTTTCCCTCTGCTTTAAATGCAATGAAAGTTATAGTTTGTTTGGTTAATAATGAGACACTTACAAGTAAGGAAGGCCTCGAAATATGGCTTCGTCCATTACAAGTGAACTGGATTAGAACAAAATATGGATTCCCAACGTGTTATTGAGCTTGAAATGCACACTTGATCTTACTGACATTAAAGTTGAAATCCACAGACATACTGCATCTACAGTTTTCTTAACTTTCTGCTATTGTAATTAATTTCAAACACAATCAGAAAAGAAAACGCATGGAACATCTTTAATACGCATGGCATGTGTAGGGCATTATTGGAAGACTTAGAAAGTTAGCTTACAACTATTTATGCTTATTTTCTAGGTTACATTCATCGTAACAAGAAAATAAATAAAAATCAGAATTTGTTCATGCAACAACTGACGTCATATTGAGCAATTGTCAAGGGAGACGCGCCATAAAGAAACGGTAGATTAACAAACAAAAGAAGGTTTTGGAGGAAACAGGTGTTGCAATTCAAGCCGCAGATCACTTCTAAATAAACCATTCGTGTCTGCATCCCCTTCCCTACTTATCTTCTTCTACCGCTCAACCTTCGGTGGCATACACAATATACAAGTATTGCAACTCTTTCAATGAATAAGTAAGTCGTTTAGTAGTAAATCTACTGAGAATAATATGAACTCAAAATTGGTACATTGGCAATTAATATATTGCCTAGCTACCTTGAATAAAATAAGAAATCCGTGGATTTTATAAACAGTAGAATTTGAATGTATTGCTTAGTATCAATAAGTCTTTTGTAAAATAGGTTGAATGTTATGATTAGTAAAGAAAGATGTATATTGTAAAACAACTGTATAGCGATATATCAGTTGAATGTATAGCAATATAACTTATTTACATATAGCATACCGACGTTTATGTACATATAACATACAGAAGTTTATGTACATATAACATACCGAAGTTTATGTACATATAACATACCAAAGTTTATGTACATGTAGCATACCGAAGTTTATGTGCATATAACATACCAAAGTGTATGTACATATAGCATACAGAAGTTTATGCACATATAGCATACCGAAGTTTATGTACATATAGCATACATAAGTTTATGTACATATAACATACCGAAGTTTATGTACATGTAGCATACCGAAGTTTATGTACATATAACATACCAAAGTGTATGTACATATAACATACCGAAGTTTATGTACATATAACATACCGAAGTGTATGTACATATAGCATACAGAAGTTTATGTACATATAGCATACCGAAGTTTATGTACATGTAGCATACATAAGTTTATGTACATATAACATACCGAAGTTTACGTACATATAGCATACCGAAGTTTATGTACATATAACATACCGAAGTTTATGTACATATAGCATACCGAAGTTTATGTACATATAACATACCGAAGTTGTAAGGAGAAGGCTTATATAGGCTTTGCCTGATGCCCTATCCCTTTGCATATTTTTTGCAAAAACATTTGTTGAAATGAAATAATTTATTTATGTTTAAAGATGTTTGTAACCAATTTTAGATGGATAACAACTATATAAGTTTTAATAATGATGAATCATGAAAGTATTACTAAGTATATATTGAACTACATAATGCCGCATTTTTATGTTGAAAATTAGCTTATCATTGTTTGTACATTTCTCTACGTTTACTCCACAAGCGTTAAAAGAAGATTTATTGACACGCAACCGAAAATAAATTGCCTACATGTCTGATTACTGCTTTTCGCTGTACTGTGGACTGTAACTTATTCGTGAGCTTTGCCGCGATTGCTCGAATGTGTAATTATGACTCAAGTTTATAATCCATGTATATTTATATTCATGAAATATTCATTCCGCCAATTAACGTGAAAATCTAGTAGAAAAATTGTATTACAACTAGTACAATTCTGAAAGATTAGGAGAAAGATTAGACAGATGTATTCTTCCTTTTTAATCTTTTTTTTTTTTTTTTTTTACTCTGAAACCACGACATTTTATTAATAAACTATAAAATAACACCCACTTTTGTAGAAGAATAAGGGAGATATCAGATGTTTCATCATAAAAATCAAAACAAAAATGCATATACAATCCACAAGTCACAATCTAATCTAAACACACATCAATAGGCGTTACAAACAGCAAGTATGATTTAATTTCTGTTTAAAATAAACTATATGTGACTCCTTTCATATTCGATATAATATAGATTATAATCTTGTAGAAATGGGTTCAGTTGGCAAGAACAGTGTACACGTAGCATTAAAGTTAACGATTTTACTATTGACCAAAACATCCCTAGTGACAGTACCTTTAAACATGTACTAAATTTGTACTTTTCACGTATACATAAAGCTGTAAAAATACGATTTTTTCAAATCTTTTTTTCTTTTTTTTCTTTTTAATCTTATATATGAGTATAATTTAGGTTCCATTGAAATAAAATGTTCGTGTGCTTTAGCTACTTTTGAGTGTTAAACACCAAAAAAGAGACAATCGGCATTAGACACAGTTTTCTTCCTGTGTACTAGATGTAATTTAGGCGACATTGAAGATGAGTTTCATTATGTTCTCAAATGTCAATTTTATGAAAATTTAAGGTTAAAGTACATAAAGAAATATTATCGTTTAAGTCCGAGTGTGTTTAAGCTAACTCAACTATTAAGTACCAATACTGTAAAGTATTTTTTTTTAATCTTGGAAAATATTTACATTTGGCAAGAAGTGTACGTAAAGAGTCACTCTCCTCTTAACATATGTCCATATGTTATTCTGTATTGTTTTGCATAACATGTTGTACTTATCTTGTAATATATGTATTATACCCATGAGTCAGTTGACTCGAGGTTAATAAAATAATCTTAAAATCATGTGATACTTGGTAGCAGTAGCTTATTTACTACATGTGAACCAATGTCACCTTTGTATTCTATGCTAAACGTCATGACCATGCCTCAGAGGCTACATAATTTATAGCACATTTTGTATCGGGATTGAGCTATATTTATATACGACATCAGTTCATGTCTTTGTTACTTTTGTTTGTGAAAAAGTTTTGCCTCACTTCGTGGACACTGCAGTTTCATCTAGTATGTCGTTGTGTGGTCCTCAACCATAACTATATATCGATCTAGCAAAGCATATACCTTGACCTTTCAAATATCTTTTATTTCACAGTAGAACTCAAGAGTATTCTACGACAACAAATGTGTAAAGTTTAAAAGAATCACAAGGAGCACAGGGATGTTTGGTCAATGAGGATAATGGATGACACATTTTCATCAATCGAGAAGAAAATGGTTTGGGTAATTGCAGTTGAATAAAGAGTTGAAAATATAAAACAAACTTCATGTTAGAAAGGAGGACTAGTATTTATTGAGTTGTGCTGAAAAAGCAATTTCTTTTTAAAGCTTCATTTTATTGAATTACATATAAGTGTATTAGTGTAAAAGAGTAATGCTTACCAAATTAGCGTTAATAAAGAGCATATAGGGTTGCAAAAAAACATTAATGTTTTAAGCCGGTAGGATGAGCCATCCTATCCGAGCTGTGATATATATATATATATTGCAATATTAAGAATAAACGTTGCCATATCGAGTTAAGAATAGATGTAGCCATGGACAGTTTAAAATAAATGAAGCAAAATTAAGTTATAGATAATTGTAGACTTATTAGATTGAAAATAAATGCAGACACATTATATTAAATATAACTTTAGTCATATTAATTTTAAAAAAAAGATGTAGCAATTTAGAGTTAGAAGTAAATATTGCTATACTTAGTTGAGAATAAATGCAGCCAAATTAAATGAGGAATACACATAGGCATATAAAATTAAGAATAAATGTCTCCATTTTAAGTTAAGAATAAATGCAGCCGTATTAGTCAAAAGTAAATGCAGACATGGTGGGTTAAAGATAAGTAGAGCCAAAACAAGTTAAGAATAAATATAATTGCACTTAGTTAAGAATAAATGTTGGCATATTGAGTTAAGAATAAATGTTGTTATAGTGAATTAAGAATAAACGAGCTAACTTAAATTTAGAATAGATGCAGACATATTAGGTTAAAGATAATTGAAGCAATATTAAGGTAAAGATTAAATGTAGTCATTTTTCAGACTTTAAATAAATTTGTACAATATTAGTCGACCTATTTTGTATTTGGTGAAAATAGGCAAATTAGCATGATCCTAAGATTATAGTTTAGATATATATGACACAGCAGTCTGAACAGTGATTAATGTCGCCGGTTAGAGCATAAACGTACAGAGATAAAGAAAAGCCCTGTGCAGTGCAACACGGGCGAACGTAACTGTAAGTAACAGGTAAATTAATAGCTGTCGTCTTAATTACGAAGATATTCATAATTAAGTGATACAAAGTGGACAGCATGACGTAACGAACATGGGATGGATACGAGACAGCTGACGTAAATAGCCACAGGTGGACATCTCTACAAGCTTACGATTGCTGAACACTACTGAACATTGCTGGGCACCAGTGGCCAGTAGCGCTTGGCGGGTTTATATGCACAATGCCAGGCCTTGTCAAGGATTAAGCAATTTACCACTTAGGTTAGAGCGCGGGACTGACCAGCGGTCACTTCGTGACAAGATTAATTGTTAAAGGTTACTGTCTCAATCTTTGCCCTTAGTCAACTGTATGCAAGATATGCTAACTTATATGTTACTGGACGTACACGTTCTACTGACACATATACGTAGGGAGGTGTTGACATGTTTATTCCGATCACAGTATGCATTAATATCCCAAACAAATTATATGTATTGCCCCTCTTGCTGAAATACAGAGATGTATATTCACGGAAAAAAATTATCATATGTAGTTTACACTAAATTAAACCATAACAAAATCAATTTATCTGAAAGAATGACGCTCGGTAACAAAGATGTTCGGTAATATTCAAAAAGATATAATATATTTATTGCCCAACTTACAGAGATATATTCACTGAAAAAATAATGTGTAGTTTACACTAAATTAAACCATAACAATTCAATTTATCTGAACGAATGACATTTAATAATTTGAAATTAGTCACTTATTTTCAGGCATCACAAATGCAGGTCAAACGTTTAACTGCATGTACTTTATTGACCGTTTTTTTTACACTGACACTAATTGTCTAGTGACATTTTGCACTTATAATGGGGTTTGGCGATCAATTGGGGAAAAAACCGAATAAAGGAATTCTTAGAAAAACGAGAACTGACGGATTTTGAAATTTGTTGGCTGTAAACGAGGTGGCAAATGAAAGGAGGGTCATTATATCGAGGTTTTACTGTATATAAACGATGGTCATTATATCGAGGTTTTACTGTACATAAACGATTGACATTATATCGAAGTTTTACTGTATATAAACGATGGGCATTATATCGAGGTTTTACTGTACATAAACGATTGACATTATATCGAAGTTTTATTGTATATAAACGAGGGGCATTATATCGAAGTTTTACTGTATATAAACGAGGGGCATCATATCGAGGTTTTATTGTATATAAACGATGTGCATTATATCGAGGTTTTACTGTGCTGTGAATTGGAGCTAAAAACCCATAACCAAGTCCTCATGCTAGTTGTTAGGCGCAATCAGACGTAAACCTTGCAGTGCGAGGTTAAACGGTGTAGTTGATCTGCACCGATATACAAAAACGTACCAAGCGTCTTTCCAATCAGATCCTAGGGCTCTTTTTGAATATATGTTTTGATAAAAGTAATCGAAATTCGATATGAAAGACTAGAAAATATAGATAACAAAAGTTAAAATAAATTTGTCAGGACAACCAATAGAAAATTATTGTTACTTGATAGACACATTGCATTCTCTTATATAAATGTGTTCCTTTCTTCGCTCAGTTTCAAAAGGTAATCACATATAAGAAAATCGAATTTCAATAATGTTTGACATTTAATTTACCAGATTGCCAGAAATGAAGGTTGATTATAGTGGTGATAAGTTTCACGTCGTCATTATATTTTCTTGATTTTCAAGAAACAGTTTTATGTAAGGTAAGCAAATCTTACCATTTGTTATTTTCTTATTTTGTGTTATAATAATTATATCATAACTGCGATACGTCAACACTTGCTCGTTTATTAATGACAAAGTTATATATAGGTGAATTCAGCCATTAACTCCCCCCCCCCCCCCCCCCCCCTGAAATGTCATGATGAACTATTCCAAACTTTGAATTTGAAGAGTTTAAAATGTGTTTACAAGAGTGAATGAGTTAAACACTCGCACACGTTTAATATTTTTCAAATTAAAATGCGGCAGATGACACGATGGCAGGGATCATACTGTAAAATCATAATTTTTTGTGAGACATTAAAATTCGTTTATTTCGCAGATAACAAAAAATTACGAAATTTAATCCCCACGAAAACATAAATTTGATATATTATAAGATAGGGGAAAGTAAAAAAATAGCGGAATATAATGTCCTTGAAACAGGCTAGAATATGAAAACCACGAATTTTTAACCCCACGAAAATAAATGATTCTACAGCAAAACTTACATAGTCCTATAAAACTTATATTAAAAACAATATAAATATGTGCTTCTTATATTTACCCTATAAGTGAATGGATTGTTAAAGTTGAAATGTTTAGATGAAGAAAGGAGCATCTGTCGATTTGATCAACATAGCAATACCCGGTTATGATAGAGCGCTACCTTTTTTCGTCACCGGGGCCCGTATTCATGAAACCTTTGTCATGCTCAAGCATGGATTCTGTGCTCAAACCAACTTTCTTGTAACTCAATGGAATCATGTGAAACGATCAAAAAGTCAAATGTTAACAGTTTTCTGCTTTCAGCCTCTTCAATATTTTTTCCCAAATCATTGACTGCAGGAACAAGATATTCGGTCTGAGCACAAATTCCTTGCTTCAGCACGATAACAGTTTCATGAATACGGGCCCTGGTGTCACATCGTTAGGGAGACAGCACTAACACTAACACCTCGGCATTGTCTATTCTGTGTATGATACTAGATTGTTTTACTATAGGCTCACAGCCCTTATGACCTACATACAAAGCTGGATTTGACGGGCCATATCATGAGGGAAATGTTTCATTGACGAATGTCATTTACATCTAGGAGAGGACGCTTGTCCCAAGTCTCGCAAAGGCTTTGTTAGACTTAACCAGTGGTTAGTAAACATTTTCCAATTTGAATACGACAAAATCAGGAATATCTGACATAATTTCACTGCTGCATGTATAAACTCAAAACCGATTAAATTGATTTGTTTTAAGGATTTATTTTGCTTTCAAATCCCCTTAATGTTTTATTAGCGACACTTTGAATTTTTCACTGACCATTTGTTCAAGTTAACCAATCTTTGAGCAACAGGGGCCTGGCTTCAGCTCTTTTTATTGTGAAATAAAAATGCTTAAAATGATGTATAAACTTTCCCTTTCCGATAATTTCCTTTTGCACAAATAGAAATATAGTACTTCATCTCTTTAGTGGGACCGAGCATGGACTCAAAACATGAAATTTGAAATTCAAAGTATCTACGAAGAGATTTTAGCCGAAACTGTTAAGCATGGGGGACCGGGTGTAAAAGAACTGTTAATACAGATAATGTTCCGTAATTATGCTCATTTGGTTGTTTCTTCTTTCGGAAATACTATAGTACAATGATTCAGCTGTCTGGTGCTTTCTGAATCATTACTGCTTTCTGGATGCTAAAATATATAAATCAACTGTCTAACTCGTTGTTTCTGTTTGACAGTTTAAATACTGTATACCAGGACATTTTCGACCAGTCAAACTTTTGACCTTCGTCCATGAAATTAATTTTCGCCCAGTGTTAATTTCGCCCTTTATTTTTAATGACTATGTCTATTATGCTGTTAACTCGACTTAATGATAAATACGCCCTCATTACGGAGGGCGAAAAAGGGGAAAATTAAAATGCAGCGAAAAAATCCTTGTATACACTTTTCCGTCTTTGCGTATTGCAGAGTTATCTTCTCTTGTGAGCAGGTATTGATTGTTACGTCATTGGTTTGTGTTAGTCCGAATTTTTCTGAAAACGTTCGAAAATACTGTTCGTTATGATCTGTGAAATATGTTATTGATACCACCTAGCGCATAAAGAATAGATCTTTCGATTCATGTGCGACATGTGTGTGGAAGTGACGATTTGTTTCTAAAATATCAGTTTGAAGAGCGACCCAGGCGTACTATAGAGGGCCGGAGTTCTGACGTTAATAGACGACAGACCGATATGAACAAAAGTCGATAAAACGTCAGAATAATTCGGACTATTTTGTGTAAGAAAATTACGTCGTTTTCTCAAAAAACGATGACATTACTCTCAAAAACAAATGACGTCACAATCAATACCTGCAGAATAATCGTCCAGCTATCGGGATGACTTCCTTTTGAATATTATCATAGGATACTTATGCTTTGTGACTCATTAATATTTTTACAAAATTATAATTTGACTTACTAGTTCTTTTTTGATATTGTAATATAAATATTTAGCTTATTTGATTATGGACAAGTGCTTCTGTTTTAATAGTATAATTTGATATTTCAGCTGTTCGTTTTTGAATTTCTAATAAACAATTAAGCTCTGACACATACTTGCAACTTTTGTGGTATATGATACTATTATAATTTAGCGTTTTGCTTCAGTATTATGTACATAGTTCGTTCAGCTCTGTGTCCACGTCATCCCTTCATAAGATCATTTTTCTATCTGGTTCAGTGCTATTCTTTAAATGATATGGTAAACAACATCTTTTGAAATGCCCTTATGTGATATTTTGTTATATTTAATACGATCGTTTCAAATACAGTAACGGCTCCCTTTGAAATGCTATGAAATTGTTTTTAAGAAGGATTGTATAATATTGATATTTTGAAATGATGTAGTATAAACTGTCACGTAATCTGGCAATTGTTCAACATTATGACCCAACGTTGGCTTAGTAAGAGGCCGAGGGCATAAACCGAATGGGCATTAGTTTACTGCTTTGTGTTCTTGACCAGTGTCCATATATGATGGACAATACGAGACAAGTTGAACAGACATTAGTATGTTATTGATCAAAGATGCTCGTTAACAGCACGTGTTTCTCACTTGTCTACAAAACGTAGGTAAATTACGTCATATTATGCCGCATGACGTCACAGCCAGACAAGAATGCCTCCACGACAAGATGATTTTGGCAGGTCCAAGAGCATAGTTTACCTGTACGCCTGCAGGTATTTAGGAAAACGTCTGTCGATAATGGGCGCATCAATATTAGTATGATTAATGTCATATGTGATAGATGATCAACAAATTGTTGTTTCTCATGTTAACACTTTTGGAACCCGTAAAGGTCAAAGGCGTTAAGGGTCATGTCCGGCCTAATCGGTTATTCGTAATCTGGAATAAATGAAGAACGCAAATATGTAATTTCAAATAATGTTGACAACTGGTTTAGATGATATTGCATTACGAAGAGAGATATAAACCCGCATTTTTATTATCAAGTGCGTGAATTGTATCAGATGTTCGCTATTTGGTTGAAAATTGGCCATTTTGAAGGGAATTAACTATTCACTCTTCAAGTTTTGAAAGCCTCCGCATGTATCCAACACATACATTTTGTCATACCAGTGTTCGTCGCATAGGGAGGCTTTTATTTCTGCATTCTACCCGTCCAAAAACAGGATATTTTTGCTATTATTTCTGCATAGCAACGCAATTGTGTTGCTATGGAAGCGCATTGGCAAAAAATCTGTTTGAAGAAAGATAGTCCCAATTAACCAACATGATATTTATAACAAATATTGTTAAATAAATTCAAGCTGAAATGCTTACTTTTTATGAGGTCAAAAATTACCCATAACGCTCCAATTTGTCTAGGAAATGAGTGTACTTCCTTAAACATTCGTTTACCCGCTATGTTTAATCGGTGAAGTTGAAAACACTACTCATTTACTTTTAGAATGTATCGGGGACGACTACATCAGAAGACTTATATTATATGCCTTTTAACATTACAACATATATTTTACCCTTTCGGAACAAGACACTGCCAGTACAAAACAAATAACGTTATCTTCTTAGATATCCAGGGCTACATATTAAAACAAAAAGTTTGGTCTTATAACATTATATTTTATATACATGTATGTGCTTATTCCCGACTTGTATGTATGCAACAACATATTCCGTCTTTGCGTATTGCAGAGGTATCTTCTCTTGGGAGTAGGTATTGATTGTTACGTCACTTGTTTGTGAGAGTACCGTCATCAATTTTAGAGAAAACGACGTAATTTTCTCGCACAAACCAATGACGTAATAATCAATACCTGCTCACAAGACAAGATAGCTCTGCAATACGCAAAGATGGATTAGAATCGTTTAACAACCAACTTCCTTCACCCTTCGTTCGTTTCCTGTCCTTCGCCTTGTTTAGACTATCGCCATTGATTATGTTATCGTAAATAATATAATTGTTCAACAATATGCTGTCCATCGAAGGCACAGGTTTCCATCCCGTATTTGGTGCCATACTCTCTTGTTCCAGCTTAAATAATAATGATGATAATTCGAGATCCTTATATACCACTTCATCATAACCTAGTTCGTAGGTCATTTCGAAGTTGTTCACAAATTATTGTCCCTGGTTATAATATTTTTGCAACGAGCCAATGTCTTTCCCATCTCCCTGCGGAACATACAGCCATTTTGGCGCTCAGCGTTAGCATTCAACAAGCCTAGCACTGCTAAACCACGTACGTATCTACGTCTGGGTAGACTGGAACAAGTATACAACACAGTTCCGTGATGTGACTCGAACCCGCTACCCTTCAGTAACGAGTCCGGCGTCCTACCACTAGATTACCGTGTCTCCAAATGTATATTTATAATCAGTGGATATTTAAATTAAAATAATTGAAAAAAAGAAAACTACAATCTAAATATATCAAATTTAATTTTAGTTCTCAAATTCTAGTTTAAAAATCAACACTATTTGCATACTCCAAAATATATGTACATGAGTCTTTGATTTTACCAAAGTTGTACAACAGGAACCAACGAAAAGGTATATGATTAAAAATTAAAAGCACCCACATATTTTTCCGATACCTAACGTAAGCACCTAAGCCGTGACACGTTCTTGATTATCCCCAATAATTTAACTGAACAAATAGATATTCTATTGAAAGTGTATAGTAAACGAATATTTGTCCATTTAACATTTAAAATATCCTTAAAGAAAGTATTTAGCTTACATTTCTTTTTCCATTAGTTTAAACTCTATTTTCTTCAGTGGTATGATATAATATGCATGCATGATTCAAGTGTATAGTAAACGAATATTTGTTCATTTAACATTAAAAACATAAAGCATTTAGCTGATATGTTTTTCCCCTTAGTTTAAACTTTATTTTCTTTTATTGGTATGATGCATGCATGCATGATTCAAAAACAAGTACTTCGGTAATCCATCTTTTTTTTATGAAACGGCGATTAAATTGCAGTGACTAATATTATAAACATAGATATGGGTAAATATGGAAGAGGAGAGGATGGAGGAGAGAGGAGAGATATGGGGTTTAAAATGTTTTAACAAAAGAAAGTTGTTGCGGGTAAAATATATAGTAACTTCATTACTGAGTAACATCAAACTCTCAACTACTTTAGGTGGTGTGTTTTTTTTACTTGATGTTGTTTTACGATATAACCTCAAAACGTCTTTGATTGGACGAATAGCCAAAATTTAATTGTATCATATATATATATATAATAATAATTGAAGGTTTTTTTCAGTGTTCATGCCGGTATGAATATTGAAAAATGTTGTTCATAACTAATATTTACATTTCTAGATTTCAAATGTATTGATTATCTTAATATCTATTTTATTTGTTATATTGAAGTATCTGTGTCGTCAGTGCAAACGAGCTTCATGGAACAGCCTAACATCACCAAAATGTTTGGCTTCTAAGGGTTGTCTCAGTTTATTCGAGGCCGGAGGAAAAGCTTGAACTGACGCCGATCAAATTGCGTTAGTAGCCCTATGGAAGCAATTTCTTCTGGTGATGCTAATAGAAAAACTCGTAATTAAAATGTTAAAATATGTGTATAAAAACAAACATCGAAGGGAAATATATGCAACTGTATTATGGAAGACCTGTTCAACCAATAGGCAAGATTTTAAACAAAAACCGTCAGAAGCAACATGTACCATGAAAGGACATCGTCAATGAAACTTATTCAAGTGTGAAGCAATGAGTCGATGAGTAAGATGTTTAATAACTACTGAACTAAGAATGATCATGCTTGAAATGTTTTACTTCCGATAAATTTAAGTGTAAGCAATGGTGTGATAAATGTTAAAAGTCAAGAACGACTTCGTATAATTAACTTACTTGCGCCTAGTTACAGGAGCACATGCGCGATAGTGCAAATGCTCCTACTTAATGAACTTTTCAAACGTTAAGAATATTATTTGTTTATATGTTGTGCAGGCAAAATAATAGATAATTTAGTTTTATTTTTTCCAATTTATTAATATTGTTTTGGATATAACTGAAGTGCGGCGAGCCAGAGCATAACTAATTAATGAGCATGTATCTCAGGTGGTAAAAGCGAGCACGCAGGTTGTTCTAGGTACTCCATGTACTCCGGTTTCCTACCATATTAAGACTCCCCGCAAGTTTAAAGTATATATACCAAGAGCGACGGTATACAGGGTGTCATTCCTGGTATAACATCGTTGCAATTTTTCATCTATAGTATTTCTTTTATGAAAAATTCGCAAGGTAATGTTCTTTATTCAGAAATATTTAATCAGATAGTCATAACTGGAGAAAAATCCAGGTTATAGTTTCATTTTTAAACAGTCATGTGTAGAGATCATTAAGTGTATTTCTGTTGAAATGTATCGGGAAAGTTTAGAGCGATTTTCTTAAATTAAGAATAACTTTAATTCTAACATTCTAACAATCGTTAAAGGTGACCATGACAGCGTCGTGCTGGGTTGAACGGCTTTAATCAAGAATACGTCCATAGTTTCTGAACTCTTTGCACTATCGTTGAATCTCCAACTCCCCGTATTTTCTAATTCTAACAAGTTTCTTCAATGGAAAAACTAAAGGTTTCCATTGAATTCAGAAACGCTCCTGACATTGGTTGGGACCAAGGGTAAGTTATTTGACGTATACACGCAATCTACAATAACATAAATATATATGATTGCTGAAATAGTACATCATATCCATTCAATACATTCGTTTAATTAAATTCGTTTGACGACCTCTAGACGGTTCTGGACAGATAATGGAGGTCGTCACCGATAAAAAAACGTTGTCATCGGCCGCATCTGCACACCGGATTGCGCACAAACATGTATACGTGTATGTATACCGTTCAAACCCTGTGTACAGAAATAAAAGTGCAAACAGCTGTCTTTAGGGAACTTATAATAGCAATACACTCCTTCGGACATTTATGCTTCCGTAATAGTTTTACGTCTTAAGTGCACGTAGTAATTATATAGACCCGGAGGCTGTACTTAACGGTTACGCCATGTTAAGGCTATCGGGATCTATGACATGCGTTGTTTCTGTTACATACAGAAGAGTTAAACAAAGGGAAGACGTACATCACCCTTTGTTACGAACACAATTTATACTCCGGACAAAGTTCTATCAAAATAGAGCATCGAGCTAATATTTAAAATGTGTCCATGCCAATTTATTTATAATATTTTTTTATTTATTTTTAATTTTATTTTTATTTTCATTTTAATGTGCAATATACATCTTCATCAAATTAGCAATTATCATAATCATCATTCATCAAGCATCATAAACAATAGCCTCATTACCAACACATCTCACAGACATGCACCATCCTCATCATCTTCATCATCTTCATCATCACTTTTTTTTTTTGAAAACATCTCATATTTCATTCAATGCATCATCGTATCATCATCATCATCGTATCATCCTCATCATCGTATCATCACCATCATCGTATCATCATCGTATCATCATCATCATCATCATCATCATCATCAAAGCAATATCATTGTATCGTTATAATCATACAGAGAAAAAAAAACAAATCAACACTGGTCATTACCATAAATACTTGCATCATGTACATGTGATCATCATCCTCACTGTTATAATCAAGAAAACAAGATCACCTTCCACATGTCACATGACTCTCACATCCTGACATCATACACATTAAGTTGAGGAAGCATACGCAGTAACAAAAACATTAAACAATAAATTATCTATTGTATACCTGCAGTGATAAATAAGATCAGATTTACATGAATGTATATTGCACTTTATCGGCTGGACAGACAAATAGAGTGTAGAAAGAATTAAAGACGTTTAAAGAAAAGAAAAGAAAACGAGAAAAAGAAATAAAAACAAAGTGGAAGAAAAGGTTGGGAGGTAGCTATATATAGACAAGACATAATTTATTTATAATATTACCAGAAACTTTTTTTTATTTATTTATGTTTTGTCTGTTTTTAAATCCAGGGCACTTTTACGTTTTTTTTAGTGTTAGTTTGTATAAAAATCTCACCGATTTATCTTTTTTCCTTTATATTAATTTTGTACCTACTCTATTTTTTGCCGGCGGTGTCTCCCTAGGCACCCGTCCCTTCATGGCCTTATCTGTTGCTTACACCCAAAACTAGAAAACAAAACAAAACAAATTACCCCCCAAAAAAACAGAACAAAACTTTTTAGACCTACTTTCCTAACTATAATGTGCTGTTGATAACGTCCTAACGATTTTGGACATTTTGTTTATAAACATCTGAAGATTAACCCTCTCTTGTGTGTTGTGTGATATTTGCCTTTTAGATAACTAACCCTGGTATATCTTAATGTAATTGAATTAATGAAATTCAATATAGTTGTAAATATATTTGATAAAACTTGTTTTTTTCTTCTTTAAACGGGTTTTTATCAGTTAATAATTTCAAATTTGAATACCTTATATATACATATATATATATATAGCTGTAGTTTTTTTTGTTTGGCAGTTAAGATCTTTCGGTAGACCTTAATATGTACGCTTTTAGACACGTTCATAATTTCATCAAATCAAGAAATAAAGTTTGAATGGTGTTTATATGTTATGTACTTGTGTCTGTGTGAATATGATAAATGGATGACGGGAGAAGGCTCTGATAAATAGTAATAACGTGTGTCCAATCCCTTAATCAAATTTAATTGGCAATACAATATGTTTTAAGTAAGATCAATAATGCGCTTAAGATGAACTTCATCACAAAACAATGTTTCTTAAAGTCAAATTTTCATCTCTGATTTATCAAAATTATGGGAAGTATTTTAATTATCTATTATTTATTCTAACACGATTCGTTTGCAACGCGTGTTTTGATTGGATACAGACCATGTTCTAATCTGCGATAGAATCATGTCAATCGTGTTAAGCCCCTCCCATCAGTTTAAGTTCAAGCAAATAAGAAAGGTATATGATTATATTCTATTTCTACATTTCTTAAATGACAGTTTCAGCGATTGAAAGTGAATTTCAGTGTTTCTTCACGTTTATGAAGATCGGTAAAAATAAGTTTAGGACACAATTTAACAATTACACCAAGAAGCGATATTATGTAAGTAAAGGTGTGAGTGTAACCCACCTGTACTACCTGTGACCTATCTTGACTTATCTTTGACCTTCCGCCTTGACATTTCTGATGAAACATCTATATTTCATTCCGAGGCCGGTTGTCTACCTGTACCATTATGCTGACGTATTACACTACATTTAGGTGTCTGAAGGACCCCGCCTTCTTAAGTGGTTCATCCATCTTGCGGAATCTGGACATCTGTTGTAAGCGCATCCCACTCCTTTCCTGTCAGTTTGAACCCACCCTTACTTTTATATGAGGTCAAACATTTACAACGCTTTGTTTCATATATCATGGTCAGTTGTCAGAAATCATGGAGACTTTTCGCCGAAATAACACTCTAATACTGCAGGTAGTCAGGGAGACGGGTAACATGTTTACTCACTCCGCCCCTTAGTGAATGTTAAAATAGAGTCATAACTCAGATGGGGGCCCCCTCGTCTCTGTTCATCGATCCACCTTCACCCTTTGCTGTGATATTTCCAGCGGTTTAGAGTCGAGACACCGGTCATTTACACTATTTTACAAGGGAAACAGGTTTTTTTTAAAAGCTCGAAAAGTAGTTTTCAGTTCTTGTTTGTTTTCAAAACAAATTTATGATTTGTTGTTCATGAACTCTTCGTAAATGTTTTACATGCATTCTCCCCTCTCGTTTATAAATGCAAACTGTATTTATTTATTTTTTATTTTTTATTTTTTTTACATATGTAATTAATGCAAATTAATATAATAAAAAATGTATTCTACAAAAATAGGATATGGATGCCAACTTAGAGCTGTCATTGATCTAACTCATCATTCCACGTATTTCAGACAAACTGTTACTAAGCATTACGATAAAACGACTGTTCGTGCATGATAAATAAATGAATTAAATAGAAATAAACAAATAATCATAAATATAATAAATACAAATCCAAGCTTCATTTCTAGTTTATCAAAATACAACACTCAATTACATCGACTTATTGCCGGTTAATAACGAGAAGAGGTGTGTTAAACTTTAGGGGAATTCGGGTGAGAATCTTGTGAAAACCTACAAATACAATGAAACAACGGTAGATATACGGCCACGATGACGTGCCTTTAAAACGAGTAAATACCATTCGGATTACATTCGTGTACTTTTTGTATATTACTTAGGAAGTGTTTTTTTTAAATAGATACAAAGAGAAGCGTTCACGGCCTTTATTTTACACGTGGGATGGTTGGATTAGACTCCCCTTTAACCCGCAAACACTACCTTTCAGCTACCACTATAGTTATCCACCAATGGATCGATAGTTTTTTTCCAGGAACTCCGGCTTTCCTCCGCCAACGACACCTAGCACGTCCTTAAACGACCATAGCTGTTTATAGGACGTAAAACACAGACAAACAAATAACATTGCCGAACATGTATTTGACAATTGATTTGATTGATGCTGAAAAAGAACACGTCTTGTTTACGAAAGTTTTTTTGTGCCATTTTTTTTAATTGAAAAGGCCATTCTCATATATATGCATCATCGGTTTTGATTGCGCAATAGGTAAATCAATTTAGACTAAGGCAGAAAATAAACCCATTCCGTACCTAATGAAGTGAGTGAATGTAATAATAAGTCGATAACGTTGAACCAATGTATGGCTTTTTTAACAATAAACGTGTCTGTATTGCACAGTTATGATTTTTTTCATATCCTCATTGTAGGAAGTGTAAATCCTGCTGATTGTTTTTACATGCAAAACAATGCTGTTGATTTGCTATCTGTTTATGTTGTCTTTATTATTTCTCATAACAATACCGCACGGTATAGTTTTCTTTTCAGAGATGATTTATCGAAGCTATTGTCATGGCGAAAAACACAGTTACAGTTTTTGGCAGTGGTACGGCCATCCTTCAGTTAAACTGGTGTTTTTTTTTTGCCCGACGCTTTTATACTGACAAGGGGTAACTGGAAGTGAAGTTCATGTTGCCAAAAAGGGTATATATAGACCCTCTGGACTCCTCTCAATCAACATGGAAAATAAGGCGCCATTGATCGTCTGGATCTCCTTGGCGCTTTACACCACACGATGATCTGTCGATGCAGATGGTTAATTACATCATTTAAAAAAGTGATTGTTTGTTTGTTTGCTAAGTTCCTGTCACACTGCCACGATTTGGGGCTACGAGTTACTGTACCACAAGTGCTCGCGTGTTATAACTCGACCAAATTTGCACGATTTTGCGATAGTTTTTAAACAGAAAGTTCGACTACTGTTCAAGTTACCTTCCACACTTAAACGATAGTAGTATGCATCCGTACGATCTGTGTTCGGCACTTTTTCAATAACCGAACAATTTTCTACGAGAACGTGCGATTTTATTCGAGTCATGTCGAGTTCTGGCTTTTTTTCTATAGTGCATTCTGTGGTATTCTTAACTTAAAACAGTTGCGATAACAGTTTAAGGTGATCGTGTCTTAGAAAGTTGTGATACTATTTATTTAATGCTATTGTGTGTGTCCTAAACATATATATTTATATTGTAATTTGTAATTAACACGTGTATTTTACTAACAAGAGGACCATGTATTTATCCTCAATAAATAAAGTCTATTATTATTACATTTTAAACAATACTCATGAATATATGGGTTTGCCATATCAATGGAAAATTTCAGCTATAATAGGGATTAATAAACTGTAATGAAAAAGTACCATGCAGAAAAATAACAGAGGAAACCCATTAAGCATTGAACTGTTTTTGTATGACACAGCTTTGCAAGCAAACAACATAATGCGCGCTAGCGCATTATGATTTGTTTGCTTGCAATGCTGTGTCATTAAAATAGATGATAAATACCATACAAAACAGTTCAATACTTATATTTACGTTTTCTCTGCCTCTTATGTTCTTTTTTAACTTATAATTTATATTTAAAATTCAAAATGCCCGCCTTATCGACAGTCCTCAAAATTTCGTTCAATAGTTTGAACAGCGTGTTTGTCGCGTGCTGATTGGCAAACAAAGTAGTACTTTGAAATTTTGACAAACACTTCAATGTTATTCCACAATTCAGTATAAATACAATTGCGTATGATATGTATATAGGGTGGTTTAAGTTTATCAATAGAACTCTGAGCTGAAAGTTAGATTTGAAATTGTTTCGATTTTCCCCCGGAACAAATTTCGCGCATGGACAAATACAATGAACACCGTAAATCCGACCTTGCCCTCCACGAGGGAGTTATTTTTGGAAGTTAATTCGAACTTTTCTCTTTGCTCTTTTTGTGAAGAATCCAGGCGCGAATTTATTTGTTGATTGTGTGGGAACCTGACAACAGTCGGTAGATTCTATAACAGCCTCGTTATTTGACATGTCGCCAGAAACTGAGGAACCGATTCGAGACGCGTGAAAATGATAGCGTTTGAAGTGAGTTATCTTGCGACGGAGCACATGTTCGTTACAAATGTCTGAAATGTTTATGTGTGCTGTGTCTCATATCAGTAGGTCTGTAACATATGTGTCAGTAGGTCTATAGAATATGTGTATTTCAGACATTTGTAACGAACCCCTGTTGATCAGTGCAGTGTAACAGACGATATTTCTGATAAATTGCATGAGCGTTAAAATTGCCGGCATTGGTGATTTCAAACGATGTGCATTTTGTACGATATTGCAGACCTTGGTCTTGTTTTCGTTGTAATACAAGTGTTTTTTATTTTATTTTTTATTTTGCACATAAATTTGCAATAACATTGTCAAATCTCCAAATGCCCAGCGATATTTCAGCAGCCGTCATGTTTATTTATATTGGATATTGTAGTTCTGGTGAGTGTCAGGCTAAGAATTATATCTCGTGCTGTATGGTAATTAAAGTCGCATCAACGACACAGCTTTCAAAGAGACTATATAGTGACAATGCCATGCAAATGTAAATAGGTTGATGAATGTCGTGTTCATGTCGTTTTGAATCAAGCCAAAGGGAAATAACTCGTCCAAGGCCAGCTGTCAGGATTACTATCTCAAGCTGTAGTTCTTTACAGAATTTCAACAAATTGAATTTCGGTTTTGCCAATAATCTTTTCTATAAACTGTTGCCGTATACTTACATGTGTAATAAACTACAGCTTCAGTAATAATAATATAATGACATAGCGCCCTATCTAGCTAGCCTAAGCCAATCTTAAGCGCTTTATACAATTAATACAATAAGCATAAATATTGTTTAATATTGAGAAATTCGCAGGACCTGCCTTATCAGGTGCTAACTCCTAGTCCTATGCCACCTTGCTAATACTCCATATGTGTGTATGCCTGTGTGTTTACTGGAGATGTAATGTGTTCTGTTTTTAGTCGGATAAAGCGTCCAATAAAAGTGCCATGTATAGTGCCATCTCACTTGCTACAGCACAGATATCACCACCCCAGACCATGTTATACTCCACCTGTGTTGTTGGAGTTGTGCGGGCAGGAGAAAAACACTTTCTCTGAATAGTTCATGCATACGACGACTTTGGGGACAGAAGTTTCAGATTCAGACAACGTGATTATTCTCTACCGCTTGACTAGATACACACATATTTATTATTTCTAAATTCGACTTAGTATCTCGAATAATTGATTTAAAGTTTCTGGATTAGCCGACTTATATATCGCAAGCGATCGCCTGATAATGATACATATAAGCTCTAAGCTTGTTTTCCTCATACCTCTGAAATCATATTTATGTAATGTTTGATTACCTATAGAAATACTGGTCGGTTCATTTTTCACTGTACTGTTTCTACACAAACTATCAATGTGTGCTAGACAATGCCATGCAGTAATGAAAAGTAATTTTACTTTCCAGCATCACGCTAGAAGCTATACACCGAAGATATTACACCTGAAGCAAGACCCCTTTTCCATATCTTTAGAAATCAAACGTTTTTTTATTGAGATAATATTGATACTGCTCATATATTTGAAGAAGTGAAATGTTGTTGAAAATCTGTGAGATCTTTATATTACTGTTGAGACTTGTGTGTATTGTTGATTGATTGACTTATGAAATTACAATGTTTTAGAAAAATTCGGTTCATGTATCTCAACAGTGCGAGTTGCTTCCCTTTCCTACCGACAAAGTGGAAAACATTATGGATTTACTTTAAACTTTTATTTTATTCTCGTTATGATATTCCAAAAAAATACAAGCATGATATACATATGGGATTCGGACACAAGTATAAAGCGCTTATGTTAATCAGTCTCCTTTTTATGAAGTGGCGATTGGATGACACTGACTAATATGACACACATAAAGATATGTATGTGGAAGAGGAAGGATGGGGGAGGGAGGAGGGAAGGAGGTGCAAAAGGGATTTAAAGAAAAAGTTGTCGTGGGTAAGATAATTGGAGGTAAAACTAGTTGGAGTATATTTTGAATTTTGTTTGGTTTGGTTTGGTTTAGTATTGTTTGACGTACTATCAACAGCTATGGTCATTTAAGGACGGCCTCTCCTGTGTGCAAAATGCATGCGTGTGTGTTAAGTCCATTATACGCCCGATGCAAGTGAATAAAGGGAGGCAACTCGCAGAGTTAGCAGATAAATATGTACGTATTATCATCGTATTAACAGTGGTGGATCCAAGGGGGATGTCACCAGCGCACGTGACACCCATTGTCATTGCACCTGTATGGTTAGTGATCTGTAGTAGCCGCAGGGCACATGTGTTATAAATACATTGAACAATGAACATCATAGTTTTAAGAAAAAAATTGTAATGAATAAATGACCAAAATTATAATATTATATCTATTTCTCATTTCACTTGGACATTTTACGAAGAAAAACCAAGAGCAACATAAAAATTGTTTAAGAAGTGACCCTTGAAAAAAAATACCAAAACTGGTATCTTACCTTAATTTTGTGCAAAAGGACATGATTCAGAACACATTGCTTAGCAGATCTAACTGAAAATCTGGAATGGTGACACCCCCTCTGAAAATAATTCTGGGTCCGCCCCTGGTTAATATAATTATTACTCTCGGTGAATTTACTCCAATAATACAACAATTAAGATATTTTCAGAACCTTAGTTTAGGTTAAAATATAGCTTTAACAAATAACCAGGTCCCTGTGCATATACATACACTTATCCCCACCCCAATCCCCATGTAATACCGGGAAAAGTTTCCGATACATAGTTACAGTTTCTGTCAGTAATGCCGGAGTCTTTACATTATGTATGATGACGTTGGTACTGAATAGAGGTTGGTTTGTTGGTTATTTTATGATAAATGCACCGACAGTATTCCGCATATTGAAGGCGATTGTTGTTTTTTTCTTTTACATAATGCTATGTTTTTTTCCGGTTCCGGTCTGTAATTTAACCTTTCTGGCGGGGTTCATGCATTTTTTTTATCTTTATTTTTTGTTGCTATGCTCCATATTTTGCGGTGTCATAACAATCGATTTTGCCTAGATTAATTTTCCACGGTCAATGCTATCTATACATTTCTCATCTGTCTTATTTTGACGTATAAAACTTATATTTATATTCTCGCTACTTTTTTCATCGATACGTCTTCCGTATTTATACAACCAAGGGCATTTTTCTACTGACCCTGTAAACTAGCAATCCGTTGAGTTCCTGTGTAAAAAGAAATCGGACGCACATTGTTTTTAGTTTTTAATTATGTAAGGAATATGGATTATTACTATTTTTTATCATATTTTCATTAAGAAAACAAAATGCAGTGACGTCTCACAACACCATAGTATTCAACCCAATGCTCAACACTACATAAATAGCTTGTATTACCAAAGTAGGTGTATTCGCAAAATATTTAGCAAGCCGTTATATCATGGGTGTACCACAAGGGGGGAGGGGGTCAGGTTAGTCAGGCTCGGACGCAACCTCAATAAAATGATTAACGAAAATGTAAATCAAGTGTTACTGAATTCCATTTTACTTATTAATCAAAGAGTCATACTCTGTTATCCAGTAAACTTCATTTCAGCAAGTCAGTTAAGGAACAAATAGTTAAATCCATTGTGTGACGCAAACAAATAGGATAGCATTCTCTGAATTAACTGAGTTTGTCAACTTGTATTGTTGTAATACATATTCCGTCTTTGCATATTGCAGAGTTATCTTCTCTTGGGAGCAGGCATTGATAGTTACGTCACTTGTTTGTGAGAATTACGTCATCAATTTTTGAGAAAACGACGTAATTAATTCACACAGACCAATGACGTAACAATCAATACCTGCTCCCAAGAGAAGATAACTCTGCAATATGCAAAGACGGAATATCACACTTCAGTATGTAGGCTACCAATTCAAATTGCGTTCGTATTTAAAAGCAAATTCGTATTTTGTAGTGACCGTATTGTTATGCAATTCAAAAACAGACATTGTTTTGGTTTGACATGTACAAGTCAAATGACGCGATGTCAAAAACGATTTAAACGGCTTTGCAGCTAAAAAGGTAAGTAATTAAATACCCTGACTGGTCAAGTTTCCACAGTAGTTCAATGAACAGCAAAAACACTAACCTAATTTGCATGACCTAGAAACTCAACCGTGTCTGACTTAATAAGTAGAGAAAAACGACGCCAATAAATGTCAACTTGAGATAGATTGTATGACACGGTCAAACGAATCATCCCACCTTAAAAAACGTCGTAAGGTCATATTTGTACAACATTATCTTTCTAACCCGCTGGGTGTGCCAAACATTAACGGTTATTGTGTATAGCGGAACGGGGCCTTGTGAGGGCCTGTGACCTGTGACCTGGGTCCGTATTCACGAAACCGTTCTCATCGTCAAGCATGGAGTATTTGCCCAAAGCAACTGTTGCTGTTATTTCATTAAAGCATAGGACCCGGTCAGAATGTCAATGACAAACATCTAAAATGGAATTTAGCTTGAATTTTCTTCAAAATTACTTCACATCACCGACAAAATGTTAATATTTTTTAGCAATGTGCTACCGGGAAAGAAAATTCGGCTAAAGCTTGGGGCATGAAAACGGTTTCATGAATACGGGCCCAGATAGCCCTAATATTTTAAGCGTCCGTGAAAATGTATATTTGGTATGCACTGGTTTCGAAAAATCTTGGTCTGGCCATTCAATTTCCCCTCCAACGTTAAAGTGGTACCTTTGACCATCTCTTATGTCGTGGAGTTTTTGGACGCTTTGCAAGGGCAATTCAGAACTTGTGGTGTAAATATGTTGTCTTAAGGGTTACTAATATTTGAAATAAAGAGAGAGGTGAACAGAGCGACTGGGCCGGTTGATTTCCGTTGGTCAGGAAGTGCAACTGGTTAGAGCGTCCGTTTTAAGTTTAGAAGTTCAGGGTTCGAGTCCCGATCCTGCTCGATTCATATTATACCTGCTGGTTAGTCGATATGCTTCTAAAGTTTAAAAAAAAACACGTTTTGACGATGTCATTCATTCATACAGCAAAACAGTACACTTAAAGACAAGATACCCTAAATGCTCCAATGAACTGAAGTTCAACTGTATAAGGTAAGGACTGTATGACAATAGTAATGCTACATGTACTGTAAGTTGAAAGTTTTCTTGACAAGGATCATTAATCCTGCTTATATAGTTTTATTGTAAAGTCTTATTGGTCATCATCATCATGATCATCATGATCATCATCTTCATCTTCATCATCATGATAATGATCATCATCATTATGATCATCATCATCATCATCATCATCATCATCATCATCATCATCATCATCATCATCATCATCATCATCTTCATCATCTTCATCATCATCATCATCATCATCATTATCATGTCATACAGACACACACAGTATAATTTTTGAAGAAAAGCAACAACGTCAAAGTTATTTAAATAAAAATAAAAAACCAATAAAAAACAAGATTCAAATTGTTTATGTTCTGATGCATACCAAAACTAACAATATATATTATTACGAAAAAATCATATATCAGCAGACATTATATCCAACACATCGGACACTGTGGTGCCATATCGTCTAATGTTCTCCGACACAGTACGGCTAAAAGTCCAGGAAATCGATGACCGGATGTGGTAAGCGACACCTGACAAGTGCCACTCTTTTATCAGTGTGGTCAGTTTTATCATTTATGTGCGTCAAGTTCGCAGTTTCGTAGTGACCCTTTTCATACGAAACGATTGACAGTTGTAGGAACATTGGTGTTAGAAAATTAGCATATTCTCTATCAGCGTCAATTGTACGACTGATCAATTTCATTCATTGCATTTGATTACATGTATAATACGACATTTGTAAATCACGTGATATATTAAAAATGAATATCGGCTGTGTTTTATTTCCTGATATTATAAGAAACAGTTTAAGCATGATGAGATCTTGAAACTATGCAGGTGATAAAATATTTATAATCTTAAAAACCTCTTTGGTCATCAACTTAATACGCCTTACGTATCGTGACCACAGTATCGTGACCACAGTATCGTCACAGTATCGTGACCACAGTATCGTGATACGTATTGTATCGTCATGTCAATGTATCGTTGCAGCCCTAGGCAGCAGCCATACTCATACATTAAGGATCCGTGTTCCAATGCAGGCAAAACTCTAGATACGTCATACACAGTTATCTCCCCTTAGTTTCGTTAAGGATGTAACTATAGACGCTACTCTCACCAATAATTATAGCAATGAATATAGTGCTGGAAAATAGCACAATGTTAACACGGAAAAAAAAGAGGGAAAACAGACGACTTTTGGCATTAGCAAGAAAAGTGCAAATAAAGAGATATTCTAGTTGACCTTAGGTCTCCTCCCACTATCCTAACATGACCTTATCTGCCTATATATACAATATGTAGCTCACTTTTAGTAAGTTCAGTAAATCTGTTAGGACAGTAACTGACAATCTTGAAGCAAAATGAAACTGATTTCCCAGACAATATGATAATAAAAAATGTAACCCTACATATGCATTAATTGGCCTACGAACTTTTCGTGGGCGTTGGTCACATGCCGGGACATTGCTCCAATCTGATAAACGTAGGTAACAATAGATATAAATATATAGATTTGTATATAAAGATATCACTCGTAAACCTTCCAAATGAAGGAAATTGCGGTGGTATTTTGGCTAGCGTTGCTGGCATTTATTGACGAGGTGGTTCTGTGTCCCGGACAGGTCAGGAATATATACTGCTATCCTTAGTAATATGTGTTTTTATGTAGTGCATCAGCTTTTACAATGCATAAAGACTCCAAAATTTCATTTTTGTTTATTGGATATCTATGAAATGAGGCTATAAATCCTTTAAGCCACGTTCAGTTAAAAATCGTAACGAGTTATGAAAAGTGCAGATGAAATGGAAACGAATATAGGATTCTGTTCTTCACAGAATCAAAATTGTTACAAATATTCTGGCCAAAAAACCCCAAAGAACTAAGGTTGTCTTCAAATAGAGTTTCTTTATACGGGGGCCGTTGGTTAAGGCGTCTGACATTCGGCTACCACTAGCCCACCACCACTGGGTCGCGGCTTCGATACCTACGTGGGGCAGTCGTAAGGTACTGGCCGTAGGCCGGTGTTTTTTCTCTGGGGCTCTCCTCCACCACCAGGACCTGGCACGTGCAAAATGACCGAAGCTGTTGATAGAACGTAACATAAAAACCAAATAAAAGAAAAGTGCTCGAACAATTGTAGCACGTAGACTTTAGTCGCTGTTTTGTGTCATTGATCCCAGGACAGCGATATCGACATCGGTTAACATCTCTGATATGGGGTTAATACAACCACACATCGACCTCGTCAACTGGCTATTAATATATAAAAAAAGGTTTTTATGAGTAATATCACAACAATACATGTACGATCCGACACAGGCACTAAAACCATGAATAAACGAAACGTTTGAATATAAATAAGTTTAATTAGGTTTAAAATAAAATGGTTAGTGGAACGGCGGGTTAACTATATGTATAAGTGGTTCCGGTGTATATGTCTAGGGCGACAGTAGGACAACTAATGTGTCTGTACTGACGTGTCAGTATAGGGTGACATTTATGTAGCAGCTTTTGTCGTAATTGAAACTGAACCAAACCATTAGTATAATGATTGAACTTGGTCGCTCTTGCAAGTGACATTTACTACTAAACGCAGTGACGCATATATATACCTATCAGACAGCCAAGGACAAGCCAATCATGGGTTGAAGGGAGCCTGCTTCACGAGGCGAACAAATATGTAAGACATGAGAGTGTTAGTATTTAAGGTCACCAAATGTTAAATTCGGAAGTATTAGTAAATCACCATAGATTGGATAAGACAGAGAGGTAGGTCACAAACGATCTAACACGGGAAAGTATGTAGGTCACTACAATTCTACAACAGCAAAAGTATGAATATCATCAAAAATAAAATAGAAAAAAGGTTAGGTAAACCTAATGTTTAAAATATGAAATATGTATGTCACCAGATATATAATACAGAATGTTTCATATTCCTGTGTTTTTTTGTTTCTAGTATGCCAAGTTGATAAAGAGGTTTCGGAAAACAAACGGAACAAGTCATTACATTTTTCATAACTCAACAGCAATGTGCCGTATATTCCGTCTTGTTTCCCGGTTATTTATAAGTACCAAATATTCACCATGCACTTCCAAGCTAATTGTCATTGTAACAAAATAAAAAAAAATCAATAAGAAAAAAACAACATTAATTGCCATCAATGATATTGAACAAAACTTCATTTAATTCATGAATGGGTAAATTGCCTTGAACGATATTCATATGCATTGTAATACTCTAATAAAGTCGTCAGTATTATTTTAAAAATAATATGTACAACCAGCAAATAATTCCCGATAACCGATCCTTCTTATTTAAGATGACAAGAGGTTTTTCAATTTTATTTTTATTTTTAAAATTTTGATAGGGGTATAGGGATCAGTTCCGGAGTTAAGACGCATTATGAAAAATAAAAAAAAAATAACAAATGAAAAAACAAATAAAAAAATCTTGGTAAATGTAAATCAAGGTAAAGTAAATTATACTATTAACTTGCTTGGTTTCTTGCAAATTAATACACAATCGGATATACTTCATTTCGAGATCTGTGTATGTTTTTTTTTTTTTTTGCGAATACTTGAGTTCGAGTATGAGATAATGCTACTTCAATCTTTATTGTAATTATCACCGGATATAATATTCACAAACATTTGTTTTAAAGGACACATGCTTCTTCTTGCTTTTAATCACAAAAATAATTGTTTCAGCAAGTACCTTATAGCTCTACTACGAGACAGCAATTTCCACATTTGCAGGAGTTTAAGAGTTAGGTCCGTCAAAGTCGTTTTCATATACTTATTTTATTAAATAATTTCTGATTGGCCGATATCCCTCCACAAACCAGTCAATAACAAGAGGCACAGAGGGCCTGTATCGCTCACCTGGGTAATAAAGCAACCATGGGAAATTATTCTTATTATGTAAAATACTGCAACTATTTCCAAATATTGGATCAGTCTCTCAGCAACACCGTTCCTCATTAGGTCCCTTCTTTCTGCCCTTTTTAATCAGGGTGGATCACCCCCATTTCGGGCCCTCCCCTCTGCCCCCTAAAAACAACTATATATTCATGCGAAAAAAAGTTCCCTTTGCCCAAGGATGTTCTACACAGAATTGGCTTAAAACTCTCGAAATAAACTGAAAGTAAAGGATTTTAAACATTTAATATCATGTTCCCCCTTTGCTCTCAGTGGGAATACATTATGTTAAAACAAATTAAGTATCCCTTGCAAAATAATGCTCTGGACCAAAATAGTTAATTGGTTCAAATAAATCCAACCATACTGAATGAGAAGGATTTTAAAGATGTCGACCTATTATTCAAAGTTAAGGCCCATCTATCTGTATTCAGAGAAGCAACACCTTCCGTTTAAATTCAATCCCTTTCGCTAAAGGATGCTCCATATCAAATTTGGTTAAAATTACTCTAATGGTAAAGGAGAAGAAGGATTATTAAGATGTCAACCTCAGATTTCCGTTTATTGCCCACCTCTTAGCACCAAGAGGGCATTCCCCCTGGTAATATAAAATTAAATCACCTTTACCCAAGGATGCTCCAGGCTAAATTTGGATGATATCCTTTCAATGGTACAGAAGAAAAAGGATTTTAAAGGTTTAAACTTCAAATTACTCTATTCGATCCCGCCCCACAGCACCCAGAGGGGCCGCACCCTCCAGTTTTTACAGAATTGAATTCCCTTTGCCCATGGATTCGCCAGGCCAAAGTTAGTTTAAATCCCTCTGATGGTTCAGAAGAAGAAGGATTTTAAAGGTTTAAACTTCAAATTCGACTTTTGGGCCAACCCTGCAGCACTCAGATGGACCATACCCTCCGTTTATACAAAACTGAGTCACCTTTGCCCAAGAATGTTCCTGGTTAATTTTGGATAAAATCCTTCCAATGGTACAGAAGCAGAAGGATTTTAAAGGTTTGATTATCGAATTCCCATATTGGGCCAGCCCTGCAGCACAAAGAGGGGCGACACTCTCCGTTTATACAAAATTCAATTTCTTTTGCCTAAGGATGCTCCAGGCCAAAGTCAAAATCAAAAAGCTGTTCTGGACTAGTGGCGTTTTAAAGGAAAAATTGACGGACAGAAGACGGACACCGCGGTATGGCATTAGCTCACCATGGTCCTTTTTACCAGGCGAGCTTAAAACCGATATTCACCGATTTTCGCGAAATCCGGTAATTATCAAATTCTAAATATATAACCTGGAAATAACCTTAGTTTTCGGGCAAACCGACCTTTTCATTTCAGTAATAATTACCATAACTTCAGTATGCATATACAATACCTACACCCATCTTTGTAGCCCAAAAACAAAAGATTCAAATATCCCTACCCCCCTACCGTGACGTAAACCATATCTCGACGACAGAGCCACGGAGTGATCTCCCTTCCTCAAACCCCTTTTATGGAGCATAAATACGATTTTCGCGAAATCCGGTAATTATCAAATTCTAAATATATAACCTGGAAATAACCTTCGTTTTCGGGCAAATTGACCTCTTCCTTTACAATAACAGTTGTATTAATGGCGTCGGTGATAGCTAAGCCTAGTGACAGCTCGTTTAAACAACGATTTGCCACCGTCAGTAATGATGATTTTCAAATAATTTTGGCCCAAATGAGCCGTTAGGGTGTTTAGACAGTACATGCAGGAGAGCTTCTATTACGACGCTACTAAGGGAACAAATGTTGTTTCGTGGTAGAGGGAAATCCACGTGGAAAAACTACCATGCCATAGGAGGGATAACAACTCTATCAGTCATCATTCTCTTTTCCCGCCACTGCTGAGAATCGAACCAAAATTCCTGGGAGAGCGAGTTGTCTGAAGCTCACGCTTGATTGTACACATTGTTTGTCTAGTTGGTCAATTTGGACTAGTTGTAGTTGCATCTGCTTTGACTTTGCATGGTAGTGATATTTGAGGAAAAGTTTTATCGTAAAATAATCCATATGGAATTGATAAATTAATAAAAATATTTAAGTATGTTGATCTCATGATCTTTTTCTCTTTAGTAACTTTAAAGCCTATCTGTCCGTTTTATATTTCCAAATTAAATGCTTTTACATGTATTATGAGGATATGATATGAACACGATGGTCAAGTTTGACTTCCATACTAGTCCGAAATAACTAATTAGCATACTACAATATGATATCGTGCTTGCTCAAACCTCGAAAGAGTGACCCGATATTTATCAATATGTATATTTACTCTTCATTTCCACTTTATAACACTACCATGGTCAAGTCCGTGTGATAAAACCATTCCACAGGCGTAGTGATATCTCCACATGTCCGACTAACTACCGGATCGCTATTCCCCTCCGCACTAGCAAGTAGATACGCAAAATAACCCACCATGATTCAACAATATTCATCGTTTTATGTAAGTCTATATAATATTTGATTTTAATATGTTTCTTGATTACGTTATGGAAATAGTATCGAGATGTTTGTGTTTATTTCAACGAACTATATTTTTTACGGGGAAAGTCACGAGACAACATTCCGTGAGCAATTCAATGGGCTGTTCTACCTCCTGGACAAACACCGCGAAATTCGATTTTAAAGGTGCGTTGTGAACTTTGGACCAAAACACGGAACAGCATGCTGAGTAATGCTTAATTGTTGCTGCAGTTATATGTTATATAAGAATACGCAAGCTTCAGCTTGATTTCAGTTATTTGTAATACATGCGGCATACCTATATGCTATGTGTGTAGCTGTTGTGGTATTATATTTGTTGCACATCAATTACTATTTTCTTTGTTTAAATTTTTTGAGTTGGCTTCAAGGAAGTATCCTTGTATGCAGTGCGGGGAGGTGACATGATAGAAAACTGACAATATGTGTCGAGACTAAAAGATGTATGGCATTTCATGCAGTTTCCATGACCTCAATGCCAACTGAGATAATATTGATGTATGTATCATGTACGTGTACAGAGTGTAACAAGGAGTTTATCGTCGTAGGTCTAGACGCCCTACTATTATTGCCACCGTTACTGAGCAAGATTGTGATGTGATATGCAACGTTTTCATTGGTGCCACGTGTACTATTTCTGATACAGAGCGTATATAAATAACAGCTTCTTAGATGATTAGTCATTTTTAGCGCATAAACTTTTGAGCTATTTCATATGGTAAATGTTTAATATACTGCCATACCTATGTCTGTGGCTATCTCTTTCCCCCATACGATATTATTGCTAGGTGAACAAGTCAAGGCCGTTTGGATTCTTGCTTGAAACTACGCTTTGGATTAGGTATGCATTTAGTACCGTTGTTTTTAAAACAAAACACGTATTTTAATTACAAGAGAAATGCATGTTACATGTATCTGACAATTGAGACACATACATGTTGGACCTATCATTTACGATTTTTAGATATTTACATTAGAGAACATGTCAAACCAACAACTTTGTTCATTTATTGAGTAGATCCTGAAAAACCTAATAGATAATCCCACCCAGACTCTTTTGTTGCAAAAATCACAATTCTGGAGAATAAAACCATTGTAGTGAAAACATGCGAAAAACGATTTCATTATCCATCAAAATGGATCCCTTTATATAAGTATGTTCCCCATTTCTTCCCATAACACATGCAAGTGCAAAAAGGGCACTTGGTTCGTATTTTGGGAATGTTGTTAATTTACCGTCGAATATGTCAACAGAAGAGAGGGTAAACGAAAACCTTATTTTTTCAGTTATAGATGTATAAATAGTGAACTATTCAATCCTTTGTAATGGCAGAGTTCAAATGTGTCTTCAGGGGACTTTTTATCGATTGTATAGACATGTTTGATTGCAAATTGTCGTGTCCTATATGAAGCACTAACAATCATTTAGACAATCAAAGATACATTGTACTACATAATTCGAGCACCAACATAATATTACCCACATACTTAAGGGCGTTATACTCCTTTACCCAGTCAAGCATGTTTACTGTGCAAACACAGCAAAATCCCGACATACAGTTCTTACAATATGTAAACAATTCATCTTAAAATAAATAACAACTTTTTATGTTCTTTGCTTTGGAGAGGGTCATTGACATGTCCCGGAAACTGGAGCGTAATATACATGTACAACTATAGATCAACGTTATTTGCTTAGATTTTTTTTACTATAAAACATTTCAGCTTTACATTTAACTATACATTTTAAAATAATTTACACTGTTTAAAAGACTTTACATTGTTTTACTTCTAATACCGTTGCAACCACTTTTATCGCATTGTGTGCCTTTGTTGTAAAGATGCAAGCATTTTGCTTGCAACTAAAGAAAAGCGGCTGCATTTGAATATGAAATAAAACGTAGCTTTGTTTGTCTGATTTAAAGTTATGGCTGTTCAAAAGACGTTAATGAATATTTCAATTAAAGGAGATAGAAATCAAACAGTATTAAGTCATATATAAATTGACACATGCGTGTTTGGACCTATCCTTTAATATGTTTAGACATCTAAAAAGTTAAGATTTACATCCGATAATATGTCATCACCAAAACTAGGTCGAATTGGCGGGTAGACACTTAACAACTATAAATGGACTTAACCTGACACTCTTATTGCATGAATCACAATTCTGGTGAGTAAAAAAAAGTTTTAAATAAATCATTTGTAAATTTGTTTTCTCACTAACTTTCATGACACAATAAAACGTTATTTCTTTATGGAAATATTCAAATATTCTTTGGTTCTTCCAACAAAAATTGCATGTGCAAAGAAAAAAAGCTCCTGCAAACACTTCCAGTTAAGCTGGGTGAGCATTTTTTGCACTGTTTTTAGTTTATCGTCAAAAATGTCAACTGAAGAAAAGGTTAGCGAAAAAACGAGATTTGTCATTCGTGAATTTATAAATAGTACCTGTTTAGCATTCTGTAGTTGACCATTAGGGCAACATGAAAGTTTGAGAGCAGGAGAGTTAATGGACAGGTTTGATTGTATATTGCCGTGTCCTTTATGAATCACTAACAATCAGTTCTTTTGAAATATTTAAACAAAGATACCACACAATGCAAGCACCAACATAATATTTCCCACAGACTCATAGGCGTTAGGCGTCTTTAACCAGTCAAGCATTTTTTACAGTGCGAACATACTTAAACCACCAAATAAAGTTCTAACAATATGTAAGCAATTCATCTTAAATAAACACCAGTTGATGAGCCTTGCGTGGGAGACGGTCCTTGACATGTCCCAGAAACTAGAGCGTGCGATACGTTAAAACTCGCTCTTTGTAGCGTGCCTTAACACAAACTAACACGTGATAAATGAGTATTTTGTCCACACTTTGGTGACCGTCATTGCGCTTAATACGCACAAGTATGGAGCGAATGTCAGCTTAAGAGTCAGGGCAAACTATGACGAAACAAAATATATAATCATATAAAATGTAACAAACAATCATTTAGCCATAATTGTTTCTATTCAGATTTGTTATGTTACATTCAGTTTCAATACGTTATATTAGTTGCTGACCATAAGGACAATAGGTATAAATGAGGGCAAACAACAAATATTATTGTTTTTTTCCTGTAACATATTTAAAAATTTGAGAGTAGGTAGGTAACGAATTTAATTTTTATAAATATGTGATTTTAATAGGGGAGTGATCTTGAATTGAACAGTGATTCTATGAAAATTGATTAAAACGTTTAGGGTTGGCATAAACAAAATAAGCAAAAAAGTTAATCTTTTTTAAAAGTCGATACACATTGATATACATTTGGTATCACGTTAGTATGGAATATTGATACAAAAGTAAGTTCCAGCAGACGTCTTAGATAGTATAGACAATGCGTACAAATTCATAATAGTAAATGTAAAAAGATAATATACATTCATGACCCACTTGTATAAAACATCCCAACTCCTGAGATTTTCTCAAGTCCTCGATTTTCCACAGACAATACATTATTTGAGATTTCCTCAAGTCTAAGATTTCTCATGGACAATATATTGCTTGGGATTTCCTCAAACCAAAGATTTCCCATAGACAACACATTACTTGAGATTTCCTCAAGTCTAGACAATACATTACTTGATATTTTCTCAAGTCTACGATTTCCCATAGACAATACATTACTTGAGATTTCCTCAAGTCTAAGATTTCCCATAGACAATATATTGCTTCAGATTTACTCAAGTCTAAGATTTCCCATAGACAATACATTACTTGAGATTTCCTCAAGTGTAAGATTTCCCATAGACAATACATTAATTTTCCTCAGCTTTGAGATGTGTTATACAAGTGACCCTATATATAGTAGTACCATGTAAATGTCCACATTAACAGTGAACGGACATGACTTTTACCGATATAAGGCGAATATTTTACGCATGGACGAAACATTTCTCAGTATACAGTACACACTCCAATGGAATGTTCTAATGAACCGTAGCACCATCGAATTGCAATGCCAATGATCTAAAAGTCAAACCATCACAAGATTACTTTTGTTTGTAGAGACAATGAACGCTTAAGTGTTATGAAACCAATACTGCATTCCATAGCTATGTGACCATTGTGTTTATCGCAGCTTTGACCTCATAAATGGTCCCGTAGTGATAGTCACCTTTAATTTTCAGGAATAGTACACGTTTATCATATTAACATCTGCAAAAATACCTTCCTAGATATCTGGATGATAGGATGCAATACAACAAGATAAACTTTGCTTACTATTGTGATTATTCTGCCAGGTTTCAAATGTAAGTCTCAAAATACAATCAAGCATTGGGATACATGAGGTCATTACTCCAATCCCTCCCACGTTGCGGGAACACTTTGAGCAAGTCCTTCACTTGATATTTAATATCACACTATCGTACTTCAAGAACACGGGATTTTTTTGTTATTTTATAAAGTCGACTTAATTATTAATACTAAAACAATAAGAGCTGTACAATTCATTGACCAAACTTGCAAAATTCGGTAGCCTGTCATTTAAAAAATATGTTCATAGATCTACAGTGTGCGAAAAAAAAACCACTTAAAAAAACCGTTGTATTTATATAGCCAAAGCTGTTGAAATCTTTTTTTATTTCTATAATTTCGTTTATGGCAACGGCTGTACCACGGCGTAACAAAAAATCCATTTCAATTTTGTTTTTCCTACACTCGTTTTACATTAAGACATGTTTAGTGTAGGCAAATTATATATGAACGTATGAACGCAATAACAATTATTTATTTAGTTTATTAAAACGTATCACACAAACTACGGTAATAATTGATTACACAGCCCTAGGGAAGAGTGTTTACTAATAAGTTTGCCGTATCAGTTCAATGCCATTAGCTAGGCGAATATATTAAAAAAGCAGGATGATTTTTATCGAGCTCGTCATCAGAGCTGTATATCAAATATATTTTAAAGAAGATAGATAAGGTATCTTCATTTAATATGAAAACCAGTAAATGGACATTCTATGTGTTTCTGAATCGATTACGCCTATCTATAGAAATGTATGAACAACATACAATAAATGCATGATACTTTCAGGATTAGAAAATGTGCTTGAAATAAAAGCGGAGACTGCTCATAACAATGAACATTTGCTACCCAAAACAGATAACCCATGATCCTAAATTTATATATATATATCTTCCCACATACACAGGAAACAGGAAACCAGAATAGAGCAGACAGATTTATTACAGTTTATACACTTCCGTCAGTATGCGTCATACCTATTATGAAATTCATTTATGTGTACTAAACCTATCTACGTATGGACAGTGGACACTGGTGTATTGTCCAATTAGCTTCAGTGGTATCAGGTCTTCCCAAGGTCACGTTTATGACCAGTATTGTGTGCTTAACAATACACCACTGCACTATATACTTCGAAAACTATTATTAAAACTAATGTTTCTTGCATAGCAAAAACTCAATTAAATACATATTCGAGATATGTTTAAACATATAAAAAATGTACAAGTAATTATCATTTTTGATTTCTTATGAAAACAATCTGGGACACATCAAGCTTACAATACATGCAGTGTGAATTCGTTATGAATACGATGCCGAACATCGTGACATGGGCTGGGTCACTTCGGGTCACCTGCAGAATGTGTATCAAATTCCGCATGATGTGCATGTCCAACCAAACACGTATTGAACGAGCGACGTACTCACCTCAGGTCTTATTGATTATGTGATATTATTATCCTGATGATAGATAAAAATATCTCTGCAACGAGGAACGTAGGACACGTACAGGTGACTGCGCATTTGTAGTTATGTAATGAATACCGTACCAAAAAATATTTGCACTGTACTGTACAGCTGTTACGTCATTCTAGGAATCTTCGGTGATTCTAGGGCCCAAACAGTGGAAATCCAAACAAAGACAAAGTCTAAAATAGTGTTAAGGCAGAAAGGGAAATGTATGGAACACCTTACTTGAATGAGTTAAAAAAAAGTTAGAGGACTGGTAATTTTCAACGTTAATGAAGTACATACATTATGAACTCTACCACTACACAGAAGACATACTGTAATTCTGAATGTTACAGCAAACCTCTATACAAACATCTGTTCTAAGAAAATGTATAAAACCAGCCACAATAAACCATATTATTTCATTATATCTATGTTCAACCTAACAGCACATTTGCAAATGTTTCTTATCGTATTAAGCAACATGTTAAATTACACCCATTTTGACACACAAAATACGAATTTTATGACGTCAAGAATGTTTCCTCAATAAATTTCTTAATTCAAAACTATCGTTAATGAAATAGAATGTGACACTTTCATTCTCATTAGCCATATTATTTGATTATATCTATGTTCAACCTAACAATACATTTTCAAATGTTTCTTTTCGTATCATGCAACATGTTAAATTACATCCATTTTGACACACAAAATACGAATTTTATGACGTCATAAATGTTTCCTCAATTTATTCCTTATTTCAACACTATCATTAATATAAAGGATGTGTCACCTTCATTTTACCTACCCTTTGTTTGTTTTTCTTAAACCTTAAACTTCGTTTATGAAAAAAGAATTTCCAACGGAGAAAGCTTATTTATTTTTTAATGATTTCGCCAACACTGATTTCGTCTATTGTACTTTAAATAGCTTTATAATAAAATAAAAAGGAAAAAAATGAATACGAAAAATGTTTTAACACTGTGCAAAACACAGATAATAATAAAGTTACTATGTAAACCACTCACAGGAAAAACATGTCAAAATCGTACATTGTGTAAGCGTACATAAGTGTATTTTACTTTAAACTTAACGAAATGATATTGTCCAGTTACTATGAAAAGGTAAATGCTTTTAAAGGCAATCTAATTCCACGGAAAAATCCACTATTTAAAAGACAGAAGTTAAGTATATAATATGTAATGCAGCATGTAAATTAAGGTTCAGATATAATTACTACACATAGGTAAACACCGGATCATTGTCTCTTAGGGTAAAACATAAACACACATTTTCAATAAAACATCATGTATATATATAACGCATTGTGAAGTGTTATTGGCGTATAAACTGCATACAAATGTAATGTATGACATAATGAGTGACCTTACTATAGTGCATATGCATGCTGCTTTATATATTTGATATAGATATATACGGTTCATGCATGCCATAAACATCCATTTCATTGTACCTAACAGTACTAAGATTCTATATTTTCATGCCACTTCGTATAATGTTACTAATTGTTCTGATGACGTATCAATGTCATTACAATGTTTGTTTTTGCGGTATAACACCATTTTAGTGTCGTAGGTGACAAGCGCTGTCATGTCCTTGATACCTGCAGGAACGGTGATATATGTCTCGCGGATAGCTGATTAGATTGTTTTTGTCAACGATAATATGTTTATTGCAAAAGCATGACAGACAAGAGTGTTTCGTCGGCGGGGTATAAATACGACGTGAAGTTGTTATCATGTATTCAGTTCAATCGTCTTTTTGTCCCCTCTGTGCAGTGTCTGAGACATTAGTTCTTTTCGTGTTCCACATATTAAGTGATTTCTACAACATGTCTCTGAATAATCTTCTGTTCCTGTTTTCCTGCATTTTTGGTAAGTACACTATGTAGTCTAAAGTTACAAAAGACTATATTATATAATACAATCTGATGAATATTCATTTTAATAATCATACTCTGTCTCCATCAATTATATAGACGGTATTCATATTTCAATCTATTTTCAAATTAATAGTGAATTGTGCAATTGTATAATGAAAATGTGTATCTTTATATTAGCTGTGTATTAATAGTATAGTTATTCATTTTATATTTGTTTTTGAAATTTCTTTTCTACGTTTAAAAGATTAATTCAGAAATATGTGTTTATGGGGAAATCTATTCTTCTAGTTAATATGACATATATATTCCTTTACATTGTACGACTTCATAAAACTATTCATATCTTTATGATTATGTAATAAATAACAACTAGATATTTAAGGAATTCATTATATCAAATAGATAAGCCGCTGATAGTTATAATAAATCTGTTTATTCTAATTGATTTCACATTACCACATTATATAATAGTTAAAAAAAGAATATGGATAAATTATTATAAATCCGTAACCATAAATTATTTGATATAAAAGACTTATTATTGTCAATGGCTTTATGCATTTGATTGCATATTTCCTAAGTTGGCTGACCTCAAATAGTACTTATCCCCTTCCTTTAGAAATTTAAATTTCCACATTGATGTTAAAGTCTTGGTTTTTCGATTTCCTTGTAGTTGCCGCAAATGTTGAAGGTAAGACACTTTTTCATTTTTAATCTCTCATTTTAATTTTACATATTCCCATTGTTGAAAACCTGTTAACTTACATATGAGCAGATATAACCAAACTATACAGTCCCTCTTAATGTTTGTATAATATTGATGTTAAATCTATTTTTGTGCCAATACATCGTTAGATATTAATTAAAAAACATTTATCTTCGATATCGGTAACATCAGTTTTTCCAGTCAATCTGTATTATTATTCAAAAGCATTATGAATATCCGTGTTATCATATTTATCGACTCACTGCAATATCTCTTCAAATTATACATACAACAGTGAGGTTGGCATGTATGACTGTAAATCAAACTGTATTGAAATATTTTTGTGTTACAACATTGTCTTATATACTCACTTTGACAGATTAACATGCACACATAATACCGGAAAAACTCTACCTCTGCTTCATGATTTAATCGTATGACGTCATTATCATGTCACATGTGTGACTTCTTATTTGCTAACAAAACAAAGATTTATCAGTTTTATAATTTGCAAATTTGAATAAACTTTGGTAATTTGTACTATTTTATTATCTGAAAAAGGGACCACATACAAACATTTTTTGTTATCACGAAAAATCAATATTGCGACCGTTTCTCTCCATGGGGATTTGTCACCACGAAGGGGGGAACTCATACACAGTATGTTCATTCCACTTTCAAGTGGGTTTTTTTGCGTCAAAATTTATATTCGTAGCTGTAAATGAAATACTCCTTGCAATATTTAATCTGCACAGTAACATAATTTTCTTTATCCTAACCGAAGTATTTTTTTATTATTTTCTTGATGTATCTGTTGAAGAATAAGTAAACTGTATTTTACTGATACGAGTAAGGTATGTCGCACAGGGCGTTACCTGGTTCAATGACATGTAGGTTTTTCTAGTAATTGCTTTCCTTTGATATCGATGACGCAGACGTCTAAATTAATCATTGATGCCCCATAAAGATCATTTCTGCGACATAAAATGTTTACACGCAGTCTGTCGATATGACTAAACGTATGTGTAACACAATCCGTTTATCCTTGAATTCCAACGCCATCGCATTGACATGTTCACTTAGGCGTGTATTGCTGGCATAAAACACACATCCCGCCCTGATTGGAATGGGTGACGTATAATAATAATTATAATAATTAGAGGTTTTTAAAAACCGCTTTATTACAATCTAGGTCTTCTCATAGCGGTTCACACATAAGGAATCCCTTGTTATTGGACCTTTTGCAAACAGCCAATATTTTGTTTACTCCCTGACGAGAATACAGCCGGTGCTGCCATTTAGGCGCTCACCGCTAGCATTCAACAGATGCAGTACTGCCCAACCCCGTACTCATTTACAGCTGAGTAGACTGAAACAAGCGGGGTGAAATATCTTGTTCAAGGATACAACGCGGTGCAACGACGGGACTCGAGCTCGAGACCCTTTGGGTACGAGCCCGAAGTCTTACCACAAGTCTACCGTGCCTTTTAAGACGACAGGGTTAAACGAGATTCTTACTATTTTCATGCACAACATCATTTAATTTTTTGGAAGTATTTGTATGTCGATCATTTGGTATTTTCTAATCCACTGCACTTTGTATTCTTGTTAATTTGATTCTGTTTTAATTTCTGTGCGCTTCTTTTCTCTTGTTTATGGGGTTTAATCTAATATATTTGTATAGAGCTATAAACAAACATATCATTATATTAAGCGTTTGTCTTAAAAGGGAACTAAAGCAAACCGAAATTTGAAAGAAGAAAAAAAGTGGTACGAATTCTGAGTCCAACATAATGCTTCTTCGAAATCCAGGTCCCGAGTGTGAATGTATCAGTACTAACGTGACTTAGTCTCACATATGTAAAAGAAACCGTTTGTTAAGATAGTCGTAAAAGATGGGAGCCTGTGGAAACTATCTAATCATTGAACTGTTTAAGGAATTCCTGTCATGCGCTTACTATATATAGGTGTATAAGATTGATACATGACGCCAGGTGTATATCTGTTGTCGCCAGGTATTTTCAGGTAACAATCACTAGCCTGTCAATAGCTGTCCTATAAAGACATTACTTCAGCTATACGTGTTTGCCTCCATGGTGTCATCGACATTTACTATCATGGTCTATTTTATGGGAAAACCGTCTGGTAGTGAGACCGATCTTATGTTAGAGAATACAATTGTTGGCTTTTCCTGTGAGCTCCTGTACACCTTATACAAAGCCACGAGGTCTGTGGCTGCTCTATTTTTATGATCATAGACTGATAAACACCAATAGTGATCTCATCACCTTGTGTATTCCTTCCAAGTCTTCTCACGAAGATTCGTGACTTTTGGTCACTCTTAATTGCATGACATATATTGTCTGTCAAACACTCGCAGTCTTACGATGGATGGTATCTGTGGCACAATTCAAATTTACGATGGATGATGGCTGACGAATATTACTGTTTGCAAGACAAATCGTGACTACCAGAGATGGTAAATAGTATACAATAATCATCAAGCAGCCCCCCAACGCTAACCACAGAATTTCGCCTTGTAGCTGATATGCAAAACATATCCAGCCCTCATGTTACCCTCAACGCCACACACCTCCGATCTGCGTGTAGCCAAAATCCCACATACACAACCCAACGTGTGTAGCTCCAAACCCAAATGTATTCCGCATTGTCCATCACTTAAGTTAACTATAACACAATCTCAAAGGTGTCTTCATTTTCCTTACTGAGCAGTCATGATAGAAATGGGTAACATTTCAATATCAATATGCCACTCTCTGTTGAAGGTGTAAAGCAAAGAAATGGGCATAAGGGGGTCACACAATAGAAAAGGAATAAACAGCACGTGTTCCAAAAAAAGAAACACATAGATTGATAACCATTTGTAAAAAAAAAAAAAAAAAAAAAAGGGAAAACTGTTAACACAAAAGTACTTCTCTAGCAATCAGTGAATCAGATGGGTTTTTTTTATTTTAAAAGACACGGGAAATTAGCCACATTGTACAAACAAGATTTAACAGCAGATTTACTCATTTCATTGTACCTCCTCGGATACTAGTCAAAAAGTTGTATATTTTGTAATCATACTTGAATGAGTATGATGTTTTTCGATAAGTCTATTCATTTAAAAAAAAATACAAATCAAATTAAAGAAAAAGGGAAATGAAAACGAATGCTAGATTAATGACAACCAATGCATTTTTTGTTCCCAAATTGACTGATATGTGCTCCTTATTTCGTTGCAGCTTTAGTATTTGGATCGAGACGTAAGTACATTTTTATTATCAGTCCTATGAAAAACAGTATATCATCAGAAATTATTGTTTCCATAATGCACGTTTAATAGATATTGACAAATACATAAAAAACAAGGATAAAAATAGAAGGGTTTTTTTTAATGAAAAACGTAGCTTTATTTCTATGAATCAATTCAATAAAACATCTGGTGTCTAAGTTCTCCTCGAGGACATTTGGTTACGCAACAGGACACGGTCGAGTTTGTAGCAAATAAACAATGTTTTCTTCTCCTTATTAACTTTGTTATAACATGAGTCAAACAATATTTCTTGCAGATGCATTATATTCACCTAGACAAGCTATTCTATCATCAGGTAAGTGACATCGATGGGGAACATTTTACTTATTCTATGATGTATGAAAGATGCATTATATTGACGTTATTATGATTCAGCACATGATAGATACAATTTCGGATACTCATGTTTTCTTTGTTTCGGAATTTCTTCTGATCTAATGGTTATGTTGTGATATGGTAGTTCTTCCTAAATGCATGTTGTCCACTCAACGGATAATTTCAAACTGATTTTTCATAAGAAAAGTAATGTATTGAGAATAAAATCAGCTAATAATATTTGAGTTATTTAGTATAAACAATCTTGCATTTAGCCATTTTAAAAATGACACAACAAATTAACGCAATGATTTATTTAAACAGCAATGCATGACGCCGATACGGTCAATATCGGTTTCGGAGGCAGTGACAGAAGAATGTCAAGTTTGTCTGCACTCTCAAATCTTGGCCTAGGACTTGGTCGTCGAAGCATTCGGCCACGTAAGTGTAGCATCTAGAATGAAATGTTTCTCTTTGATGTCTAATTAATGCGGAATCATAGACAAGATATTTTAAATGGTATAGACAGAAAAAAAACCTTGACACATGTATGATGAATCTCTTTGTTATTCGCTACCTCGCATACCGTCAACTTATTTCCAAGTACCCCTTTTTCTTTTTCTTCATAATTCCTATATATACTCTTCATTTTTTCACAGAAACCAAAAGGTAGATATAGAAAAGTGGACAAAAACAGTGTTTTCCAATAAATGTTAGTAATAGGCGAAGTGGAAAATGCGATGAATGACATAATATCAACAGCTTCCTGTACAGGGTTTCGATATAGTCCTTTCTCTAAACGCATCTCACTGTTCGATGCAGTTCAATTTATCAAGGGTTATTTCTTTTGCTAATGATTTTAATAGTAATTGTGATTACAAGATCATTAAATGTCTTGATTTAAAAAAATAAGAAAAACATTTTTTTTTTTATCATTAATAGGACTCAGCTCAGGACAAAGAAGGGGAAACAACATCGTTGTCCTTGGTAAGTAGATTTCTGAGCTAAATCATACATTCAATCTTCATTTATATGTATTCATATTAACATTTCATATGTAAAACATCTACCTCGGAAATGTTGCCTACCATCACACACAGCGTTTTGAAACCCATTTAATGTAAATTACTGCAATGTATTTCTGGAACCAGCTGTTTGTATTTCATTTTCACCCTCTATGTATTATGACGTTTTCTTAATTAGCCTTGGAATTGATCTTTTAAAAAAATAATAGTTTCACAGATGATATAACCTCATTAACCTTTTTTGTGTGATTTTCAGGAACTGGCGACATGGATTATCGTAAGTAGTAGATAATCTCTTCACACAACACGTTGATTTACTAGTCGTTTCCTATTTCAACTATGAATTATAGAAAAAAAATATGTAACACCACCAATAGGTGTTTTTGCTATGACGATTCGATGACTCATACGGTATGTACTCTGTCACAAAGCGTAGTTTCGGTACATGTATAACAACTTATTGTACATATGCTTACGGCGAAGACGAATCGACATCGATGTGGGGACAACTGGTACGCATCTTACACCTTTGGGTACATACGCTTCATTGGCCATTTGTCTGACGAATGTGACATAGTACATGCCGTACTAGACATCGAAACGTCAAATAAAAAACACTTATTGGTTGTGTTACAAGAATCTTTTCATAATTCATAATTACCCGAAGAATATGTTTAGACATTTAAAGTATGACTCCTTATGTTTGTATTAAATGAATGATTATAACCGCCTCAAAATATGTACAACGAGGGTTTTTAAAAAAAGCGTGTTATTTGGAAACTGTGCCAATTAATGTATCATTAATGTTAAAATGAAATCATTGAACGCAAAATATAGTCTCTTGTTCGTTGACTCTATAGTTTACTTTCTATATCAACTTTAAATTTCGTACTAGAACTGAATAAGTACCTAGAACGTCATTTCCCTTTTCTGGTGACCTATAGTCTGTTTTGAATCTTTGCAGCTTTACAAATAGGGTTTAGTTTGGTTTGGTTTAATTTTGTTTAACGTCCTATTAACAGCTAAGGTCATTACGGACATGCCTCTATGTGTGAAGTGTAAGCGTGCTTGTGCAGGAGACAAGAAACAAGCAGGGCTGTACTGTGAAACATGCATTGCAATTGAATATAATGCAAAAGAAAAAAGACCGCCTTAAATCTGTAAAAAAACCACGCAAGTCATGATTAAATCGATTAGCATGGTTTGTCACTGTTTCAAATGATATAGTGATATAACTGATAATAGACATTTTTCACTTATATTTCTACAAAATGCACGTACTGTTTAAACTTCCTTTTGCATACATTTTGATATGTTTCTTTACAGCTTCATTAGAGTACGGAAGCAGTATTGGTAGCCTCAGTGGCCTAGGAAGCATTGGTGGCCTCGGTGGCTTAGGTAGCATTGGTGGCATCAGCAGGATCGGAGGTCTCGGTGGATACGGTAAATGTTAATATGTTGAGCGCAGGTCGTTTAAACTTTTATACATATGTACATATGCTACATTTTTCTGACATTAATTTTATCTCCAAAAACGCTAGATGATGAACATTTCAAAAATTAAATATAAAATTTAGACAAAACTAATTAAAAAAAAAATTAAACTCATTATGACATAGCTTAAATTAGTGAAGCATGTAGATTCAGGCTTATTGCACCGATTAAATACTAATTCTAAGGTAAGAATGTAGTGATTGAATTATCAAAGACACTCTTTCGTCATTGTCATAGTAATTGCCTTATAAATACCCAACAACACCATCAAGAGGAACGTGATTGCCTGTATGTTCATATTAATGTGTTATATATCTTAACTAGGATAAGTGTATGGCATTACACGTTCAAATTTAACTATTTCCCTAAGTTTAACAGCTCATCAATTGTGCATATATACATTCCAACATAAAGTAAACAATTAAACAACAACACACATACACATCACGTCCTAGAGGAGTAGAGAGATATCTTGCACTGCTAAAATAATGTAATTGAAAATAAAATGATATTTGGTGATACAGACATATTAATATATTATTGACAAGTACTAGATACTTAATTCAGTACATTTTGTCATCTTCTACTAGCTATTCTTACATTTTTCGCCTTATTAGCTATTTATTTTTTGTTGATAACAACTTAATAAATGTAAACATACTTGTATTTCTGATATAGAAAGGTTTAATAAATGAACTGTTTAAATTAGAATGAAATGGATATTTAAGAACAAAATATTTTTTTGTCTTTTTCATCATTAGAGGCACATAACGAACAAACCCTGTGTCTGTGGTATCTTGGTATCTACCAGTTTCTATATTAACTTTACAGATTTCTATTCACAATGTGACGTCACTTAAGAAAACAAATGCTTCTTGTCAAGATGTCCATAGTTTATTACAATTATGGTGGGCTATGACATCATATGTATGCTATCATTATAAATTATGACGTCACTTATCTAAAAAAAAGATATGTGATGATTGATGAAATCTCACAAGCGTTCCATAAACACTACAAGAAAAAAGCCATATAATTATAGGTTAAACCCGATGTACGACTCGTGAAATAAATTCAACTGTAAATGCAATTGCGAAAGATAAACTTTTAACGAATCTTGCAAACAATACTAAATAGTAAAAAGGACGGTAATCTGTAGTTATATCAAATAGCCTTTCATTGCATTAAGGATGATCTATCAATTCAATGAAACGATATACAAATGGATACACTTGCATACGTATTAAAACTGTAACAGATCGCTATTTGTAAATATAATAAAACACGCAGACATATTTCTTTAATATAATGTTAAGCATAAGATGATACGTATTGGTATTTCTAACGAAATACATAGTTGTACTAATCGTAGTAACACCAATTTATTTCTCTGTTAATACAGGCGGTGATTCTGATCATAGTAAGTAAACGCCGTGCTAGGGGTATAGTGGGTCATTAATTGATTAATACTATAACTTAAATCCAAAATATCCACACAATAAATGTATTATTTGTAGTACAAGTACAAGTTTTTTGCATTATTTTTATGCTTTAATGTCATTCCTATATTGATCACATTGCTAATTAATTTTGATTACCGCTTTATATATCTAATGTAAATAACCTCTTTGAACGACAATTTCAAAGAGTTTCATATTTCGCCACTATATATATTTATTATGATTCATGATGTCTTTTTTTCGGTGTGTCACAAATTCTTGCTGTTGTGTCTTGCAGGAAACACATATGTTCGATATAATATAAATGTATGCCAGATCATTCATTCATATTTTTATTTGTATTGTTTTATGTTACAGTAACAGTTCCACGGGGCACAGATTTACGATGTAAGTTAAATACTTCATTCATGCAGTGTTTTCCTTGATTTAATGCGACTGCACAATGACATTAGCTGTATGTCTCTATAATAACAATGCATTTAAAAAAGTATTTTTACCGTGTGTCAATAACGTTTTGTTCTAATACATTGCACTTAAGGGTTTACAAGAATAAGTATTTGCTTTGAAAAAAATAGTAGTAACAAAACAAAAACAGATACAAAATGTGTTCATCATTTAGCTAATAACATGTTACTGCACTTCCTTTTTAAATGTCTAACACGTATGAAAATTATTTGTTGAAGAAATAAGTTAAACCGATTAAAACAGTCATATTTAACTATTTCATTCACTGACTCAATTAATAAAGGATGCAAATGATGTTGGTATATCATAAAATGTGTTTCTAAAGTATACTTGACCCATAGTAATAAATTCGATTCAAAATATAAGCCTTAAATAACACATTCATATACGTTTTGCGCCATTGTCAATATTTGTATTTGTATCTATTACAGTGGCTGCAAGAGCAGGCCTTTTTGGTAAGTAAGATGATTACTACAATTTATCCAAGATAAAACAGTTTCTTAATTTGTTGGGTCATTTTTTTAATTTTTTTTTATAAAAAACACATAAAATTTAGTGTATATATTGACTACAAAATTAACAACTGACTAACATGTAAAAGAAAAATATGGATTCTCTTCCTAATTTGCCGTTTTATAACAACCTAGTTAAGCGGGAAATTGATAAAAAAAGGGGCAGTCCAATTGTTTATTTTGAATCTTGATTGCAAATTAGTTAAAAAATAAATAAAAAATAAATAAAAAATACTCTATATGTTTACACCAGTGTGTTATTCAAAGTCACGGGAAGTACGCAAGCTTTTACGACAAACAGATTAAGTGGATATCGCATTTCAGATATACCCTTAAATTTGATCACTAAAAGTTTGCGCAGTGCGTCCATTTTTTTGATAATCTTATTCTATTTATTTATCTATCATTTATAAACAAAAATTAAAGATCTTATTAGGAATGCACAGCGTCAAACTTTTAAAGTTAAGAAGGTGCGAGGACAGAATCGGACAATAGTGGATGAGAATTGGGCAATGGTCAGTTATACAAAAAAAACCACCTTTAACACTGATGGCAATGACAAATTATTTGGAATGGGTTATATAATATATAATGTTTTTAATCCTAATTATTATTTGTTTTACCTCATCAATCCTATGTTAAATGTTTACATTACATTTTGTTTTATTGTTTCTCATTACAGAGGATGCCGACAGCATCAATTTCTTATAAACAGAAGAAAAACATGCTGAAATTCCACTATTTGTAAGGTATGCACGAAAAATTCTATCGAATATTGCGCTTTCGAGGCACGACAGTACATTTTGAATCAATAATGAAAAAACTAAAGCAATATGAAGTTATGTATTATAATCTCCTGTAATTGTAAAACATTTGAATAATCCCAAGCGAACTGTATGTAAATTTACTCTCGTTAGCGTTAATATTTTCGGATGTCTGTACATTGTATGTGTGCGCTGATTGTTAAACAATATTCTATATGTTACAGTTCACCACATCTCACTGGAGGGAGGGACGCATGCTAGGGGACGTCACTCCTGTCGCTGTTTGGCGTGTACATCATCATACAAACATTTGAACATTGTTCATGAACTGTTGTGTTGTATGCGTCACTTGTATATAATAAACATTTCTAACCTATATTGACTTTGAGAAACGCCACAATATACGTATAGCTATTTGATATCGTATTTATACGGTTTCAATAAAGCAATTACGACGACACACAACAGATTCGAACACAACTGATATGTACATTTATATAGCACCTCATGTATGTTCTCACTTAAAAAAGACCTATCTATCGTTTTATATGAATTCATAAATGATTGAATTTAGTAATAGTTTTCGTCATTAAATATTTTCGTATGGTGATTTTTGGCAACTCTCTAACATTCGAAGAAAAGTTGGTGTTTCTTTTATCTTCCTCAATAATCGAAGATTTATCGATGTTTTTCGATAAATACTTATAAGTGGGAGTAAAAAAATAAAAGCAAGATGTTTTTTGATTTTTTTTTTTGTTAATTTTGTCGAACCAATATCTATTGCCATGGTATTTCATCGGCTTATTTGATTGATAAGTGCTAATGTTGAGACAAGAAACAAAATATCTACACCTAAGACAGAAAATGTGTGATGCTGATTTGCGAATATAGTACCAAACGCAATCAGATTATATCATATTATGATACACTACGCATGTGAGAAATATGGTTTAATACATAGGGGTAAAATGATGTTTACATATTTCTTAATCCGCAGGATCAATCTTTTGAGAGGGGAAGTTGTAGTTAGAATACTTTGCGCCAAATGTCAAAACATTGATTTATATAATTTTTGACAAGAATGTATACGTTTTGTTTGCAAGATGTCTCAAAATTGGCTCTGATAATATATATGTATGCTTTACTGAATTATCATAATGTAATTTATGCAAAAATATGTCTCGGGGATGACGTTCTAATGAAATGTCAAATAAATAAAATATTTTGTTCAGAATAAGGAGACTTTGTATATTAATTTATTAATCGTTGTGTATAAAGGTACTAATACAATTTATTATATTTTCTAATAAACTTCCTCCCAAAACATTTATAAATAATTGTTTGAGAGTTTTATTTAACATGCATGCATGTAATGAATTTAAATGAGAATTTTGGTTTCATTATTCTTAGAAAAATGTGTAAAAGAACAACGCCCCCGCCCCCCCCCCCCTCCATTCTCCTTTAAAACGATATTTTTGGAAAATGTGAAATGTCAGACATATCTACAATATTAAGCAAATCGTTTGTGCTATTGTATGATGAATTTGTGTAATATAGATTTATTCCAATAACAACGGTCCTTCAGAAATGACTGTAACTACTATCCATAGCACGCCAGTTATTGTAATAACAGGATGAAGATTTATATTATGACGTCGTGTCAAATATTACAATGGCTAATATTTTTAGTTTTAAAACGTGTTTATTATATACTTACATTTACTTAAATGTGCATGACAGAAAAACGTCAACAAATTAATACAACTGCACGCAAAGGGATTTGAATTATGAAATACTGAATATTGTAAAACATATCTCTTTTGACGGGGATACTGTAAATGTTTGTTTTGTCAAATTTTCGCCCTTCGCCCACGATATCGATTTTCGCCCATCACATTTAATTACTAGTATATTATGAGAAATGGACACTGGGTGAAAATCGACTTCATCGACGAAGGGCGAAAGTTTGACTAGGCGAACGTTTTACTGGACGAAAGTTTGAGTAGGCGAAAGTTTGAGTAGGCGAAAGTTTGACTGGGCGAAAAAGTAACGGTATACATTATCCCCGGTATGTATGAATAGAAAAAATCGCTGATTATAGGCAGTAATAAGCATATCCAAAGTCGAAAAAACTCTAATATGGAAGGCTTACCGATTATGACTGATGCAATGTTATGATTTACCTCATACAATTACATTTATAAATCATATATCAGTGGACATTCGCGATATCCAGGGCTTACGCTCACGTTCATTTCCTACACCCCTGGAATATGTCATAGAAAAATTGACGCACATGGCTAGCCTTTTGATTGGTCTCAGGTTACAAAACCTGACCAAACACAAGGCTGGTACCTGTCCTTTGAAGATGACTCAGGAGCGACGCCCAACTTCAAAGCCAATAAGTTTTACCTTTTCGAGACCGAGAGAGCTTGTTGATGTACATCAACGGATCAAAATATTCTTCTTGTCTCATCCACAAGGTGGCGCACACTGAGTCTTCAATTTTGCTTTGACATATCCCAGGGATGCATAGAGCGAAAGTAAATATAACCCCTGAATATCGAGAATGATCTGTGGGTTGCAAACTGCAAACAAAATCAACGAAATTAAAAAATAACAGGATGAGATTGACGTGTGTTGGTGAATTCCGTCTTGCGTATTGCAGAGTTATCTTCTCTTGAGAGCAGGTATTGAATGTTACGTCATTTGTTTGTGAGAGTAAAGTCATCATTTTTTGAGAAAATGACGTAATTTTCTCACACAAACCAATGACGGAACAATTAATACAAGCTCTCAAGAGAAGATAACTCTGCAATACGCAAATAGGAAATACTTTATTGGTGATTTATACTTTACTGGTGATTATATTTGTACTTTAGCAATTTTCAAATTTCATTTAGTAAATTAATCACAGTTATGGATTGTGTGCGGTAAGGGGGTCAGTTATCACAGTCCTAGCTTTGCTTCAGCTCCTTACAACCGACTCACGATCTTGTTTTTTCTTCGTTCTAGTTACATTACGATATCAAAAATGATAGCAGTGAACTATATATTGGTGTTCTGGAAGGGTCATGTATATACATCAGAGCAGAGAAGACAGGAAACTAATATGTTCAGGAAAAAAACATTTCCCTTTTTTGCTCATATATGCCATATGAATGGCTAAATTGTAGATGATTGATCCAGTTTGTTCTTCGTTGCGACAATGCCGGTCAACTACTCATTGGCAATGACACATGGGGAAAAACATTCGTGTCCGTCCTTCTATAGTTCATCTTGATGAAAAGTCTGGTCGCTGGCACGGCTGGGAGTTACTGCTTGATAAGAGATGTACATCATAAGGTTTTGCCTTTTTTGATCGCTTACATGTTACCTTTTGCAGAAATGACAAGGTATACCAAACTGACTGGTTTACAAAACACTGACCAAATGATACCATAATTCTGATCTTCTGATCGTCACATCACATGGACATTGGAGTATGGACAGAAATTGCAACCCATTTCAGATACATGGCTGGACGCAGACATCAGTAATCATTTCGGTGTATGATGACCATGTAAAAAAATCTAACTGTTTTCGGTCTGTTGTAGGTAAGGGTTTATGGGGTGACGTGGTCACGGGGGAGGTAGCTAAGTTCCTTAACGACAACAGACGTCATCAGTGTGACCAGAACTTGCTCATGTACAAAACACTTACTGAATGCTACCATGACTCCGTCCGTGTACATCACATATTAATGAAGTTGTGGCAATGGAGTATGGATAAAAAAAATACAATCCATTTCAGATATATAGCTAGACGAATCAATCATTTCGGTGTAAGTTTGGAACTCTCCGCTGGCCATGTACGATATATGTAAAAGATCTTAACGGTTTTCGGTCTGTTTTACGTCAGGGTTAATGGGTACACGGGTTCACGGAGGAGGTAGATGCGTTCCTTAACGACAATAACACTATTAGTGTTTCTAGAATATTATTGACAATGCGGGCATTATGGACGGTTATATAGCTGTATAGCACTGCTCAAATGTTTTTTTTTATTATAGCTGAAATATTAATAGTCCCACAGAGAGAGGGTTTTGGTGGTCTTTCATACCACATAAATGATCTCGCGTAAGTGATTAAATCGTCCACTTCGATGTTATCAAAACAATCAGGAGAACGCATATGACAACAAAGCAATGCATATTTCTTTGTTTTATAAACCTGGCTAAGGAAATAAAAAGGTACTAGTGAATTAATTTGGCACTGCATACAAAACTCTTAACAATTCCACTGAAGTTAATTTGTCATACAGTATTCTCTCCCTCAGCACTTTTTTAAATGCAATCCCAGCGGAAATGGGTCAATGAACGTATGGTAATCAGATAACTAGTTTACAGTGACCTATTTAGTCGGAGATGTAGCTTTTGAATCCGCTCTGGAGCTGTGATATTGTTATCTCAAACACAGTTTTCGTGGTATTTCATATATTTTACTTTTGTTAAGGTTCAGATTAATTAAAGCTATTTTCATTTCGTTGTCAGTAATACTAATTGTTAAAAGGATGAAAACCTGTGTTTTAATCGTGCAAAATAAAACAATATTTTAGGAAAATATACGGAAATGTAAACAAAATAAAAGATACTTTGATGAAAACACAAGAACGGATCACAAGGACTTAATAACAATACGAAATTACACACATGGGACCGAAAAGGCACTAAAGCAAAAGGGAATGCATCATAATTCTTTGCACAAAGACACGATAACCTAGAAAATAATGGCTTCATAATAGCAAAAATTAAGCTAAATTAATAAACAATATTTTTTTGCATTCTTATTAATGAAATAAAATAGCAAACTAAGTCACCATGATTATTTTATATTAATTGTCGAAATCATAACTTACTTAACACTTCTTATTTATTAGGTTAAATAATTAAATAGAAATATTTCTCATCGATGGATAAAACATAAACGGAGACGTTTATAATGGTAATATATATATATACTATTCTAATTAGCAAGGATAATGTACATGAGACTGATAAAATTTGATTTACAGATTGACATTAACGGTCACGTGATATGCGTTATAGACGCCATGTTGAGTGAAGCGCAGTTGGTTATGCTGGAATGGTCGGATACTTGTATTTGAAATCAGGGTTTGATTATCTGTACGAAGACGTCCAAGACAGGTAAGATATCATTATGATTTTCATTCATATTATTCATTAGATCAGACACAATCTATTATTTTATAAATGTGCAATTTATTTGCATGTGCAATATTGGTTCAATACATTTCATATAAAAGACGCATCATTCTGACACCTGAATTATCTTACAACAATTTTGAAACAAGTCTTATTAACATATTACAAAACTTTTGTCAGTTTAAACATTATTCAAAGATGTGGAATATAAAAGTCTGAAAAATTAAAGTACTTATAGATGCGGACCTTAGGTAGAAGTGTGCGTTAAGTATACGTTGGGCGGCTACCGCCTGAAACTGACTAAATAGATATTGCTTATATCCGGTTTTATCACTTCCGCATCCTGAATGACGAGCAGTTGGATTAAGGAAAACCTAACTGATGAAAAATAAATTATGAATAGAAATATTAGAAACAATGGTTGGTTGACATTAAATATATACACCATCCACTTATGAAAGCTTTGTTAAGGACCGATCACTAGCCATACACCACTGGGGTTCGCGGGTTCGAGACCTTCGTAGGACAGTCGCCAGGTATGAGTTATAGGTCGGTATTTGTTCCGGTCACTCCAGTTTTCCCATCCCATCGACATCTGGCACATACGTAAATGACCATTGCTGTAAATAGGATGTCAAATACTGTATGTAAGAAACTAAACCAAATCGCTTTGGTATGTTACATAATCAGGATAAAATAAATTGCAGTATTGATCTTATTTAGAAAAGATCATATACATGTCATTGATGAAGATACTGTAGCCTATTTTTACATTTAGGATATTTAATAAAGAATATGTATTAATATGTAAATGATGAGTGTGATATGAATATGGATACATCAAGGAACTGTTCGAGCAAACTGTCAGTTCATTGACATTTTGACATCGTTCATGTGCGAAGTAGATCGAATCAATTTGCATAATATGAATAATAACATACAAAATAATATATAAAGATATTTTAAAAATGTTTTTGTTCATACATTAATTGAAAGATTCATCAAATAAGCCAACAATTGGCCTGCATTGCATTGCAAGCAAAATAGGGTAATAATGAACGCTATTGTCAAAACACAAAGGTTAAATTAGACTTTAAAGTCAGTAAACGAAACATAAAGGTGCCGAAACCATGAGAAAAAAAGTAATACATGAAGTAACATCCTTCGACAGGTTAACCATTTCCTGAATCGAATTAAACTTACATCATGTCTTCTGTCAAATTCAGGAAATGAAACAGGCCATGGATAATCTAAGGTAATGTGAATAGGGATTAGACACTTCAGACTATGACGTAGCTCACGTTAAAGACTCGTCGATAGTTAAAAATGTGCATCAACAGGGGCAACGAAGCAGGCATCAGAGTAGGAAATCATGTAATGTTTGTCACAAGCGTTTCTATTTGTTATAACAAGCTTCCTGCTCCTTACGTGGGCGTCAAATAATAGCATATTGTTCCTGTTTCTAATGCTTCCAGGGCCTATCGTTTATAATTCTGACGATCTACCAAGACAGAACTGCTCTACAAACAGAACACAATACATCTCCAGTACACATGCAGGCATACACACATAGGGAGATATTAGCCAGGTGATATAGGACTTGTAGTTAGCGCCTGATAAGGCAGCTTCTGCGAATTCCCCAACAATTTATATCCTAATTGTATTAATAGTATACATATTTACTGTAAAGCGCTTTAGAGTGGCTTATGCTAGCTAGATAGGGCGCTATATCAAATGTTGTATATATTTTTTTTATTATTACCAATCAACTTGACCAGGGTGGCATTCTCGCTTTCAAAAAATAACTCATCCCGAGTTATCCAGGGGTCATGTGAGCGTATCACTGGTTTGGTCTCGTAACTCTTTCCCTCGTCCGTCTGTTGGGGCAAATCTTACAAATGTTATTATATTTTGCAATGTCTCTGCTATGGGTCGAAAAGGGAGCATCTTATCTGGAGGCTGAGGATCTTCCGAATGAAATATAAAATAATCTTTAGTTGAGTCTGTATGAAGCCTTGTATGTAAGAATTTAGCATTTAGAATTGTCTCTCAAGTTTGAAAACAGTTTTAGATATAAATCAATATATCAGACAGTCTTTTGAAAATAGTCTTTATATATACCAACAAATGTTGAACTCACGGAGAGCAGTCGCTCTATTTTCCATAACAAACACCCACATATGGTTTGATTGCTCCATGGGACATACTAATAGTTAATGTAACGACAAATAACATACACGGAAACAAAATATGTCATTTCCTCGAGTGTTGAAAACAAATGTGCCTGGTGAAGTGAAAACAGTTATATAATATTTGCTCGACTTTTCTGTTAATTTTTCTATGAAATCACACTGTATTTTGAATTTATATTAAGCACCGATTAGAGATTTTTTGGAACATTTGGTTATGTGACAAACATGCGGATTTCCTTTTTTAAGCACACTTTTTTCTTCGTTTCACGTAATTCTAAGTGCTCATTGGCGTTGTAATATGTTTTAATAAGTAATTCCATTGCGATTTTCTTCGCCGAATAAAAAATGTAAAAAATGCTGATTCATCACAATCGATCAGGTATAATATATATACAAGATTAATATTGATAACGTTAGCTATTGCTTTAATTCATTACATCCACTCCTTGTCATTATCAATTAAAACGCGCATTTTAAAATATAATTAGGCAATTAATATGGGAAACATTTAGCATGGAGACAGCTACAATGCATAATTGAATGAATTGTAATAGTATTTTTTGTCTTCTTCATTGATGGTGTCATAGAACATTCCATCAATAACTGTGCCGTGTGAAAAAATTAAAAATGATTTGCATAACGATAATGGTTCTTTTATTCATTGAAATGAGACGCGAATGGTGTCACGGTGATGTGTGCTACTTTACAATTTGTGTTAGTATTTTTCCCTGGTTCATTATATTTGTATATTATCAGATCCATATCAATTTTTTCCCGTATTAATGCGTTATTTCTTCCAGGCCGTACTTAAACTTACTTAATTACATCTTAAATATTTACATGTAAAAAAAATACCATCGCAAGAATGTTATAACGTACATAGTTCAATATTTAGCCATGATATTAATTGATATTTAACAGCATTTAAAAAAAATGTAATGAAATCCAAGAAAACGCAGACAAAGAAAATACAATATTTCAAAATAGGTTATTTATAATATAGGAAAAAATATAAAAAAATGCCAAAAAAGTCAATACTACTAGCAAATCCTTATCTTCATTCATACCAGAGACAGTCTGGTTGAGGTCATATTTTCGTGACCTTATACTGGAGCCAATAAGCGTGGCTAAAATTATCGGGATATCCAGGTTATCGAAGCAGTACCATAATAATGAAATGTGAGATTCTACTACCAAATCATCGCTTTAACAATTTTATACAGATAATACCGTTACCATATGCTCAGAGAAGCTTTTCTTTTTTGAATGTGCGAAAATTTCAGAGCTTTCACACAAAAGGATTTTTTTTTTTTTGCGTTTAAAGAGTCACCAATTAGCGAATAAACTACGAGTTAAAATAATGTCAAAACATTATTTTATTTTGACCTATTTTGATGTTAAAAATATATCGTAACCATCACAAACACAAAACATTGTATTACCTACATTTATTTCCTATATAATACCCCTTCTATTTCATTGGTAATTATATTGCCATTTTCATTTTTTTCTTTCAGATAGCAACGATCATGATTACAATGCAACTGCTCCTGACTTTGTCTGTAATGCTGGGTGTCACCAATGGTTACGGACATAACACCAAACCTTTCAACCCAACCGGTATCAACTTAACTTATATGTTTTCCACTTCACTGTCAAACCTATTTGTTATATTATGAAATATTGCAGAGCTTCGTCTGTTTGTTTGAGTGGTCCGCTTCACTACCGAGTAGTTAAGTTATCCAGCAGATTAAGAAAAGATAGAAAAAAGAGTAGGATGGATAAATTATATAGTGAAGGGATAAAACAGGGTGATAGAGGGAATACTTAACAAAGCCAGTAACCATGTGATTTAAAATAAGATATAGGCATAACGTCAATTCTATTAATTTTCGTTAAAAGCAGAACTAAGTGTTAGTATGTGTAGTTTTCAAATGGTACTTATTTCCCCTGTTGATGTCAATGTTGAAAATTCAGATGCATGATAGGAATGTCAGCAATGATTCGTTTAAAACTGAATTCAGTAGTATTTTGTGATATTTTTAAGTAGTACTTGGTTCGCTTGTTGAAGTCCATCCATACTGGATAAACGAAGTGTATTCCGTCTTTGCGTATTGCAGAGTTATCTTTCTTGTGAGCAGGTATTAATTGTTACGTCATTGGCTTATGTGATAAAAATTACGTTGTTTTCTCAAGCATTGATGACGTTACTCTCACAAACAAATGACATAGCAATCAATACCTGCTCACAAGAAAAGATAACTCTGCAATACGCAAAGACGGAATAACGATATACCTATCTTCGATTGTTTAAGAATTCAGTCAAAGTTAGGTTTTCCTAACGACATGTCGTCATGTTTCTGTTCCCTAATTAACTACCAGAATAAATGGAAAAATGTAAATAATTAATGTTTCGCCGAATGAAAGTCGTTTGTTTCAGAAGTCGCCATTCTCACTAATATGTTATATATAATAATATTGTAACTTCTCCTTTGTAAATCAAGTTATTTTAAGTGTATCAGTGTAGCACACTGAACATTGAGACATGATAGCATACGGTAGTTTATATAATAAGATATGATTATAATACAATTAATGCGAATTATTATTTAACGATGTGCAGGTAAGATTGAAACAATGAATGGAATTACCAAATCAAGCTTTGATCATACCGATATATACTTGATGCGCCTTAAGGGGTGCTCAAAATACATCATGTATCACGAAGGGATATTGTGCTGTATTCTAAATGATTATGACAAAAATATGATAAGGATCATAGGTCATGTGTTCGAGGCCCGATCAGGGCATGTGTAAGAAAAAAAGCCTTTCCTACGTCAATCCTGTTTTATATTATCTATCCAATAAATAAACATAACGTAGCATATACCTGATTGTATGTTGATTGCAAGGTGTGAGACATTTACTACCTGTCGTAATTGTACGGTCGAATACATTAACCATCATACTTTCCAGGATGAAAACATGGTTGACTGTATTTACCATATGTATATATATATATAAGTTCTCATACAAATCTGTAATTATACATGTGAAACGTTTTTTTAAGTTGCATACACTATTTGGTTTTTATTGGCGATATTGCTTCTGTTTTGATCTATTACCAGCTACTTGTTCGGACCCAGAGCCTGTATTGGCACCCATACTTATAAGATTGACAAAATAAGTTTTTCGTTATTATGAAAGAGTTATTTCCCTTTCTCCATTAGTTTCAGCTTGGTAACGCATTCGTTGTTTCCATGCAGTTCAATAAAATGAATATTTTCAGTTATAAAGATATTAACTTGTCAATATCTAGTTTCTAGATTATAAAGCACACAATTCACATTTAGAATATAGAGAAGCAATACACATCATACTGACGATGCTTATTTTTCCTTTTACCTACATGTAAAACGCTCTGTGTCATCTTTATTTTTTTTTACATATGTTAGTGTTTAAAGTTGGCTGACATCTTCTACCTGATGAATTGTCTAATATACTCAAATCGTATATTATATAAAAAATATATTCTGCATTGAATATGAATATTAATTAACATCACACGAGAAAGATAAACTTTTCTTAGCACATGAATCAAAGTTAGGTAAAGCACACTGACCTCCCACTAAATAGCTTATGATCCGTGCTAATCACCTGGATATCATTATTTATCAACACCAGACTGTCTTTTCACTTGTTGAAATCCAATCCGGCTTTCTTTATTTTGCCCCATTTCGTCCTCGTTGTATCTTCGTTGAACTTGTTGTCTATTCATGAAAGGACAAGTTCTTACGCTATGCTTATTTTGTCCATAGTTGCTGCTGGCTGTGTTTACCGTTATGGTATATGTCATAACGCTCCATCTTGTCAAAATTTGCTTTTAATGTACATACACTGCTTCCGTTTGTCCAGATACGTATTGTTACCAAGGACATTTTCGTCAAGTCAGACGTTTTTTACTCAATATTTTGACCAATGGTCATTTCGCCGTTTACATGTTATAACCAGAAAAGGTGTGTTCTTTGGTAATTTTCGTTGTAATGATAAATGGGCTCTCGTTAGAGAGAACGAAAAGGATAAAAGTTGAACTGCGTAGTGTCATATAGTTCAATCAATCGTGAACTGATGTTGGATATGTATGATACGATGCTATGCAACACGGCTAACAATAACTGATCAATATTATAAATTTATGGACATTTAAAGAGGTTGCGTTTCATTCGCGTGTCAGTGTATGAAGATAGGTCTCTTAATGACATCTGTACTAGGAGCCTTAAATACAGACGAGAACAGATGGGTCTTTTAATCCTTCTTGAATATGGTCAGGGTTCTTGACTTCGTGAAGGGTGATTGTAAGCTATTCCACAACGTGGCCGAAACCCTTCCAAAGCCTTCCAACGTTACTTACGACGCCAAATCACCAAGCGGTGAGGTACAGATCTCACCATGTCACAGTTCAAACCGAAGCGACATGTTGATGTTGCATAAGTCCCATTGAATAATGTTTTATTTGAGATTATAATGGACAAATCTATGTAGTGGGCACATTTGGCTTAATGTCCATTGTAACAGTAGTAAATAAGTTATCATCGGTTTTCATTGTCTAATATCTAATTTGATATCAGTTTTGATTTATTATTTTTCAATTTGTTTCAGTGACAGTAAGAAAATGTAACAGAAACAAGCTCGTCGTCCACATGAAAAACGCTACGGAAGGAGGCATACTCTATATATTAGGAAAGGGACCCGGATGTAAACATAGAACTTCGGAAAGTTTACATGATTATGCCTTTCGATTTGACACCTGCAAAGTAGATTTGGTAAATGAGAGCTGTTGTATTATTTCTATTACATTAACTGTTAAAATGGCTACCCATACCTTTTTTCATTCTTTAGTATGCATCATATTACGGTTTAAGACGGTTTTGACTACTTGCAACCGTGACTTTAAGGCTGTACTGTCTGGAAAATAGATTTGTTAAAAAGGGAGTGAATTTATCAAATGTAATGTTAAATATCTAGTCATGATCTTAAAAGAATGAATTTGATAAAAAAAGAAGAAGAAATAAATAGATAAATAAATAAATAAAAGAAAGTAGTTACAATAAATAGATAGAAATATTAAGAAGAAAAATATTTTGGTACTAATACATATATTTCCCTTGGATTTGTAGACATTTTTTATCAACTTTTCTGTATTTGTTTTCATGACTGTTACAGAGTAAAATGTTTCGTGTGATTGTACAACAAAGGTCGTATGCGCAGACAGCTAGCGATAAGACAGTACAGGTGATTTGCGCTATTGATATGTCCGACCCCAACTCTATTGATGTATCCGACTTCAACTCAGATCACACGTAAGAGACATCAGAAAAACAGTAGCTTCTTTTATTATATTCAACTCATATCATTAAATGGACCAGATAAGTATCACACAGATTCAGCGTAGGCTTAATAATAGTTAGTACTATATATGTCCGGATTATCTAACATGGAGATTAAGAAAATAATCATGTGATTGGTTTTTTAATACCAGTTGTTTCATAAACAATCGTCCCCGATCGGATGTGAAAAGGTATGGGATCACCTGCCCGACCACGTAGGTTTTCCCTGGGTTCTCTAAGTTCCCCTAACATTAAGACTCCCGCGCGCTAACATCCGGGCCAACAAGAATGAGTACTTTAGGTTTTAAAAACCTGTTTCATAATTGTTGTCAAATAATTAAAGTCTACATAAACAATCATGAACTCGATGTATAGATATGTAAGACCTTTAATATGAAACAATTTGTGTTTTTAAATTGGATGCAAGTCAATTGCATTTTGCTCACAAAAATATTCAAGTGTCTTTCACTTATATTTACATTCCATTTTCCTTCTCTCAGAAGTCACAGAGACAGTAGGTCCGGTGCAGATGGACAACACACACGTCAGCCATCAAACACGGGTCCAATAGATTACATACAATCTAAGGGAAATGAAGAACAAACGTCAGCTAAATATGCAACATCTCCGGTGTCTGCTGACGAGGTAGGGGATTCCCTGTCAACATGGTTTAAAGTTGCAATGAAAGTAAATATTGACCCTCCAGTGTATCAATACCCTTCACGGTCTGGATACTGGAAACCTGAAACAACCCCTGTTACCATGACAACGCCCAGAACAACGACAATGTTCACTACGACACCATCTACAGAACCAACTACGGCAACAACCACGATACCAACTTCTAAACCAACCACGACCGAAAAAAACACTGACGTCACAGCCTATGCTACTACTGAAATGTCTAAAACAGTGAAAGGCATTACTACAACACCTACTACAACTAAACCTGAACCTACGGCATATAAACACATAACAATATATCAAGCACCGTATATGATGACGACAAGTCCGAAGAGTACTAAAGTAGTCGGTTATAAGGCAACTTCACCACCAACAACAACGTATGACCGCTCTAAGCAAATTGCTTACGATGTTTTACTAAGGAATAACCAATTTCAAAAGACGCTTCTTTTGATTGCTGACTTTCTACTAAAACGGAAAGTTACTCGTAAGTATATCATGTTTAAGGGGTTCAAGACAAAATCAGCTATAATTGTAAAAAATACCTTGTTGGAATTATACTATTCTGAACACGTACTAGCATATTTAAGAAATAATCAACATGTGCACGCACATAAGTTGATTATGTTTATTCTACCACGTCAAATGTAACTAATTGTAAAGTGTTGCTGTCTTATAAGGCGACATGACCTAGATAATTCAAAATGCAAATAAGACGCTGTTCTTTTGCGCGTGCAAGATTTCTCACGTGATCGTGTTGCTTCGTTTTAACTTGATCAATGTCGCGCCAATATTTCGCTCAATAATGCACTCTTTATAACCAATGCAAACCGTCGTTACATCACAGACGTGGTAGAGTGAAATATAATTAACAAATACCATTATTTTGTTATTTAAATTTGCATGGAGCAATACTTTTGAGATTTGTTATATGTTTTACAGGTTCTCCTCACGGTCCTGTTCACACAAAGAAAAGTTCTCCAACAACTCTCCTTTATCAACTAGTCCACCAATACAACCGCAAGGCGGACAATCGTTTCAATCAGCTATCTCGGAATCAGCAACAGACGAATACAATACATAAAATACTTCAACTGCTCAAGAAGGGTCATACACAGACAAAGGCTATAACTACAAGAACGAGTCGGAAACATCGAGCGAAGGGACATATGGACAATCTACAGTTGATTTATAAGCATTTTCAACAACGAGAAAATCAACAGATTAACGCTAATACACTGCAACGTCTTCGAGAGCATGTCAGCAAAAACAATCATGTTGTAGGACACCACCGAAAGCATGTCAACAAAAACAAACATGGACGTGGACACCTTCAAGAGCATGTAAAAAAACAAACATGGGCTTAGACACCTTCAAGAGCATGTCAACAAAAACAAACATGGACTTAGACACCTTCAAGAGCAATTCAACAAAAACAAACGTGGACTTAGACACCTTCAAGAGCATGTCAACAAAAACAAACATGGACTTAGACACCTTCAAGAGCATTTAAAAAAACAACAGCATGTGATTGGACACCATAAAGAGCATGTTAACACACATATGAAATTGGACACAAGGAAGAACAAAGAAGAAAAGAGAAAAAAGAGAAACATGTTTTAGAAAAGTCCAAGGGAGAAACAATCCATAAACAGGATCAGACGCATGCACAAGCAAGTCATTCGCTTACAAATAGGCATGAAGGATTGACCCACAAAAACGATGGTACGACTTCAGAGTCCAAGGGTGTACCAAGTGTAAATACAAAAGGAAAAGTAGAATTATTGAAACAGCTTGTGCATTTGTTTTATGGTCACTGAATAAGCAATATATTTGGAAAAACGCAAGTATCACTGAAAAATTTGTGTCTGTCATCAGCATAATCGCTACGTTATACAAGTCTGGCTCATTGTCTAAGACTTGATAACACTATTTATTAGAGCTACTATTTTTACTTATGGAATGTTCAATGTTATGTATTGTATTTATATCAGCTGTAAGTTTTGTGTAATCGTCTCCAGAAACAAATGAAATATATGACTTATGTACTTAGTAATTAATAACAAATAGTTGTACAACTATGTTCTTAACATGTTATAATATGAAGGTTAATATACCATACCAGATTGGCATAGCTTATTCATAATATCCAATGTTTATAACGTTAGCTTAATATTTAACTATCTACACGTCACTCTGTGTGGATCTTGCCAGGAAGAATCTAGTGAAAGAAGATAGTTAATATTCACTCATGACCCTGGTGAGGTCAAGCTACAGTACTGTTTGACCTGTACTTTTTATAAGCAATTTGAGTTATCTCTTCTATATCATTGACCTGCAAATTGATATATGTTTAGTGTATAAGTTGCATCTGTTTTTCAATTTTTCGTTTCACTATAAATTATAATATATATATACTGCTTCATACAAATGCATGCAGAAAAGAACTGAAATAGGCGCATAGCCTGTTGTTCGATCCCATCCATACACCAGCATGAATAACATTTGCTGAAATGAAATGACTGAAATATAGATAAACATGATGATCAACCGTTCACGAGTGAGGGGTCCTTTTTCTTCCTGATCGGTTCTTGAATAAACAAATTATTTCTGTTTCCGTTTGGGAGCACTATTGCCATTAATTATGACATCACAACGAGAGATTGCGGCCCAAAGCATATTTGATGATGTCAATTTTCAGAGATGGCCAAAGAAATAGCGTTAGAGTGTTACTTCCATGTTCTAGATCATAAACAGAATGTTTTACAACTCATAGAAGTTTTAAGATCTAACGGGCCAGGACTAATGCGATAAATTGTGGTTTGGGTAGAAATATAGAATCAGCATGTAATTCTACCACAACTTAAGATTACATGATAATTATGATTTCTCCATTTATTGTCATTTTAAATAAATAAATAAATATTATTTGCTGCAAAATTGTAAATCTTTACGTTACTATTTTACATTCAGCAACTCAGTTACTAAAACAAAATAGAGTAAAGAAACACAGACATAAAAATAAAGAGACAAAACAATAAATGAATTACGCAAAAACAGTATTCTGCAAAGGAGTGTGCAATAAAAAAATGGCAAACATCCTTTAATGTTTCTGAATGTTCTAATGCTGGACACCATTTTTACATTAATATCGATCATTCCAGGTGTTCTATAAAATATATGCGACCAAGAGTAATTCCCCTTGTGACCAATAAGTTTACCATATCATTTCAGTTTGTTTAGCGACAACAAACTCCATTGATTTGAAACAATCACGACGATGCCTCGATGTTAACTTGGATAACCTATATATCATAGTGAAAACATATGTAATAATACACGACGATGGCAACAAACGTTTGCTTAAAAGACGAAATAATTTTCGATAAATTAATGAAGGTCGATTGTATTGAACTGAATCTAACTTAAACACGGAAACACATACAGAAATCCTCATAACATCACATAAAAAATGATGCATTTTTCATGTACATAAAACAGGTGATATACGTGCTTTTGTACAATACGTATATATCAGATTCGAGTAACGGCAAAAAAAGTTGTTTATGTCATCTAAAGCGAGGTTTCATCTCGGCGCACTGGTAAGCTTAGACTCGGGAATTAATTTCAAATAATTTCCCATCTCTACTCTTCATTGATGATAGACACTTTTGTTAATACATTTTATATTTTCTTTTTATTTGTCGTGAATATTTCTGAAAAAGAACATAGTCTGCGATTCAATAACGCGATAACTAAGTTCCGTATGTAAGGCTCGCAGCAATGTTTGTTTAAAATGATATTTGTAAAGCTTGTTATACCTTACAAAGATATATGAATTTCATCAAATTTTGAATAGCCATAAACATATATATATATACATATAACTAATCTCTACGACATTAAGTCATAATGTAATGAAAGGATAGTCATTTGCTCTTCACATCGTAAATAACGGTATGTCTCTCTTTTCCAAAGAGATCTTCATAACCTTTTCACGTTATTGAGCAACGCTAATTCCAATCATACTTACAGAGGAGGATGGAGGATATTTGTTCGGGTTAACTAATTGTCTTTGTTTGAGTCGGCTCTTTTGAAAAAGCATAACCACAATCTGTACAAAACAACGTTGGATTTTCGTCAGTAGAATACTGCAAAATACTTAATAAAATGTTGCCAATTTACTAATTTTCCTTGTCATTAATTGATACTTAATAATAACTAAAAAATCAATCCCATTGTTCAGTGTGCACCAGTGTATAGGACGTGACTTTATTGTACTGACAAGGACATCACCTGGTAACCAACGAGATGAATGATCGATAAGCACCGTTTTAAATGGTAAATAATGAGATGAAATATCTGTTCTGGCGAGGATGGCTTGTATTTTAGTAACAGCGTTATAGTGAATTATGTTAGGAAACTTTCTTGATGATTACAACAGAAATAACACTACGTTTGTAACGATATATCAGTTCCGTGCTAGGAGATGTCTTCCCCGGCTGTGTCGTGGATTTTCCCTTATAACTACGTCGCATCAGAAAAACAACATCTGTTTTATAATACGATGACTGGTATGTTTTGTATATATATAGACACATCAGTGTGTCATGTTTACCTAATTATTAATTACTGTCAATGTTAAAACTACGTATATTTTCTTTGTTCAGTCTTTATAATACAATTTATCTGTACTCATACACAACATACAACCATGTCATACATCCTTAACCAAACAAAAAAACAAGTAGCATTATACAGACTCATTCATTTCTGATGACGCAGATGTTTTCTTGTGTAAGTGTGTTGTGATTTTTCAAAAATCATTAATTAAAGAATGGTTTACCTTGTTGTTGTGACTCAAACGTTTACAAGTAATTTGCCATATGCTCACGTGAATGAGATGAATATACGCTATAAAAGCAAATTATCCTGATAAACAGAAATGTTGATAACAAATATGCCTAACTGTAGAAAAATAATTGTAAAATATCAAGAAATTGGGAATCGCTATTAATTTGGGAGAAGGTTTTTATAAAAAAAAATCCTCAAATAAGACTAGTGAACCTTGTTTTTTTATTTGAAAAGGGCAGATGGCAACCATTTTATTTTTATTATTCAAACAGAGGCTGCTTGAGTGTATGTAGTACAGTGGTTAAATTAAGCGAAAAAAATCTACTTTTGAAGGAAAAAAATGTAAATTAAATAAATGACACATCATATTGCAGTTTCATTCACCTGTGGATTATTATTTGAATAACACTCATGTTTATGTCATTCAATACAACAATAGCTTGGTTATATAAAAAGTGGATCAACAAATATTTCAATTGTCTGAACTTAACCATGTGTAAAGGGTACACGTTCACTTCACATTAAAGTATGCTTAACGAACAAAGAAAAAAAAAAAAAAACAGTGTTCTATTGTCTGCTGATAAAATCAGCGATGCTGATCGAAAGCAAAAGGAAAAAATAAGGTTTGATAGAGAACGAAAAGAACACTGAAAAAAAAGAGAATTGTATACCTTAATAAGAAGAGAGACCCGCACGAAAGAGAAAAATAGGGAAACCTCACGACCCATGAATGTGTGACGAACTGAGGTGATCATGAATAGTGTCGTTTTTCTGCACCTCGTAAACCGAACATGGTATGTGCCCGTCAAAAATCGGTAAGCAGGAAAATGTAGGACGCCACGTGAAGACATAACATGCATCAATTGAGGAATGTTTGTACGACATTGAAACGTCCCAAGCGTTGATCGATGCGTAAATACGGAAAACTACCCATACGTATTCTACATACGTCTCAGGTAGTGCGTAGTGATCTTAAACGAGGACGGTAACCTAAGTGTAGCACTATACCACCGCGCAATAAACAAGCGATTTGTTGGTTGTCCGATGAATAAATATGAATTATATATCTGTTATTGTGTTCCTAAAGGTACCTTTTGTATTGATATAGCCGACAACAATTGCAATGCCTTCATAACGAGGGCGAATACGGATTATGACGTCACATTTCTTTGATTCCTGACGTCTACATATTATTTTTAATTATTTCCGTATCGATTTGTTGCTGTACCGATTGGTTAATATCATAAAAAAGACGAATTTGACAGTTTCAATAGCACCAACGTTGCATACAATGCAGAAGCAAAATCGGTATGACCTCAACATCACGTGTGTCTATGGGTCGATTTTTGCCAGATATATACTAGGTAGTTTCTGAGCCATATTCATCATTATTTACGCTAGTTTGCAAATAAGAACTCATATGTGACAAGCTAGTATCTTGACCAGTTGAGGGATGTACGCTATAAAGTGAAATATTCGTTGTGTATAAACATTCGTGGTTTTCGTGGTTATTATTGAACCACGAAAATAAATGTAACGAATTTCAATTATCTAATGTTTGTATTTATGTTAGGATATCGAACGAAAGTTTGTACCACGAAACGATCTAAATGGCTTCAAACCGCGAAGGAAAGTGCCCACGAAATGTTCGTGTAATACGGTATGTAATTAATGTAGGGTAACCTGATTGTTTTCACTGTCTTGCGGGTAATATATCTTCCTCGGTAAATAGATAAATGCCTTTTTTGTTGATTGACGTCCGTATATTTGACCTCATTATGCATAACATACTGATGATATCTGACGAATGACTTCGTTAAGGTCGACGATCGAATTGACTTATTATGCATTCATTGGAGTATAATTATATCTATGTTGCTCGATAGTGACCTTATTATATACATATACATTAATTTTACAATTATAAACTGCTTATGAATAATGCAATATGCTATTGAAAGAATCCTTATAAATTAGTTTAATCAAAAGGCGGAGAAAAGGAATTCGAATCACATCAAAACAAACCCCTGAATCAAGAACGATTGGGGAAAACTGAGCCACGCTTTACGACGACAACGTGTCAGTATGTGGTGTTTAGATAAGGGTTTAAATACAAATGACAACAAAATGTTTTATTTCATAATAATACTGTCTTCTCATTTGTCTGGGCGATCTTAAAAATTAAAATAAAGTAAACAATAAAGATATAACTCAGAACCCAAAGGTAGTACTGTAAAAAAAAATTTCGATGACACACAAAATATAAGAAAAGATACCATTAACCCTTCATTGGAGGCACGGTAGTCTAGTGGTAGGACGCCGGGCTCGTGACCAAAGGGTTGGGGATTCGAGTCATGGCACGGCACTATGTTGTATCTTTGAACAAGATACTTTACTCCGCTTGTCCCAGTCTACTCAGCTGTAAATGAATACCTGGTGGGGCAGTGCTAGATTGGTTGAATGCTAGCTGTTAGCGCCGAAATTGCAGCTCCGGCTGTATGCTCCCCAGGAAGTTGAGAAAGGTATTGGTTGGTTACAAAGGCCCTATAACCACGGACAATAATTTGTGAATCGCTTTGAGATCGAACTAGGTTGGGATAAAACAGTATATAAGAACCTCGAAATATTATTATTACTATTATTTTACTAGAAACAACACAAGTAACATTCATGTCAGTGTACTCATGTATGTATTGTGTCACTCGCTCTACAATTATGTCTGAAATCTTTTTGTATCAGCAAAGTGTAAAATGAGGTATTAAGTTTAACAGAAACCGAATCAGAAGTCTCCTGAACTGCCCCTGTAAAGTAGTAGTAGTAAAGGAGATAATTTGCAATGATATTTGTAATACACTTGCAAACTCATTTTTATCAAGTACAATAACATCTTCTTTGTACACACCTATAATTGTGTCAATCAAATATGTGCCATGGCCGCCATAGTTGATGACCTATCCGTAAATTGCACAATCATTATATATATTCATGCCAATGCTCGTTTGAAGTTCCATAAGCAAGTGTTAGCAAATAATTTAACAACAACAACAAAAAGAACCACAGCAAAATCAATAAATCACTCATTTTGAAGAAATTCCTAACTTGGAATACTGACGCACACTTTACTATATATGTTATTATATATGTAAAGGTAAAATGAATGCTGCACTAGTGGTTTTTTACGTCAATAAAGGGCAAACAGGAGACCGGGTGAACATTTTCTGTTATACTTGATATCGTCAATTAACAATACAAGTTTGCATTTCATCACTAAATTGAGGAGTTGACAATACGTTTAACAAAACCTTTATTATGAGTGCTTACACTCTGTAAAAGCTTTGTAATGACAATATATATCAACACAAAATGATTATCAATTATAGTTATGATTCGCATGATTGCGTTACTTATCATACGTGAAAAAACTGCAATAATATATTACGTGAGAAAAATTTGACGGATTTTCATGAAATATTTCTTTGTTTAGTACAATGTCAATTCGGACTGAGGTATACGATTTTTTCTTGGCCCTATGGTTAGCTTTTTTAATGCTGTTCTTAAATAAATGCAACAGTGTATGATCTGACATTCAACCTAATTAATGATAATGTCACTCTGAGCGAATGAATAACCCATTGTGTCCAGCTAAAAGACTGAGTTCAGTCACCCCGGGACGGTGTGTCCAGTCTAGACATGTTTGTAATAAGCTGTCACTTTCCGTGTTATCTACTGATGCCTACAGATACGGTTCTATGTAGTAATTATCACTGTCATTGTATTCTTATTTTATCACACCCCTGTATTTATACATGTAAGAGTTGTCACTGACAAATGATGGAGACAGTTTGATATGCACAAGCATATCCCTCATATGACAACTATGACAACCCCTTTTAGGGCTTTACTCCAAATTGTTATTGTAGTTCATATAATGTATGCCCTCCCCACATTCGTAAATGTGAAAGAAACAAAATCGACAAGATTTCACAATCGTTAACTTTTCTGACTATAAAAAACGACCTATTTCTATTTTTTGTTTAACCAGATACGATGCGATTTCCAATTTTAGAAAGGGCCCATATTTTTTGCTGATACACTTATAAGCTTTTTTACAATGAACTACAGGTCTACCTATTTGAGATAGATCCTTTTGTTGCGTAATAACATATGATTCTTTACATATTCGTATCATAATCTAAACAAAGGCCAAGAACGGATAACTTCGTTTTTTTATGGTTCGAAAGTCAACGCCATTGAAGTGTATTGGAATGCAGAACGAATACACCAGTGTTGTTAAACGCTAATGGAATATGAGTCTGGTTTTGTTACTTTACTTCGATGAACAAAAAATAAGGATTTGATCAATGAAATCTTCTTTTGTTAAAATGTGTTTAAGTTAAAAACATTTTTTTTTTTGTGTTTTTGAACAATTGTATAAACGTGTGATATACTGTTCCTATTGTGATAAATGATCTAAGAGCTTGATGCATAGTTGTGGATTTGGTAAATAGTCGTCTGGTTGGATAACGGGTCATAATTGCGATAAATAGTCTTTTAGTTTGATAAATGGTGTCTTGGGAGAGGGCATAGTTAGTTTATAAATAACTTGTACCAATCCCTTTGACCATTCAGCGTCAATAGAATATGTTTGAGTGAATGTAGTCCTGTGTAGTTACTACTATTGGATGATAGGTAATTGCGTGGAAGGTAATTCATTTAAAAGATCTAAGGCTTAAAATGCATCGTGTACGCAGAACCAGAAGAATTTCCTTAAGTTTTTGGCTTGCCAACATTATTTTTCAAGCGATGTCCCCTTTAAATGAGATCAATGTTGAAAAGAATACAGAAGAAAACGGCATATATTGTTGTGTTTTGCTGTGTTTGTTTTATACACATGACGTCGACGATCTTTATGTCTTTAAGATGCATATTACTGTTTGACATCAAACGTAGACATGATTGGAAAATGATAAGTAACGTCAACAAAATGACCATGTCTGACAAGTCTACATATACTCAGACGTGGATAACCTGATACTTGTAGATTGAACAGATTAGCCATTTCATTCATTGTCCCTTAGGATAGACACAGGCCAGAACTACCTGACTGTTATATAGTAGATAAGTACAGGAACACATTTCCCCATATAGCTCTCACACATTAGCGAAACATTGTTTTTTTTTTTGGGGGGGGGGGGGGGGGGGGGTTATTGGAAAAATATTTCCGATGAATCATTTCGTCGCAATGACAAATGATGTCGAGAAGCATTACTATGTAACGTCCTATATAAATATTCGATATAGTAGATAACGCCCAGTGTGCTATTCATTGGTAGGTAAAATGATTAGCAACCCTTAGCAGTTTTCTCCGAGGAGACAGGATACCTAAAATTACATTAGGCGAAAGTATTTCTACAAAGATACTTCAGAACGAGTTATGACATGGTTAGTCCCCAACTGATAATTTACGAAGTTAATACATATTTGCACCTGCTTATTCAGTGTGTTAGTCAGACAATTGCTCATCCAGTGCTTCACTTGTGTTGTATGTTCTTTTACCTATTATTGCCAATATTTATATTAGTAACTCGTGTCATGGCAGAGTGCATTACTTATGATCTTCCTACTACAGAATATACAGAATAACAATTTCATACTCATCCCGTGTTTCGTTGAAATAGCATAGCTCATGTATCCTTTTCGATAAAAGTATGTATATCTGAAGTTAGAACCGTACATGAGACACACCCATGCACTATAACATATGTCATTGCCTTGTTATGTATAGGGTACTGACCCTTTTGTTAATTCTGTGCTTGGCACCTACGTTTGTTCAGAGGTTGGATACTATAAATTGCCTGCAACTCTTTTACTATCGTCAAATATGAAAGCGGTTTCATCCTAGGCACAATTCTTCCTTAGTGAATGTTATGCTTTCGCAAATGCATTTGAGAGAAAGCAATCATAGGGCATTCCAAAAGTTTTGTAATGAACGCCGATCTTTTTTCAAATCAGCACATTTTGTTTTTAGAGTGTCATTGTTATATTGCTTGAGGGAAGGACATGGAAGTCATGCGGATTTTTTTGTCTTATCACAAGTATTATCGTTTCAAGTTTTGGAACTGTCTTCAGTAGAGTGTGTTTTTATATTATTGCAGTTACCCTACTATGAGGTACTGTATGCTGGTTTTCCATTAGTTGTAAGTTTGCAGTTTGTTGCTCAAATATAGAAGCATACACTCTTGTTTGAAAATGACAAGAATCCCCATTCGGATGTTTTACGACATACGTAAATTATATTTTTTTTAAAAACTCAAAGATCTGAACATGTTATTTTATATATCGGATCGTGATATTTACAAAAAAAAATGTATATACTTTGTAAAACATATATCATATATCATTCTTAAAATAATATAATTAAAAAATGCTTTTACAAATATTCAACCACCATTTCAATTTTTGTTTTGCCGATAATGCTGAGCGAAGTACTACAGTATCAATGTAGAGTATTTCAATAGCAACATCTTGAATATATCAGTCTTTATAATGCTATATGAAATTACTTGATAAACAAAATAAAGCAGTTTATCATCAGACTTATTTGTTAGGTTTGTCACCTTTGCTTTCTTTGTAATTCATTGTAAGCAATATACATCTTCCATGTCTTGAGAAGAAAGAAATATCTTCGCATTGTATATGTGCTAGGATTCAGACAGTAACAAATGCTTTCAATCATCAAGGCTTTTTTAAACTGATGTTTTTTTATATCTTTAAATGACAGAGCGTTAACTGTACTCTGTTATTTTGAACACATATATTTACTGAAATTAATGAGGCTCGTGATAGATGGCCTGAAATAAATCAGTAAAGGTCACAGACACAAGAGGTCAGGAGAGTTGGTCACTTGGAAGAACGTAACACTAACACAGACACTTATAGGTGATTACAACTTTGAAATTTGATAATAGACACAGTAAGCCAACAACGAATTACAGTGCATCATTCAGCTGATTGGTCCTTAGCAGACTCATTTGTGATAATATAAGCCATATATATATATATATATCTGAAATTCAAATTATCTTAAATACTGTTAAAACAGAGGGGCAGGGGCGTTCAACCTCCTGATTTATAAAGGACTTGGTGCAGTATGGGTCGTTTTCAGCCTCGTACACATAAATATTTCACCTTGAATGCATTTACCAATTTCTTTTATAAACATTATATTGGTTAATTGGGGCTTTATTTCTTGGTGCAGATTATTTTTAAAATGCGCATGCGTACAAGTCCTACCATAGCAACACAATTGTGTTGCTAAGTCGAAATAGCCAAAACATGGTGTTTTTTGACAGTACGCATTCAGAAATAAAAGCCTCTGCATGTGACAAAAACAAAATCCTTTCTACGAATGAACACTGGTATAACACTGTTTAAGCATGAGAAATATTTATTTGTTTGGTAAATAAACTTTTAAAAATATTGAAGTATGATTTTAACGTAATTAGCACACAACAGACGGTATTCACACATTTAGTTGTGAAAAAATACGGGTTTATACCTCCCTTCGTTATTTTATATCTCCTTTACCAGTTGTCGGATGAATTTGAGATTTAATATTTTGTTCTTCATTTATTATAGATTTCAAATTTAACAACACATTATAAATCCCTGATTAGGTCAGAAATGTCCCTGAAAGGGACTGGTCGGGGAAAAAAATACAAAATAAATGGGTCTAAATGCGTTCTCTGGTCTTCCAAAAGTTATGCAACGGCAATATGATGGTCGAGTTCTGCTTGCAATGTCCAGGTTTGACCACTGAAATCTCGGAGAAGCCCCGCGTAAATTTAGCGCAGATCTATTTATATGTGTCGTGTGGTTGTTTTGAAAGTGAGGCAGTCAAGATAACAACAATAGCACGCCGTCATGTGCCATGTTGGACTCAACTAGCGGACAAGACAGCAATACTATACGTAAATAATTGTTTTTAAAGGTCATGTATGATGCAAATGTAGTATTCCTACCTATATGTTGTTGTTATATATAACGGTATTGATACCTCGTGCCTGTCATGACTTTTGCATGCATCTTTTTCTTTCGCCGCGATGTTTACATTTGGCCTTGTTGATGACGCGCGTGCGGTAAAATTACATCACTGATCTGGGTCAATTGAGAGTTTTAGAATGTCAGGTGACGATTTAGGATTTCTTTAATATAATTATATTTTTTACTCTTAGGGAGTGAATTTCAGCAAAATTTGCATCGGTATATTTCATAAGAAGGTATTTTAAACATGTGTATGCCATTTTAGCAAATGTGACATGTTTTCACCGACCAGCCCCTTTAATGTAACCTAACATAACCAGAAATCGACCAAAATGAATAAACCTAATAGTTCTTTCAGTTACGTAATTACGTAATCCTAAAACCTAGACCCTAAATGCTGCAAAGTTTCAGCCTGGTTATTTTAGTCATCTTGTGTACCCAATTTTAGGAGTTGCTACAATAATCACTTAGATACTTACTATTGCAAAACCAAAAAGAGGAGGAGGGGTTAAAACAAAATACAAAATATCACAGTTTCACGAACAGCATACATATAAAACGTGCCGCAAGGTTTAAAGGCCAACTGTGCTCTTCGCCAAGCTATGACTATGAGGGTCATAGCTTGTTTGTGGGGCTTAATTGACCTTAGCTTTTATTTGGACGTTAAACTATATACAAACAATACCAGTCAAGCTATCACTGTGAGAGTCAGAGCTTGACAAAATGACCAGTCGGTATTGTAACTTTGGAACATGTTTAATACGACCATTCTTTTTGTAGAAAGTAAAAGTTTAATAGCACATGCTCTTAAACTGATCAATCGTATTACAAACAAAATAAAAAAGTAACAAAATAAAAACAGCGTTAGGCGTCTCTACCAAAACCGAAACTATTGTGATCATCAAGGTTTGCGAAAATTCACAAGTCTAGCCCACCACCTCATATTCCGAAATAGGCATTAAGACCAGAACCGGCTATCACTCCTTATCAAATTGTAAAAGATAAAATGGTATGTATGCCGAAAATATGTTTTGCCGCGCTATACAGAAAGGACTGAAATGTTGAATGCGAGAGAAGAGAACACCAGCCTAGCTGGAAGTTCCCTTTTGGTTGCCTTATATCAAGACTAGCGAAGAGCCACGTGAGCAAACGAACACGTGTATTGCTGACCAGTGACCTGATTATGCAATTAAATGTATACAGTGTACGGAAGATTACTATAGTATATATATATATATATATATTTGTTAAGCTTTGTCATGGTCCCATAAACTTTACTGTCTATACACGTTGTATATATCGTTCGTAGATCGTCAATGTGTCTTGTTTTGCTCATAACCTAAATACTTTCCTAGATTAGACGATAGATAACGGTAAACGAATGCGATGTAGGGAATGCTTGCAATGTAAACAACTTTCTTAGGTGTGTTTTGCATGTGCATGTGGATACTGCATACTGAAGTAATTAAGGAGTTATCCAGTTTTTCTTGAATAAAAAGGAATATCTAAATGCAGAAATCGAATCAAACAAATGATGACTTCTAAGAAAAGGACAAACATCACAATCAAATGTATCGTTCTCATTTGTTCAATTAAAAGATGCTAACATGGATGTATAACGTGTGAATTTTCTTCGTATACAAGATGACCGGTATCGGCAGAGATATATTTTGCTTACCTTTGATTTGTGGGTGAGGCTAAAATGATCACTCACGTTGACAATGCGAGGTTATCGAACAAACATTAATGGCAACACGCCGCTGCTTAACGACCCTAGTGGAGGGTAGTTTATGGTCGTGATTTGTATACTAGGCGAACTTTTCATTTACACAAGAGCAAGTATGTGTAAATCATTTTGTCACATGTGGTAAATAATAAAAAGGAAGGAGAGAAGTCGGCGTTATGATAAAAGCACTCCGTAGTTTTTATTCTTATGACATGTGATGATTCTTAACTAGCGAAAAGACCATACGGTACATTGAAACGTATTATTTGTTCGACTTTCCGCATCTACAACAAAAAAACGCGTTCAAACATAATAAGTTTCAATATCTTCATATCTTTGATGTTTATTTTAAAAAGGCGGATAACTCTAAATGTGAAATATTTAGTCACTGAGGTTTGCCGCAGCCTTATAGCTGGCAGACATCAATGTATAGTTAAAATCAAATATAGTTAAAGCATACAATATCTGTTGTAATCGAATCTTATAAAGCTGTAACGTTAGAAGGGGTTTGCTATGAACATTTTATTTCCATTTTGCTGTTATTCTTCATGTATTTTTGAACAATTTAAAGATGGGGACTTCATTCGTTTGACATCAAATATGCTTTATGATTCTTGAATGGACGAAATAATTGCATGATCCAGATAAAGTTAAATATTGTTTTATTTTCTTCATTTAAAGGCATTCTTTTTCAAAAAGTTGCTTCTTTATTTTTCGTATTACGAATTATCACCTTATCAATTCGAACAGAATGCAATCCTTTGCCTATATTTGTATATATGAATGGTTGCATTAATCAACTGTTGTTCGAAACCATATTAAAGTCAACATCGGTCAACTTTCTTCAATATTATACATGTAACAAAGATGATTAGATTAAAGTTCTATAATGTTGTTTATTTGTTTTATAGATTTTTTTGTTATTGAAACTCATAACTTGTTAGAAAATTAAAAAAAATAACACAGAGAAAGCAAATGCATGTTGATTTTTTTTTTTAAATTTAATTTGTTTATTTATCTTTTATTTGTTTTGTATTCTTCAACTCCATTGAACCAATTATTTCTTTTGAAGATGATCTTTGTAAAAGATTTCCAATATATGTGAACTGTACAATGATACCAGGTCCATTATTAGCCATAATTTGACCTTAGCTGATCTGACGTTTTATTGTCCAAGACTTCATGTACTGTCAATGTTTCTATAGATATGGCCGGCAGTACTAATCGTAAGTTCAGGTCATACCATTGTCATATTTATTAGATCTACAGAAAAATATGTGTGACCCTTCGGGCTATATTCGACGTCCATAAGTCTGACCTAAATACCTGTGTATGTTAATTAATAAAGCTGTCTAAGAGATCACCTATCTATAGATATGAGTTTATATGTTACCGATTGTTATTCTTTACAACAGAGACATGTCTTATGCGGGGAAATCAAACGTATGATTCTGCACCATTGAGTATTCTACATGGAAATATTCCAACACACAAGAGAAATCAACAAAGACGAATATTAAATCGAAAATACAAGCGAAATTCGTTACAATTGGAACTGGAAATTGAGTATCTAATTTAAAAGAATAAACAAAGGAAGATGTTATATGGAGACCCACCAAACTGTACGGGGATTATAAAGCAGGGCGTTATAGAAGTAAAAGCGTATTCTTCAGCGACTTCAATCACCATATAAAATATGGTAAAATCCAAATATTGTCAAATTCATAAAAGCAAGAAGTGATGCAAAGCTTCAAGCTCCATATCACACGCATAGAAGAAAAAACATCCCAATGGGATCTTTACGGTGACCCTGTAACATGCCATACTATAAATCGATAACAAATGACAGCACCTGAATCTAGAGAACGAACATGTATATAAATAAAGTATAACTTGAAGCCATTATGACGAGTATGAATTCGTAAGAGTAAAATACCCTTATCGTTCATTTAATTGATTTAGTAAAAAAAAAAAGTTTTTTTACGTACGGAAAAAATACATACACTATAACTCCAGTCATCATTGTTCGGAAGAGCAATAGAGTCACGTGTAGCATTTTCTTTCGTTTTACTCAAAATTTCAACCTACTTATTCTTGTTATCAAGTCGACATTTCTAGTTATAATCTCTAAATTTGGTGTTAACAAGTCGAAATATCAAGTTTTTATCTTGAAACGTCGATATATTATCTTCGAATTTCGAGTACGTACCCCAAAAAGACTATTTTTGTTTACGTTGACCTTATGTTCTTCCGTACAGTCTCCCTGACTGTGCATTTTCTATAAATACCCCCTCCCTCTTCCACATTGTTTCGCCAAATGAAGCGGCGCATTAGCATTTAATTCGAATGGTTCAATCATCTGTGATCACCGTCTTCATTAGTTTATCGCTGTTTCAATGACAAAAAAGCCACAACATCAATCATATACAAGCAAACCATTAACAATCGATATTGAGTTATCGATATTAGTCATCAAACAAATAAGTCATTAATCATGACAGGATTCATAACTTTTTTTTCATGATTCATCGTCATCTGTTTGAAATAAATAATGAAAAAATGTTAGAATTGTATTGTTTATTTCTTTGGATAAAAAATAAGATTGACAATTTCATCGAATACATAAAAAAATAAAATCATGACCGATACGTTTCATTAGCATTACGACAGACATTATCTATCTTAAATCTATCATTATTTATTAATGTACGTGGATACATTTGAAATATACATCTGTTTTATGTTAGAAAAAATTACGAGTCATGCTAACTAGTGAAGGCAATAGTACAACGTCAGAAGCTGTTTACACTCATTAAGGGGAGATAATTTCGAAGTTGTTGATATCTCCCAAAAAATGGGGGTGGTGTGGGGGTATGGTATCGGCAATACAATGGAACATCCTTTCACTATACAATCAAAATATGATGATATGATTGGTCTATTGACGATGTAGCAAGTACATCACAGTGCAGCTACAAAATGACATTTTTGACACGAGATTAAGCGTGGAGAGGCCGTTACATTATCGTCTACACCGCCAGGGGGTTCTCTCGGCGAAGTTTCAACACATATAAACGATGTTAACGTCGGTTCTACGCTATATTTGTTACTAATGAAAATTAAGTTCGTCAGAGTGTATCTGCACTTTGTATACTTTTTGAATACTTGTATAAATAGTATGGTAAACACGGTGGTTAGTGAAACAACAGGGTCAGGAGGTCTTTCAACAGCAGTTAGATTGTTGTTGGCATCGATTTTTAAAGGTTTTGTGATGACTTCCCCTGTTTGTTTTGGTAATTTTACGATTATGATGTTATCGCTCTCCATCAACTTTGATTAAGGATATGATTCTGTCTATTTGTGTTGATTTCTTTATTCTGTATCCTTATTGTTGGCGTTTTGTTGCTGTTGCATTTATATGTATACATATCACACGTTTTTATTTGAATTTCATTTTTATATAAAGTTTTACCGACCTTGACAAAAAAACAAATAATACAAATGTCATGTATTTACAAATGCATTTTCGATACCACTCTCAATGTAAAATCAGCAAGCATTCTTGCATTGCGTGAATTAAACGATAGCAAAGTCATATAATCAAATTTATTTTACAAACGTTTTATCAAGCAGTATTTGACATTTAAACCAAGACAACATATGATGTAAAGGCACGTGTACCTGACGTCCATAATAGATTCAAATACTTTTACAATACCAGTGTTGGTTTGCGGCAAAATTGCAATTAGAAGAAAATTTTAAAAGACATTAAAATCCGATGAATCAAGCAAAAACATTTATAAAAATTTTGATCGAATTAAAAAAGTAACAAAAACAAAACAAAACAAAATGAAATAAGATGAACCAAAACCGAAAACAATAACCCTTAACTTACATACGAGTAGACTGTAACAAGCGGAGTAACGTATCTTGCTCATAGATACAACTCAGTGCTATGCCATGACTCGAACCCGCAACTGTTCGGTCACGAGCCCGGCATCCTACCACTAGACTTCCATGCATGCTGTGAAAAGAAAATATTATTAATGTTTTAAACGTTACTTTCAATTTGATATGATAGGTTCCTGAATAATGATATGTCTATCAGCTATTTTTCTCAGAATCAAAATACAAAAGTAATCCTCGTCTTACAATGTTAAATATCGTCACTGAAGGTAGATATGGTCGGTAAACTTGAATTTTGCGAAAAATAGATCCTAAGATATTATATATTTTTTTGTATTGTTTTATTTTTTCATTTGTTTTCTTAAGATATTGACCGTGCTAGATTACCGGCGAAATTAGGAATCGCGAAAACCAAAAAGCTTCTCTTGCAGACAATCCATATTTATTAGATTTATTTAACTTCAGTGGTCAGTACGGAATTACATGCAATTTAGTGAAGACTAATTATATTGTATATGCTATACATTACAATAATTCGTTAACGTTGAAATACCATACACAACAGAAACAAATAGATTTCCAATTATTGTATAGTCACATCACTAGCTTAGAATGGTTTAGTTTGGTTGTATTTGTTAAGCATCCTATTGACAGCTAATATCAGTGTAGGACGTACCTCCATGTGTGTTGTGTAAGCGTGCATGTGCGTCGGAGACAGGGGATGTTGGTGTACTTGCCTCCTTGTGATAGCATGGATCGTATGCCGACTTATAGTGATATCTCAATGAAATACCATGCCACCAGGCGAGACACTCCTCCCGTTCACATTTTACTGACAATTGGTGAACTAGTTGTTGCCATTACCCTTACTGCTGAACGTTAAGCAGAAAAAACACTACTATTTTGAAGAACTGTGGTATGTCATGGCAAGGGGAAGAACCAATTGCCCTCCTCGTATGGGCTAACGTTCAAAATTACAGCTTAAAGGGGGTATTTCCAAGCAAAGCGGTGGAGAATTAAAGGCAGCTAGGAGTAAAGAGAAATATAAAGATCCCAAATATTACAAAGGGTGCAGCAGATTTACTTTGGTCGCTTTTGTGTCCCCCCTTAGAGCACACAAATGCAAATCCCAAATTATGCAGTGTGTTCCTTCATTAGTCGCCTCTTTCGATACATGCATTGGGTAGCAGCGGGTCTATTCTTTTCTTGATCCCCGACCTGCAGGGGTGACGTTTAGAGTGTGCATGTACAATAAGGGGGTAAATAACCACACACATTTAATTCGCAGACGGTGTCACTTACCCCGCATCACTATTGAGTATTAAATCAAACTACAGCGTAAAAAGGTTGAAACTAATTTAATATAAAGTTTGCAAAAAACTGTTTAATTTATTTGCACATAATGTTTAAAATATACATTTTTTGAATTGATGGTGTTTACAATATATGCTTTATAGTGTTACATTTTAATCACAATGTAAATAACAGTTTTCTGTTCTTCCCTCGTGCCCTGCTGAGTAAAAATAAATCTTGTAAAAAGCAAAAACACATTTAATTTTTATATTCATATGTTTATACAAATCACCTGCAACGAAGAGAAACGCTAACATTTGCTAACATACACGAAACAACATCTGCTCATGATCGTTATTACACCCGGCTTGTTTAAATCAAATTCAACACGCACAAACAGACAAGCTAGGTAAACACAATGTCTGATAATATATATATATATATATAAAACGTTCTCCCGAAAAAAATCACGGGTTACATTATAAGCTTACATGGTATGAACAACTCGGGACTTGTATACACTGTTGCTTTTTTGCTGACGTTGTCTACATGTATTGTATTGTTACGACACAATAAATACCGCATTGGAACACGGCACGCACTTGTATTTGTTAAAATGGATGCATTGTCTGATCAGTATATATGGATTTTGTTTCCTTGAATCCCTGCATCAGGAAATAACGGACTGTGTTACGTCAGTGTCAATTATCTTAGTGGTGACAGAAAACTAGATAATATACAATCTTTAACCGCAAAATTGAGATAAACATAATTATCATATCAGCATTCATTGTTAATTGTTTATTAAGTTTAACATGGCGTAGTATATAAATATACAGGTGTGTATTGATGTGTGTTAAAGCCATAAAAAAGTTAAAAGGGGGTTTCAGAATAGACTTAACTAGTTTATCTTTGTGTTCTATGCTGTGGCATAATATATGTGTTTGTTTAAAGAAACACCTGTGACACCAGTCCTGTTCTTTCTATAAATTGATATATAACATGTCATAATGTAATGTTGACAAGACGTTTCGTCCTGCTTAAAAGAACATAGTTATATATATGATTTGCTCCGGTACTTGTAACTCCTCATTTTAATATACATATTTACAGAGGTACTAATGATGTTAGAACTGACATACTAATACATTTAAGACGTCATCGATTTCGTAGAATTATATTGCAAAACGATTGGACTTTGTTTTCTGGAAATACATTTCCAGGAAATACATTTCCAGGAAATTATCGGATCAATCTTACCTTACACTTAATACACAAACATTGAATCCAAATTGATGCGGGTCAAATCTGATATAACATTCATTAGCATGCCAAGTTATGATAAGTAAAACCTTTAATCATGAAAATGCAAATCCAACATTAAAACGTATTTTCCAAAGACTTCTTTACCTCTTGATATTATGTCTGACTGTAACTGAAATCGCTTCCAGGTCTTTTGCCAGTAATTATGGATACTAGTTTGAAATATTCCCAAAGCAGTCATGAAACAACAGAATGATCAACAGACATGGAATATAGAATACCATTATACATTTATAATGCATGCAATGACCGAGTTCAACAAACAGAATGGTTCCGTTGACACTAGTGCACTGACCGGTAATCACTGCCTTGAACCTCTGTGTGACCACTTGACTTGCCACCAGTGGGGTCAGATGGATGCAAAAGACTTGACAAAAAATACATTAACAATGCGGGCGTGGCAACTAGTGATGATTACGGTATGATCAACAATACATCAATATGCACTGTATAAAAAGGCATAATCGACGCATCATAATCTAAAAACGGGGTGTTTATATAGTCAATATCAAAGCAAAGGCATTTGCTGGGTATTAAAAAACACGTGTCGATATGGAGGTTTGGTAACAGGCTGACATACATTTTTGACCCCAAATTGAGATATGGTTTGACCCGACGTGCAACACACCAACTATTTCTGTTTAAACATCTAACGAGCCGAGCGTCAACCGTCCATACATGATATACAGCTAACGCATGTTACATACTAAGATGTCCTGACCGAGGGAAACGTACGTACATGTGTACTGCTACACTTAACATTTTTGTTGTATGCTAATGTATAAAGAATGAGTTGTCGTTTCAAGGTAAATATTTGAAATATTTAAGGTGTATGCACAGTATTATCAGACGTATTCTGCTGTCATTTCTGCATCTGAACTTTAAACATCTGCTGAAAAAAACATGTTATCCCTTTCACCCCCATGTAACTTTGGTAGACTCTACCCTGCATTGATATGGATGAGTCCATTATGATCTACAGTGGGGAAAGGGTTAATATACAACGTTCATTATGTCTACACTACATATATGAAATGAAACATGATTAAAATGTTGTCATCAATAATAAGTTTTAGAATTATATTTTCAAACAATTTATTACAATGCCAAACATAAATTATGAGTATCAGTTTTATTGCAGAATGCAAGTGCTGATCCGGATATTGTTTATAGTCATATTATATTATCCGTTTAGTTTCTTAGGCTACGTAATATAACTCCCTTTTTTCTAGAACATACCTATGCGGTAGGCTTTCTGACTCTGAAGACAATTGCAAGATTTAATTTGTGGCTATTTCATAATATAGTGTAGACTTGTAAAAACACGTAGATTGTTTGTTTTGCTTCTCATACACCTCCGTGATCCCACACATACACATCCATAGAATAATATCCTTTTTTTCTGCTATAATACACTTTAGTTTGAAGGCAAGATATAACGTTTCACTTTTGTTTTAAAATCGTGACCAATGTGAAACACAAAGTGATTATGCGACTTATCTCGAATCTATGTTAAGTGCAAATTACTATCGTCATTTGTATTGCACGTTGTTTATTTATTTACATATACTGAAAATGTACCTCATTAGTTAGCTAAACAACAAACTCACAAATTCCTGAAAAAAATACTTTCAAACTGAGAATAAATATATCTTTAAATTAACTGACCTGCTGTACATATTTATTGCACATAAATGATAAAAAGAATAATTCACGCCAAAAGTTGATATTTTTGGTCCATGAACTTGTTAAGATAAATAGCAATGATGTGTTGTTTGTTCAGGACCTTGAATAGGAAGTAAATAAACTAGTCAAGCACGCCTCTACCAGAGCATAGGCATATAAATGCTACATTGCTACGTTTTCCTTCAAGTTACATACAATCTTAGATATGTTCTCCATATATTGAAATATATTTTGATGTTTAAAGAGATTGTTTATTTGTTTGTGTTTTTCGTCTTATCTACAGCTGTGGTTATTTAAGGACGTGCCAGGTTTTGGTGTTGGATGAAAAGCCGGTGTTCCCGGAGAAAAAACCCGACCTAGGGCCAGTACATGCCGACTGTCACACGTATGTCTAGAACCCGCAACCTAGTGATGGGGGGCTAGTGGTAGCAAAATGTCAGACGCCTTAACCACTTGGCCACCGTAGCCCCCGTATTAATAGTGGTTCCTTTACAACTGGTGTTGGCTATCAAACATTTTTAACGCGAGTTGTTTACTTTTCTAATTGTGTAAAATCACGAGAATAAACGCGTTGTACAACTAGCTTCTCTGAGTAAGATGATCATTATAGCCAGCCATTACATGAGAAAGGATCTTTTTCACCCACTGTGTTTTTGCAATCATATGTTTCATTTGAAAATATATCATTTCCGTTACCGATCTGCCAGAAATTGAAAGGTATTGGTTACGGTAGTATTTACCGATTTTTTTTATTATTATTACATGTATTATCTTATTTTTTTATTTTATTTTTTTGTTTATATACATATACAAATATGTTTATTTAGTTGAAGTCATGGAAACCAATACTTTATATCAATCTTTGTTACTTATACATATGTCCATTTCCTAGTTATTCTTGACATTAGGTCACCAGTCATCAGTTTACCTGCTGGCACGGATTGGAATATCAGCTATACAAATTCACCATTACATTAATGTTGTTAATAAGTTATATGAAGCACAATAACGTTTTTTTTTTAAATGGCATAAGCAGCGATCCTGAATTACATTGTGCCGGAGGAAACACAAATTAATGTCCATGAATAACAATAAACAAGTCATTCTGGGAACTGTAGGATCCACCAAATATCACTAATCTCTATAGAAAGTAGTCTCAAGGTGCTCGGATATACTAACTGAACAGCTGTCATAAGTATATAGGCTAAACATGAGGACACGAAGAATTACATGTGATTAAGCCTTACAGATCTGCCATAAATTGTTATTGTTTATGGTAGTATTTACCGCTTGTTTTTATTATTATTACATATATTATCTAATTTTTTCATTAAAGTCGAGTCATATCTGTGTCCCTTGAAACTCAATTGTCCCTTTTGAGTTTTGATGAATAATTTAACAGCAGAGTAAATTCACCTTCCAACATCTTATGAACGAAATTTTACTGTGCGAGGCAAAAGCTGAACAAGTGTACACTGTTTTCTGTCGCTGTAACAACTTAAATTTGACCTTGATTTACATGCCGAGAGTCGTCAATTCCGTCTTTGCGTATTGCAGAGTTATCTTCTCTTGTTAGCAGGTATTGATTGTTACGTCATTGGTTTGTGTGTGAAAATTACGTCGTTTTATCAAAAATTGATGACGTTATTGTCACAAACCAATAACGTAACAACCAATGCCTGCTCACAAGAGAAGATAACTCTGCAATAGGCAAAGACGGAATGGAGCAATAGGCGGGGTTTTTCTGTATATTCTGTGTATTTCTAGATATTCCAGAACAATTCGACCTGTATGAATGGAACTGTTTTACGCTTCATCTCATATATTTTGTTCAAGGGGGAAAGTTCTTGTTGATAACGATAATAACTAAATAGAAATATACAATAAGCAATCGTTTGGAAGATTGTTTTCGAAAGGGCCGGTTTCCAAAACGGCCCCTTCTCTGATTCAAATTTCCTGTTGGTGGTGCATTGCCCATGCCATTGTGGTAACAAATCTATAAAGTATAAAGATTTAGGTCACTTGGTTTGTTTTTTATGGCTTCTCAAAGTTGTACCTTTCAGAAGCTGTCTAAGTGTTGATAAAATGTGCATGTTATGTAAAATATTAATGAAAATCTAATCAAATGATGGTCACCGTAAAGAATACATTCATGGCATGATTGTGACAAAAAATCATGTTTCCATCGCGCCATTTGGCTGTTTTATGGAAGAAACAATCTCAAAAATGCCATTTTCGATGATAACATTTTAGACACAAAAACTGTGTTTTTTAGAGAATACACCCTTTTATGGGCGTTGGATGCAAACCAATTTTTATCCTATTAAACAGTACGTAATATGCTATTGATGAGAGGAAAAATCATCAAAATGTAAGTGGTGGAACATTTTCAAATGTTGGGTTGAATTAGCCTATGGTTGAATTGCCGATTTTCGACTTTCTTTAGATAATTAACAAAAAAACGAGAGTATTTGCTCGGTATGTTGAGAATATGTACACAGATATGAAAAAAAGTGAGAGAAACACTTTTTCATAAAAAAAATCCAAGATGGCTACTTCACAAGTCCCCGTGGTTGAAGACATTGGCTGACAAATAGACAGAACAACAAACAAAACGTGTTCCTTATGATTTTGGTTGGTTTTCGCATTTACGGGAGTGTTCATAGCTACGGGCGATTGTATAATACCTATATTTATAAGTTTGGTTAGTCACATGGTAACGGGGATCTTTCATATCGAGCCCCAAACATACTTTCGACATATGCACTCCGTTGCCGCATGGAAAACTATTTCAAGTTTTGTCGGAATTTCTTTACCTGTGGTTGTAATGGTCGAGGGTTTTCCAGCGTCCTGTAATACCCAAGGTAGTACAAGATACTGGAGATGTGCGCACACATTCCCATCGTTCTCTCTCCAACTGGGCACTGGCAGTAGTAGTCCTTTATTGGGGCCTCAACATCGGGTGAAACGGTGAACCGTATCCAAACGTTATATTTCGTTTGGCTTTTGTGTCGAGAATGTATTTGACATCGGAGAAGGTCTGGGGAGTGCTGGTAAAGCCACACCTCATAGTCTCCGTCATCACTTAAATGTTCGGCGATGTAACCAGGAGCCAGAGATATCTGATACGTTCCACACGTAATGGTTCTCAAGTAATCAAGATCGAGACGGGGAAACAGTACGGAAGATGCATCCATCTTGACAAACTCGGACCTTGCCCGTCTAGATAGATCCGGATCTGTCTTGACTCTCTGAGCTAAACCATTCGGTGTTGTCAAACGGTCCTTCATACGTTCAGCCATTAGCCTATCTTTGGCATCTCTCTCTGGAGATCTCTGGTAGATCGGTCCTCTAATACCATTCAGACAGGCTGTGACGGTTCGAAGCAAAGCCTCGATGACATTGATAAAGCTGTTAGACACCAATTGCGTTCGGAAGAACGTCCAGTGTTTCAGACGACCATGATAGGATTCCACAATCCACCTCGATTTGGTGATAGTTCTGTCAAGATTTGCTTGGACGTCAGAATGTTGACTTTGACCGGGTTTCAGGTATGACGGCATGCTAGCATTGAGGCCAGAGGCTTCGAGAACTGGTAGGACATCTCTAAAACCTCGGTCAACGACAACGTTGTCGTCTGGTTGTAGCCAAGTAACTAGCTTGTCCATGACTTTTTTTGTAATTGTAGCATCATTTTCGCTGCCAGTGAATGGTCCTACTGTGTCCAGAATGTAGCCATCTGGTAAGGCGATGCTCATGAATTTGAGATAGTTTCTCTTCTTCTGGCCACAGTAGGACATTCTCTGGAGCTTGTGGTCGGAGCTTTTCTGGATATAAATATAGGTGCCATCTAATATGGCAGTGGCTTTATCTCCAAAAAATGCTTCTGAAAAGACAGTATTGTGCCCGAGCAACTGTTCTCTTGTCAAGTGATCCGGACCTAGAAATTGTGGGACTATCGATGTGTCTAATGCCTGTACTATGGAGTGGAAAGTTTTGGACACACTTGACTTGGAAATTCCAAAAAGAGAAGAACACTGACTCCAGGAAATGTCGGTTTTCAGTTTTACCCAGAACAGTAATAGAGCATCGTGTGTAGTCTTGGTATATATACCAGATGAAAGATATGGGGAACAGTGCGAGTGGATTTCGAGGAACTGATCTTTGGACCAACCTGTCCAGGCCATGCATGCCGAGTCATCAAGAGAAGAAAAGCTTATTGTAAACGCAGACTGGTTCTGTGAAAGGACGTGCGACACCTCTAGGAGGTCATTAATGATTTCGGACGATTTTGATGGTAACTGAGATTCCAAGGAACCTCTACCATCAAGGACAACCTCTGTAGACGGATCTAAGTCGTTACCAATAAGGTGAATGGAGCAGACGCGGGATGAGGTGGGACACCACAGTTTGTGTGAATAGATCAGGTGATGTCTTGCACGTTTTGGTAAGACTGATGATTTTGTTCCATTTCTTGCAAAGGTAACAAGACAGAGACAGCATTTTTTGTGTGAAGATGATCCATTCAAAAGATCATGAAGGGTCAGCAACGGCAGGATATGGGACGGGGAGTCGTCTTCTTCCTCTATTTCCTGGTTCTGCTCGGGTTCAGGTTCAGGCTGATTTTTGTTCCGAAGATACTTCATGTAGCACTTCTGGCAAATAAGTGCTTGTTCCTTTGCTGACATCAATCCTTGTTGCACCAGCGTATCTAGGAGCCATTTATATTGTGGACTATTTACATTGCGTGCACTTCTGTTCTTATTGCCACTACGTTTCTTGAAGTATACTTGACACCCTTCTCCAACACATTTACCCTCCATCTTGAAACAATAACGATTGGTTTATGAAGCGTCGATAAAGTAACAAAATAGCAAGCCACCGATGATTGCTGTANTTAAACATATAAACTTGATGTTTACGTATGTTTCTATATTCTAGCAACATCTATAAACTTATCTTTCTGTCTATACATTCTTATATTTAGAAAGTGTTTTTAAACAAACTTAATCGACACATGTAAAATTACAACACAATCCCGTAAACAGGTAAACATAACCACTTTGTACATGTACATATTATATGTACCTGGACCGTAGTTTTCTCCCCGCCTGGGGCACTTACGTAACTCGTCGGGTAAGGCCGGGTGTGTGAAAATCCAGGTGAAGGGGAGCTATAGACAAACGAATGCAAATAACAAATACTATTCATTACGGTCAAACGGTATCGCATATCAGCTCTGTGTGTCAGGCACTGGTCAGGTAAAACTCCGGACACTCATAAAATTGTTATTTACCTGTTCTGTTACCTTGGAGCCAAACCCATTCTTGACAGCCTAACGGTCGCTGTAATACTGTGTAACACGCATTGTGAAATTGTATAATCTTGATTATTGTGATGAGAAATTACAGATATACACTGTGCACATTATCGCATACAAGCCTTCGGTATTTTTGTCATTCCGTATTTTTTATCTACAAATGATACCAAATCGCACAGTTGTGCGGAGAGAAGCGCACAACGGGGCGAACGATTGCTAAATCGCACAGTTGTGCGCACCATGTGTGGACGATGTGCGGACGGTGTGTGAACGATGTATGCACGGTGTGCGGTCCCACAACTGNCATGGAATTAGCTGATTTTTGGTACACATATGAAACAAGTAAAGCTCTATCCGATTTTCTGATGGAAATTTGCATCCAAAACTATATAACGGGAGAAAATTGCAATTTTATGGCATTTTTCTTCATAATTGTGTCTCTGCAAGTGCATTTTCATCCGAGAATTTTTTTTTTTATGTTTTATGAATAAACACGATGTTTTGGAAATATTTATCAAAAGCAATTTATACTATGTTGCGAATTACAATTTCGAGATAACCTTCTTTTATTTACGAACTTATGTCTTTGATGCTGCAATTGACAACATTATAGAAATACATTTTCACTGAAATTATGAAATCTGGGTGTCGGAAAGGTGTAAAATTATTCTTCGGAAAAGAAAAAAAAAAGTAGTTGAGCTAGATAAGAAATTATACGGGGGCAGGCTCCTATGGAGAATTAACATTACTGGAAACAGGCCCTTTAAACTGGTTTCTGTTTTAAATGTGAAGTATTGATTGACTTGATGAGATAGGAACGCATTGAACTAGAAAATCTAATTGCTTAAGCAATGATAATAATTCCATGAATAAGCGCATGGTCATATGTTTTATGTACTAAATGCAGTGTATCCGTGGATATATGTCCATCGCTCCTGATCTGCTGTAAACAAAGCGATGATAACATTTTGTCCTTATCTAGAGTGATCGTGCTGACCGATTATTAGCACCTGTAGATTGTTTTATAAACTTCCTTCAGACTCCACATGACTAATAGGATTAGTGTTTATTCCAATGTTTTGAAATGACATCTTGGATAGATTGATAACATATGCGCTAATATATATATACTATCATACTAAGGTAGTTGCTTGTGTATAATATATTGAATGATAGTGTGAGAACTATTCATATACATTTTTTTTAAATGTACATCATGTATAGAAATGAATATTTTGTACAGAACTGGTGTATATGAAATGTTAAATTATGAATGTTTCTATACAGATGTATGGTGTATATGAAATGTTTAATAAGAATGTTTCTGTACAAATGTATGGAGTGTATGAAATGTTTGATATGAATATTTCTATACAGATGTATGGCATGTATGAAATATTTAAGATAAATGTTCCATCCTGTTGTATGAATGTTTCTGCACAAATGCATGGTGTGAATGAAATGTTTAATATAAGTGTTTCTATACGGATGTATGATGTGTATGACTTTTTTTTATATAACTGTTCTTTACATGTGTATGAAATATTTGATATGCATGTTCTATACAGATCTATGGTGTGTATGAGTATATATGAAATGTTTGAAATAAATATGTCATAAATTAGCATGTTCTGTTATGATCATGATAGTACACACGATCAGTAGCTCAGATTAATATTTTCTTCAGACCCAATACTTAGAAAACTGGGTATATGAAATGAGTATGGTTAACATGAAATGAGTATGGTTAACATGAAATGTGTATGGAATGTTTAGGATGAGAGTACTGTGAAGTATGTTATAGTCTTCCAAATATTGTCATGTGTATGTGCTTTGAAAAACTGAATAAAAATATAAATTAAAAAAAAAAAAAACTTCCTTCAGACTCATTGTTTGATTAATGTAATTTGTAGTGTCTAGACAACATCCTGTTTGATAACTCGTTTTGCCCTTGTTAAGGGTAAATAATACTGATATTTATCTCATAAAATTAGGTAAAATTCGATGTATCATAATGATTCATCGAATTTTTATCTTAAGTCGTAAACATACCTATACATATAACACAATATTGTTTTAAAAATATTGTTGACAACACCACATTGTAACTGTAGATATTTACAATATCATAGCTATATTTTGATTTGGTATTGCACGTGAATGTACTTAGTAGGATTGATTACGGTACGGTAAGTAAATTCCATTTGCATAATCTATATAGCAAAACACGTTTTAAAATAACGTATCAATTGACCACGTTAACAGAATGAATAGACAGTTTCATACTTAAGTTTGTCATCCTCGTAAATGTCACATGTAAATAATGTATACGATATATCTTCATAGAATTAAAAATTGCTTCTAACGAGATGATAACGTATTGACACCTTGGTTGTTAGAAGGAGTGTTATTGATTCATTATAATACGCCTACAGTGATAAAAAAAATTAACCTCCAAATGATATTCAATGATCAATTATAGAACGAGCATTGCCATGTTTATTTTACATATATCGCAAGGCACGATGAAACAAGCATAAGTTTGTGCATCTAATGTTTGGAATTATTAGAATAGGAAATGAAATTCTTAACTACAAAGGTAGCTAGTATACTTGGAGAGCCAAACAGTGTCTCCATGTACCGAACAAAAACCCATTTCGTCGACCAATGATCCTTTTAAGCTCATTAAAACAAGAAACAACGTTTACCTTTATAAAATATTTTTTCCTTTTGTACTGTAAAATCTTCTTTTTCTTGGGGTTTTCATTTCTTTGATTTAGTTGGTATTCTTCAACCACGAATTCATAGGTCATAGACATAATAACAAGTTTTATTTAAAGCAATAACTGTTTGGGTTGGTACTCATAGTCCACGAATTCATGTATCCGCGATTTTTTTATTTTTTTTTCAGGAATGACATTTTGGCCCCACGCAAAAACCTGATATCACTATATCATGTTAACCTTTACATATTATGATGTAGTTATGTCGAGGTATATCTTAATGACAAATTACATGTTTCACATGTAATATTCATGTAGAATAATGATGATCAAAAATTAAAGATAGATTAAGTAATTAGCATATTACTTAATTGATTAACTAACGATATTAAGCCTTATATTTATGTAATTACAAGTTGCCGATTGAGCTTTAGTGATTTTATTTCTTGCAATCGAGACTAAAAAGAACCTTGCTTGTCGACTGACTGCCTCAATGTGTTCGTGGTAACTCCGAAAATGATTCGTTGATGTTACCATGTCCCACATATCATAATGTTGTTTGTTTGCATTATTTTGATATTAACCGTTTCTAACCTTCATATTGATATGTTTCCATTTCTATTTTACTCTTAACATTTGCTTATTTTGATTTAAAATACGACTCAAATATGATATTCCTATGTATTGCTTCACCATCTATGTATTCGCCAGACACAAATATACACAAACATTGTTAACATTGAAACCAGTACTGTGTCATAGTCTTGTTATAACGAAAATGTCAAAGTGCATTTAATTAAATATAAATGTCACCTAAATCATCTTATAACAAATAATGTATGTATGAATCATCGAATAATCATTAGTCTGCCAGGGTGGGGTGAAAAGGGCAAATATGTGACATGTTGGGCTTAAATGTTTCTGTCAATCAAAACAAATATTAAAACAATTTAATTAGTGTATTGTAGCCAGTATAAATGCCATAACAGTTACCGAAACGTACATGTGAATGCAATTCATAAAAAAACAAGTCTACAGAGTTTCTAAAGGATACCATTCCCACTGTTCTGTGGTATTTCTTACAATCTATACACAGTAACCTAAGCTAAAAATCGTTTTAGACAGAATTTTATCACATTGCGGCGGCGAGGACATTTACTTTGACCACATAGCTCACTCAGGTAGCGTGTTTTATCAAAAAAGGATGAGTTTGTTTTTAGTTTAAAATATTTTTTCGTATGTTGTATTCGACTTGGATTTTAGAAAAGTTTGAAAATGTTACTGTGAGGAATGAATTATGTGTTTTCCCCATATGCTGCTAGTGTGAAGTGCGATTGCATGCTGGCATCAGAGAGTAAACTGTTATCTGTCTTCTTGGAATACGTTTATTCGCCAATGCACGCAATTCCAAGCAGCATGTTGACAATCAGAAATACGTCATTCACTGCATATGTAAATTAGTGTTGTGTAAAATAGCATGTGAGGTTCATAAGTTTCGGTATATTTTGATGCTTAGACGGTCTCTTTGGTAAAGTGTCTATATATGACAACGAGGAAATACAAATGTCTGACTGTGTGTTTGTTTGTCTGTATTATACTTGTGACGTGTTCCAATTTGCATACATCTATTGCATTTCCACACATGTCAATCTAGGAAACAGCGCGTTATATTCGATACAGTCTTAACGAGCAGTCTTCAATTTCAATTTTACATGATTGATTTGTGGATATTAATTCAAATACATGTCTACTTAATGTCAAACCGCATGTTCTCCATGGCATGTTCTAACTATTTATGTTAAACATTATTTCACACGAATGCAATATATATGTCAACGGAACGCGTTAAAGTACATCAACCTCAATTCACTGCAATCGTATAAGGTGAACTTCATTGTGATCGACTATTAACATCAGCAACAGAGAAAGTTTTACTAAATTCAACGACAAACAAAAATAATGCAAAAACAATAAAAACAAATAAACCAAAAATATAAATAAATAAAAAAGCTTAAATGAAATAAACGCGAAATATTTCAAATACATGGTAATAAAAAGAAACAAAAAATAAAATTAAAAAAAGTTGAGAAATGAATCAAAAGCAAGGCAAACGGGGAAAAACAGGGATCATAATTATTCAAATGTTTCATGATCAACATAGGTTTCTGTTATGATCCCGTTCCTAATTAAAGAGATAACCTTTTTCTTTTTAAATTGGAATATTATTAAATTTTGAAATTTTATATAATAAGATCTGTTTGATGAATGAGTGCTATGGTTTTTATTAATCCACTATACCAATTTTCAGACGGGAACGTGTCCTGTCTGTATTATCAAGGGCATCAAAGACATTGTGTAGACTTAAAGATAGCATATAAAAACGAAAACTTCTTCAAACAGAAGCACATAGTCAGAAGTGTATATTAAGTTAAGCTGTTTAATCAAATATTGCTTTTACCATCAAAATAGTCAGGATATACACCCGAACAATGATGTAATGATCAACGCCCAATGCTTCTACATGACTGGCATTGTAGATATGAATATTTATATCTAATACGATACATGTCTTTTTTTATTATGACGTCTTATCAATCACAATATGATGTTTATTGAAAAGATTGTGTTTCTTTTGAGTACTTTCATATGATACAGATGACACTTATGCAATCAATGAATGGTATTTAATGAGATGGGTTACAGGTTTTGTAGTTGGTATTTCCGCGACCTTGTTCACATGTAATTGAGGTCACTTGGACGTTTCTTTTTCATTAAGTTGAGGAAAAGCACGTGTGTTTTTTTATTAGCCATAAACTTAATTCCTTTACATCTAAATCGGTATGTATTGGAAGGTGTAGCAAATGAAGCGTCATAATCCCTGTCAATCAAATAAAATATAGACAGGTCGAGCTTTACAAGAATATTAATCAGAACATTGCCTATGTTTCACATCAAAATTACACTAATTGTATATTTCGTTTCTCCTGGTGTGGTTATAAAATCTCTGAACATATTTGTAATTACTTAAGATTTTAAAATAAATCAGTGAATTAAAGTTATTTATATCTGTTTATAAATCATTAAGTTGTCAATGCTTGTTAAAGCTGAAATTTGATTTATTATGTGGTAACATGATGAAATTGTTATTAAAGGTACCATGTCTGTGTGTTCTCTTATCATCTTTAAAAAAAAGCCTTGTCATCCTTGTGCTATGTTATTAATGTAGTAATTATCAATACAATAAAATTAAATTTAAATATTAAAAAAAAACATAATTGTGTCGTGCATTGAGGAATGATTTACAGCGAGTGTCAAAATATCAATATATAATTTAATCGTGCTGGTAACAAGCATTTTGATTGGCTCATCAAATTATGTTATCAGCCTTTAACGTAAAAAATGACGTCGCCGTTTGTAACGTCGCTTTTGATTGGCTGATACAGCGGCGTAACAAATTCTAAGAGAAAAGAGTCCTTCAATAAAAGCGGATTTCCACATGGATTGTTTAAAGGAAATTAAATTATAAGGAATAACTTGAATATAGTTTTTATGTTATGGAGCTAAAACACAAAAAAAAAACATTTGTTTATGATGGTGTTTTGTGCTATAGCTCCATAACATGAAAGATATATTCAAGTTAATCCTTAAATAAAAATAAAACAGGTATTGAAAACAATCAAGACATATTTTCTTTTCTTGATAAGTACATGGTCAACATATTTACAAAAATAATGCATAACTCTGGTACTGTCGGATCGCAAAATTGTCAGTTTAATTTAGTACGAAGAATAACGGTGACAAGTTACAGTTGAACTTCGATATCTAGAACTCTTTTACTTCGAAGACACTGTTTATCTCGAACTATTTAACCGTTATCTTTCTTTTTTCTAAATATCCGAAACATATAAAGATATATGAATATTTTACCGAAAGAAAATAATCATAAACTTCCAAAATGTTAGTTTAATAAATACATAAAATGAAATTAATGTTACATTGTATACTGTTTCCAGGACAATTTCTAATTAGTTAAGTTGACAATTTGAGGTAACAGTGAGATAATAGTTTAAGTGCAAAAGTGTCATTTCCCGGTCAAACAATATCATGCACTTACAGAGTAACATTGCGTTATTTCACATTATATCTGAATGATTACGTCTCTCATTCAGTATGAAATAAAAACAATGACCTGCTCTGATTCACTTTATGGTCGTATCAAGGTGACAACTTTCCGGAATAAGTAATTTTAATCTGACAAGTCTCTTTGAAGACAAAAAACTAGAGACGTTATATAAAGTGTCATATTCGGAAACTTTACCTTTTCGGTTTCTTTCCTTTACTACATTTGTTCCAGCGGAAATCTTTTTGGTACCTCTGGAATGATGGTTTAAGATGACGAGTTGAGAAATGTTATGCGATCGAGTCCATATTAGAATATTTTGATCATATAAAACGCATTTTTCATTCTGCTGTAGAAGGATATCAATAACTTCCGTTTTTAAGTTCAAAATTTAAACAATTAAATCATATACCCGAATACCTAAAAAGTATATGTAAATACAAAAATGAGTTTCATTTAACGACTGCAATAAGTGTAAAAAAAAAGTCATAAAGTATATATAATGTACATGTGTATAAGCGACTTGTTTTTTTTTTTTTGTTTTTTTTTGTAGAAATGTGTAACTGTCGTGTCTAATGACCTGTTAAACGATGCGTCTTCATGAGCTGTAATTCCTGTATCATCAATATGTCTGCACCGCATGACTTACACCAAATTATCTAATGCATCTTCTAATTGGAAATGTCGACAAAATGTAGGAAAGGAAAGTTAAGTCTAATCCACGTGCAAGGCAGTAATAACGAAAAAGGGCAAATTCTTCAGATATCATGAGCATTAAAAAATAATTCTATGAAAAGCCATTGTGAGTGAATGATATCGTGATTACTGAAACCTGACGATAACCTTTTACATATCATTTATATAGTAAATAGCAATTGGGAAAAAAACAAGTTTCACAGTGACAGCAGACGATGAGAATATTTAACCTGAAACGTCGACATAAAAGAACGCCGTAAGCAACGACGACGATGACAACAGCGACGACAACGACGGTCGCGGCGGGGGCGACGACGGCCGCGGCGGGGGAGACGACGGTGGCTTAGACAACACCACCCAAACAAGAACCAAGCAAAATAAAACAATGAACATGCATTAATAATCCTTACTTAACCAGGAACGGATATAAAAGTATCTGAATGAGTATATGCATCAATATCTTAAACTGATAAGTGTGTCCATTGTAAAGTCCATTCAAGAAAAACATCAAAATCATTTAATTTTTTTTAATTTCTAAATATAAAATCGCATGAACGAATACTACAAAACAGTTAACTCTGTTAAATTGCTGTCATTTGTGCAGAAAAAAAAAATGTTGATGCTGTATAGGGTTTGGCAATACATCCATAGAATCACACAGCAGAAAAAAGTGTGACTTGAAACAAGTCGACTAAACCAAACAGCAAAAAAAAAGGAGCGGCAAAGAATTGAGATATCCATACCTGAAATTGTTTACATGAAATACCAAAAATGATAAAATGTATAATGAATATATTTAAGCATTGAACTGTTTTTGTATGGTATTTATGATATATTTGAATGACACAGCTTTGCAAGCAAACAACATAATGCACAGTTCAATACTTATATTTACGTTTTCTCTGCCTCGTATGTTCTTTTTTAACTTATAATTTATATTTAAAATTAAAAATGCCCGCCTTATCGACAGTCCACACAATTTCGTCCAATAGTTTGAACAGCGTATTGTCGCGTGCTGATTGGCAAACAAAGTAGTACTTTGAAATTTTAACAAACACTTTTATTTTTTAAACACAATTTTATTCCACAATTTAGAATCAATACAGTTGCGTATGATATGTCTATAGGGTGATTTAAGTTTATCAATAGAACTCTGAGCTGAAAGTTAGATTTGAAATTGTTTCGATTTTTCCACGGAACAAATTTCGTGCATGGACAAATACAGTGAACACCGTAAATCTGACCTTGTCCTCCACGAGGGAGTTATTTTTGGAAGTTCATTCGAAATTTTCTCCTTGCTCATTTTGTGAAGAATCCAGGCGTGAATTTATTTGTTGATTGTATGGGAACCTGATAACAGTCGGTATATACTATAACAGCATCGTTATTTGACATGTCGTCTGAAACTGAGGAATCGTGGATGCGAGACGCGTGAAACTGATAGCGTTTAAAGTGAGTGATCTTGCGACGGAGCACAGGTTCGTTACAAATGTCTGAAATGTTTATGTGTGCTGTGACTCATATCAGTAGGTCTGGAACATATGTGTCAGTAGGTCTATAGAATATGTGTATTTCAGACATTTGTAACGAACCCCTGTTGATCAGTGCAGCGTAACAGACGATATTTCTGATAAATTGCATGAGCGTTAAAATTGTTTCCATTGCCGGCATTGGTGATTTCAAACGATGTGCATGTTGTACGATATTGCAGACCTTGGTCTTGTTTTCGTTGTAATAAACGTGTTTTTTTTATTTTATTTTTTATTTTGCACATAAATTTACAATGACATTGTCAAATCTCACAATGCCAAGCGATATTTCAGCAGCCGTCATGTTTATTTATATTGGATATTGTAGTTCAGGTCAGTGTTGTATTAATACGCTAAGAATTGTGTCTCGTGATGCATGGTAATTAAAGTCCCATCAACAACACAGCTTTCATAGAGGCTATATAGTGACAATGCCATGCAAATGTAAATATAGGTACATAAAATAAAACAAAGTTATACGAAATGTCATACCTTCACATGAGTTATTTATCGATTTGGAATTGGCCAATCCGAACGACATTTTATATTAAATGCATTGCAAGAAACATATTTTTTGATCAGATACAGATTTAGCGACAATAGAATAAGTGGTTGTTTTTGCACATCATCAACACGTACGCAAAGCTATTAACAAAACGACGACATGTAAATTGTTATTCACCGAACAAAGTCGACAAATTGAAACAAAAGGCTTCTGGACATGTTGGCGCTATTTTTCGCTATGGTAACGTGATGCCATTATTCAATTTTCGAAGTTGATTTGATCGCAACTATTGCTCGGTACAAGTGTAAGTTTTCATGAAGAGATGTTCACAATGATAATGTGTAATTGTGTTTTATGTTTAACAGAAAGTAGATATGATATGCAGACATAAAACAAATGTAAGTATGTAGTAAAACCAACGCCAGATTTAGCTGTTATTCTGACATCTTGGATTGCGTTCGTTTGTTGTACGAGCACATTGTTTTTACTCAGGAGAGATCCGCGATGGCATAAAGCAATAGGCGCGATGCACTTAGTTGTCGGGTTAACACGTGTGTAATGTTGCCTACATATTCAATCGAATCAATTAGAAAACGAATGCTGACCGCAGGTAAATCATCATGATGTAGAAGACTGAGATATTGAGAATTGAGATATCCATACCTGAATTTGTTTACATAAAATACCAGAAATGATATTTTTTTTAATGAATATATAGGTACATAAAATAAAACAAAGTTATACGAAATGTCATACATTCACATGGGTCATTTATCGTTTTTTTAATTGGCCAATCAGAACGATATTTTATATTTAATGCATTGCAAGAAACACATTTTTTTATCAGATACAGATATAGCGAATAAGGGGTTGTTTTTGCACGTCATCAACACGTACACAAATCTATTAACTATGTAGAAGACTGATGACCAAATGATTAATCCTGAGAGCATCCTGAGAATAATTAAGACATATACAGTTGTCTTAAATCGAGATCACATTAACTAAATGAGCCCTAGCAATTCAGGTAAAATAAAAAAAGGGGAGGGGGGGGGGGGCACATTTCAGATTTTTGTAGAATATACTCTACACAAACAAAATTAATATAAATAATATTTCAATCAATGGTACGAGGAAGAAGATGGGAAAATGCATACATGGATTATTATGCCGATAATACTTCAAGCATGAGGACGAAGGGGGGTGAGGTATATAATATAATCTAAATGCATCTACTCATGATAAGTATACATGCACCAACATGCAGATACTACTGTTAAGAAAAAGAAGAGAAGGAAGAGGGGAAGGGTGTTTGCAATAATGAATCAACATTCAAATAAAACCTAATTGACGAAGAGGAGTAGGAAGAACAAGAGGACGAGGAGCGTTCCTAGTAGGACAAGGACTAAGAACGAGATGAACCACATGTAGCAGAAAGTGCAGGAGGAGGAGGAGGAAAAGGAGAGGGAGCAGGAGTGAAGCAACGTTGATGTATATCAAAATTAGCAGGGACAGACTGAAATAGATAAAAGCAAACTAACAACAATTTATTATATATCGCATCACGTAGTAGAAATGGATCTTTATGTTACCAACGTAAAGGCTTGGTTTCATATGACTTACCGAAATTAACATATTGTAGCCAATGTTTGTCACGTATAGATTGAGTATCTCATGTGATAGATCAACATCAACCATTCTAACACGTACGCATCACATGACACGGATGTTAACTGTGTTCCATCATCACCCACTGGGAAAACAATTCGTTTCAAAATGAAAAATGTTATCCAGTCATAAGATATATGGCATTGTTAATTTGAAATACAATTTGCAGTTCGTTATACAGAACAAACTATTGCATATTTTATTTATGTTGAAGACTGTTATGGCTCTGATAGTGCCTATGCATTCAAACACATCTCTCAAAAGGTTCATTTTGAAAATATTGAATAGGAATAGGATTGTATTGCTGGTGTCATAAAGCTAGCATGTTCTTTAGCTATTTCAGTGACCAGGCGGGTGACAGGGCTTACGACAAAGTATCACATAAATGTCTTTAAACGTCAACACTATGAACATTAAATGATAACATATTTGAATGGCCATATACTGTTAAACGAAGCGAAGGTCTCACGTATAGGTCAACAAGAGGCTAAATTAAATTATTCATCTTGACCTTGTTGATACCACGATATGCTAATATATACAGAATCTGTTGTTGGTTGTAGGTTTATTGAAACGATGTACCACGACCAACACATACTTATATTTTGTTCATCTGGCAGAAGAATATCACGATTTAAAAATGATTTTATAACTCAGTGGTACTTTCATTTGTACTTTCATGTATATAAACCATGTCGTGTTGTGATCATGTTTGTTGTCCTTCTGTACTTGCCAGCCTGAATCAAGAAACAACAAGAAAATATCGATGTAAGGACATATTCTTATACCATCTCTTAATGTGATCACGTAAAATTCTCGACAGCCTTCATCGACATCCATTTCGCAAACCCTTGTATTATACATAATATAGATAAGTCTGTACGTCAGCCGTCGACATTTATCACGAACATCGTGATATTCAGAGAAACTGTTTGAAAACTTAATCGTAAATGATACGATTAGTTGAATATCCCTATAACGCTGACAATATCCCTATAACGCTGACAATATTCCTATAACGCTGACAATACCCCTATAACGATGACAATATCCCTATAACGCTGACAATATCCCTATAACGCTGACATTGTCCCTATAACGCTGACAATATCCCTATAACGCTGACAATATCCCTATAACGCTGACAATATCCCTATAACGCTGACAATATCCCTATAACGCTGACAATATCCCTATAACGCTGACAATATCCCTATAACGCTGACAATATCCCTATAACGCTGACAATATCCCTATAACGCTGACAATATCCCTATAACGCTGACAATATCCCTATAACGCTGACAATATCCCTATAACGCTGACAATATCCCTATAACGCTGACAATATCCCTATAACGCTGACAATATCCCTATAACGCTGACAATATCCCTATAACGCTGACAATATCCCTATAACGCTGACAATATCCCTATAACGCTGACAATATCCCTATAACGCTGACAATATCCCTATAACGCTGACAATATCCCTATAACGCTGACAATATCCCTATAACGCTGACAATATCCCTATAACGCTGACAATATCCCTATAACGCTGACAATATCCCTATAACGCTGACAATATCCCTATAACGCTGACAATATCCCTATAACGCTGACAATATCCCTATAACGCTGACAATATCCCTATAACGCTGACAATATCCCTATAACGCTGACAATATCCCTATAACGCTGACAATATCCCTATAACGCTGACAATATCCCTATAACGCTGACAATATCCCTATAACGCTGACAATATCCCTATAACGCTGACAATATCCCTATAACGCTGACAATATCCCTATAACGCTGACAATATCCCTATAACGCTGACAATATCCCTATAACGCTGACAATATCCCTATAACGCTGACAATATCCCTATAACGCTGACAATATCCCTATAACGCTGACAATATCCCTATAACGCTGACAATATCCCTATAACGCTGACAATATCCCTATAACGCTGACAATATCCCTATAACGCTGACAATATCCCTATAACGCTGACAATATCCCTATAACGCTGACAATATCCCTATAACGCTGACAATATCCCTATAACGCTGACAATATCCCTATAACGCTGACAATATCCCTATAACGCTGACAATATCCCTATAACGCTGACAATATCCCTATAACGCTGACAATATCCCTATAACGCTGACAATATCCCTATAACGCTGACAATATCCCTATAACGCTAACAATATCTCTATAACGCTGACAATATCTCTATAACGCTGACAATATCCCTATAACGCTGACAATATCCCTATAACGCTGACAATATCACTAAAACGCTGACAATATCCCCATAACGCTGACAATACCCCTATAACGATGACAAAATCCATATAACACTGACAATATCCATATAACGCTGACAATCTCCCTATAACGCTGATAATATCCCTATAACGCTGACAATATCACTATAACGCTGACAATATCACTATAACGCTGACAATATCTCTATAACGCTGACAATATC